>NW_012154507.1:6617551-6638404 GCF_000956105.1 Propithecus coquereli | reverse complement strand
TGAGGCAGGAGGATCGCTTGAGCCCAGGAGTTTGAGGCTGCCCTGAGCTATGAACACTCCAACCTGGGTGACAGAGCAAGACCGTGTCTCAAAAAACAAAACAAAACAAAAAAACAATTAAGTAGCAATAGGGCTGAATTTATTTTAATTAACAAATTAAATGTACTATCAGATCCTTTGATTGTGTTTATTTTAGTCTCCTCTGCTTTTTTGTTCCTTGCATAAATAAACCAAATATTCTCTATCCAGCATTCCACATGAGAAACATCTCCCTTAAAAAATTAATCATTTCTTTATTTTGGGGGGGTAGGTAAAACACTGTATGATTTCAAGAGTTATTTTAAAAAGTATACTTAGAAAAGTTTTGCTCCCCCTTCACTACTACCCCGTATCTAGTTGCTCTGTTCCCACTCACTCTTATAGGCAACCAATCTCATTAATTTATGGTTTATTCTTTTGGGATTTTTTTTTGTACAAATGAATACACATGCACACACATACACACACACACATCTGTATATATAAAAGAGAATGTGTGCGTGTGTGTGTGTGTATGTGTATGTGTAGCTTGTCTAGAAAGTATCTAGCCATGCAACTGTTCTTATTAACAATGGCTAGGTACACATATATATACAATATATAAAATATCACCTGTCTTACGTGAAAGATTGCTTGCTATACATACTCTTGCATTTCACTGTTTAAATTTAATGTGTGCTGGAAATCACTCTATATAAGTTCATAGAGATCTTCATTATTTTTTATAGCTGCATGGTATTCCATTGTGTGGGTGCATCATAGTTTATTCAACCACTCATGTATGGGCATTGAGCATCTCCTAAGCATCTCCAATATTTTGCAATTACAAACAATGTTGCAGTGAATAACCTTGTGCATATTAATTTTGTGTTGTTGAAGGTTTATCTTTAGAAAAGATTCCTTTTGCTGGGGCAAAAGCCAAGTGCATCTATAGTTTTATTAAATGTTGTCAAATTTCCTTTCAGAAGAGTTATGCCAATCTTCATTTCTACCAGCAATGTAAAAGGATATTATATTTCCCCACTGTCTTGCTGACAGAATGTATTGTCATACTTTTCAGTCTTTGCCAATCTGATAGATAAGAAATGCTATCTCAAGTGTTTTAATTTGCATTTTCCTTACTATAACTTTTTTCATATATTTAAAGGCTATTTTATGTATTTTGGGTTGAGTTGTCTGTTCATACTGGGTTTTTGGTTCTTTCTCCTTTGATATTCAAAAGCTGTTTACATATTAGGGATATGTCTGCTACAAGTATTTTCTCCCAGTTCGTCAGTTGTCTTTTTTTTTTTTTTCGAGACAGGGTCTCACTCTGTTGCCTGGGCTAGAGTGCCATGGCTTCAGCGTAGCTCACAGCAATCTCAAACTCCTGGGCTCAAGCGATCCTACTGCCTCAGCCTCCCGAGTAGCTGGGACTACAGGCATGCGCCACCATGCCCGGCTAATTTTTTCTGTATATTTTTAGTTGTCCAGATAATTTCTTTCTATTTTTTAGTAGAGACGGGGTCTCGCTCTTGCTCAGGCTGGTTTCGAACTCCTGAGCTTGAGTGATCCGCCCGCCTTGGCCTCCCAGAGAGCTAGGATTACAGGGGTGAGCCACCGCGCCCGGCAGTCAGTTGTCTTTTGACTTTGCTTATGGTATGTTTTTTTTTCCTTTTGGCATGCATTATATTTTATTTTCGTGTGGTCAAATTATCAATCTTTTCTTGCCTCTGTATTTATAAGTCTTAGTCTGTATACTGAGATTGGAGACGAATTTACTCGTATTTTCTTCTAGTACTTGTATAGATAGGGTTTTTTTGCACTTAGATCTCTGATACATAAAAAAAAGTTTATTCTTTAATATTGCATGGAATATAGACCTAATTTTATCTTTTCTTCCAAATGGTTACCCATTTGTCCTGGTCCCCTTTATTAAAAAGTGCATTTTGCCCCAGTGATTTGAGATGCCACTTTTGTCATATATTAAATTGCATGGAATCACCTTTAAAGTTTCCTTTTTGTTCTTTTTGTACTTTGTTATGGTGTGCTTTGTCTTATGATATCTGTTTATTGCCTGTGGCCACAAATAATGTTCTGGGTTGGCGTTTGTTCTTCTGAAAGAATAGTTAATTATTGCAGCAGTAGTCTTGAAAGCTAGAGAAATTTACCTTCTGGCTATGTATTTATAAAACACTGTTACCCAAATTGAACCCATGGCTATGAGACATTACACCTTCTGTCTAAATGTTATCAGTGTCTGTTCTATTGTAAAATCATTAGGCTGAAATGAAGCTTTTTAAAATTAGTCTCAGTGCTACTTTGGAACCACTGTATTGAAACCTTGAAGAATGGCCTCATGAGCACTGGCTTTATTAAAGTTTATTGTCTTTGGCTTCTGGACTTGTTTCCTTAATTCAGCTGCTGGATCTAGGTAGACAAACTGTAATACCGTGATTACTGCCAGAGTACATTCATTAGAATTATGAAGTAATTTGATTTTCGTGTACACCTACATCCAGAGTGCAAAGTTGCCTGGCAACAGTAATGTTCTCATTAAAATTCAGAAAACCTGAGACAAAGTCCAGTCATTGTTCTTCCAGAATGAATTTACATTGATGTTAGGAGAAACACCATCCTAAAGAAAAACTAGATGTTTAGAGAAATAGATTAATGAAGGCTAGTACAGTATTGTACCCTTTTCCCATCTTATAAGGCTGGTCTTAAGGATTCGATTAGTGCTATAGATCTGGGTTTGCTAAAGCACCCCCATTCTAGGCCTAGAAATTTCAGAGTATATGGAAAGTACTAGAGGAATTTTAACTTCTTGCCTTCATTTTGTCCCTCTGTTTTAATACTGACTTATTTTAAAGTGTGGAAGAAAGGTGTGGTGAAAAATGAAGCTGTAGTATCTATTATAATGATTTTTTTCTTTTACAGGCATGTTATTCATACCTTTGACCTCTAGAGGGTGCAAGAAGGTTATAGTTGTTAAGTAGTAATAATTTCTGAAAAAGAACTCAAATCTTACCTCCCTCCCCTTCCCAACCTAGATGTAAATTTGTTTCAGCAGGTGGGGCTATTTCCTTGGATATAGTATTAGTCCTTTCACTCTCCAATCCTCCTCAGTGCCCCCCTTTTTCCCCCCAATAAAGGTAGAGAGGTCTATGGGTTCTTTTCTCCCTCTTCCTACCCAACAAGAATGTGAGAGGGTCAGTTTGAATAGTTAGAGAGCCCACCCACCAAGTGGCTTCTTACTGGGCTGAAAAGCTGATGTATCACAAGACCCTGTGTTTTTTTTTGGAGACAGAGTCTTGCTTGGTTGCCCTGAGTAGAGTGTAGTGGTGTCATCATAACTCACTGCAACCTCAAACTCTTGGGCTTAAGCAATCCTCTTGCCTCAGCCTCCCAAGTAGCTGGGACTACAGGCACCCACACATGTCACGCTAATTTTTGTATTTTTCATAGAGATGGGGTCTTGCTTTTGATCGGGCTGGTCTCCAAGTCTTGAGGCGATCCGCCCACCTTGGCTTCCCAGAGTGCTAGGATTACAGGTGTGAGCCACTGCAGCCAAGATCCTGTGTTGATAGAAAAAGTCAAACTGTTAGAGAATGTTTTGTTTCTTGTCAGTTTCCTGCTTCACCAGGAGTATTCTCCATGATGACTGGTCCCACATAGGTGCTTGTAACTTTCTCTGGATTAAAAGCCTATACAATAATTGATGACCTAGTTTCAACATGCACATTTCTCTCTCCCCTCTGGCTATTGCTAAATTCAAGATGGGTTTGTGATGCCTGATTCCGGATCTTAAATGTTATGCTAAATCCGAGAGCTTGCCTTGAGGTAGGTTTGGGATTGGGTTGGGAGTTTTCCTCCTTTGTCCTAACATGGGTTGGCCAGTAGAGGCTTTCAACCTGGTACACTCTGTGCTGGGACTGAGCCTTTCTTCGTATGTGCTGCAGGTTGGGCTTTAGGCACCATCTCTGTGCTGCTCACTCCCAAATTTTTATCCTCGTCTCTAACCTCTCTTCTGTGTGGCCTGTTTAACATTACCACTCCAGTGTCTCATTGGAATTTCAAATTTACAAAGCTCAAAACAGAATCCTTGATTTCCTCCTGCCACCCCCAACCTGTTTCTTCCCCAGGATTCCCCATTCTAGTAAAATGGACCCCACCAGCCGTCTGTTACTCATTGAGGAGTCATTTTGGTTTCCCCGCTTTCTTCACTTCTACCGTGTAATCCATCAGCCAATTCTATTAGTTCTGCTTCCAAAATATTTCCTAAACTTTCCTCCTTTTCCTTCTCTCTCCTGCTCTCCTCTTTCACCAGATAGCAAGCTATGGTTATCCCTCACCCAGAATGTTAGCTTCCTAACAGGTAATGATGGCCGTGGTTTGGAACAATTTAATGGGCTTTTTTCTCTTTTTTCTGATACAACTGCCTCTAAGGATAAAAGAATGCAAATCAAAAGGAAGAGTTAAGATTTGGCTTCTGGCATTCAAAAATAGAGTTCTGCAGAAAGACAGTAAGCTTGAAAGCTAGTCTTGGTAGGGAGAGAAAGGATTTTATAAATGTTTTTAGTTCCCGTTTACATAGCAAGGACTAGGCCTGGAAGATTAGATTATAAATCTCTCCCATAATATATAGAACGTTTGTTCTCCATTATGCTCGGTGATAAGGCTGGAGTTTAGAAGATGAGGGCTGTGATAATGAAGGCTGCTTTCCTGTGCCTGAAAGATTTTTGCAGGAAGAAGACAGAAGGGAGACAGGCAGAGCAGGTAGATGATCAGTTAGGTGTTCTGATCTTCCCTCTGGGCTGCAGCTTGGAGAAAGGGAAGTCTGTTAAATACCTAGAAGAACACAGAGGGCAGAGGGGCTTCTTCCTGGCTTCCACTCTGGGACACTGGGAAGAGGTCACCTGGTAGCTCTATAAGGGACCTTCTCGGCCAACCTGGAGGGTGACCACATGAAATAAATCCAGAGACGTGGTCAGGGAGAGTGATGGTCTACATCACTTGTTTCTACAAGCCTTCCTCTGTTCGCCCAAGGCATGAATGCAAAGTTGAGAGCCAGCACAACCAACATGGGCCTGTTGAGATGGGGAACTTAGAGGCACTCAGGGGCTTGAGATGCCAGGATAGCTGAGATGAATGAGGCATCAGACAAGGAGTTACCAGGGTCCCACTGAGCTGAGAAGAGGGATAGACCAAGATGCACACTGGCTGCAGCCTCAGTTTTTGAGGGCTAATGACAAGGGGGACAAAGGACATTGTTGGGGAGCCAGAGGAACCAGAGGACCCTACATTATTTGGAGGACTCAAATCCACAAGGTCATGTACACTTGTCTTCCCCCCACAGTGTCCTGGGCACAAGGGTGGTGCTGAAATCTAGAGACTAAGCATGTTTAACCAAAGAGGCTGAATGTTTTACCTGAAAGAAAGATTTACATTATTGTATTGATCTAAAGGTTATCCCTGGCCCCTTTTGTTTCTCTGTAGTGCGGAGAAGCTAGCAAGCAAGAATAGATTAGCTCTAGATGAGGTGGAAGTCTAGTTTCTCTGCACATTGGAGTTCTAGGGTAAGTTAATCACACTCCTGCTGTACTGGTTGTTTCCTCCCTCCACCTGCACTGCTACTGCAGTGCACCCTCACACAGCAGGCAGAATGTCTTTAACCGTGTGAGAATCTAATCATATCTCCCATCCCAACCTTCTTAAGGCTTCCTGTTGGGCACAGAATGAAATACCAGCACCGCACCATGGCACACAAGGCCTCACATGATCTGGGTCCTGTCTTCCTCTCTGCCTGAATCTTGTAGCTTGTCCAAGCACAATGACCCTTTGTTCCTTGTACAAGCTGTGCTGTTTTCCATCTGAAACCTTTGCACATGCTGTTTATGCTGATACCTTCCACTTGCTCTTCCAGACCCAGTTTCCACCCTTTCTCACCTTGCTCTATGTGCCAGTAGGCTGTTGCTATGAATTGCATCGAAGGACACTCTTGCTTCCTGGCTTCCTGTTGGAATTGCCAATGGGAAGCACCAGCTGGAGATTAGAGAGAGAGGAAGGAGATAGTTATTCAGTGTATTTACTCCCCTGCTCTTTCCTGGCTAGTCACCTTGGGATTGGCTGTGTCCTTTTACCAAAGGCTGCAGCTCCTATAAGGGGCCCTCTGCATCTTTGGTGACCACCTCTGCATCTTTGGTGACCACGCCTCCCTTTGTCCCCGCAGACTGGGTATGCTCATGGCTCTCCCACCTTTGGTAGCTGTGGGTAGCTAGTTACATTAAGCTCTTTCTGCACTTTTGTACATAGTCCCTTTGGAGTGTCTTCTGCTTCCTGCCAGACCTCAGCTGTCATACCGCTCCATCTGCAGGCTCCTCTTGGGCTCTCTGCATACTGGTTCTTTCTTCTAGAGTCTCAGCTCAGATGTCACCTCCTCAGGCAGGCCTTCTCTGACTACCCGTCATCTCGCTGCCTATTCTCATGTCCTCCATCCTGCACTTCACTTTATTTTATTCAAAAATTTTTTTCATTGTGGTAAGAATAGTTAACATGAGAGGTACCCTCTTAAATTGTTTACATATAGTATCATTTACATACAGTATTGTTTACGACAGGCACAATGTTGTACTGCAGACCTCCAGAACTTACTCATCTTGCATAATTGAAACTTTATACTTGTTGAACAGCAACTCCCCACTTCTCTCTGCCCTTACCCCTGGCAATCACGACTCTACTCTTTGCCTCTGTGTGTTTGACAAATAGTGGAATCATGCAGTGTTTGTCCTTCCATGACTCTGCCCTTCACTCTTTTTAACAACATATTTTTAATTTCTTGCATTAAAATTATGATAATCTGACACTCTCTTTGTGGTGGTTTTGTTGTTCACTTGTCTTTTCTAACTGGACTGTAAGCCAAGAGTGTAAGTCTTGTCTGTTTCACTCGCTGCTGTGTCCCCAGCACCTGGAATAGAGGTGCTGTACATGGGAGGAAGATAATAAATTTTTTTTTAAGGGAATGAAGAGCTGAATTTCCATGTTCCTGAGAAGGCTAGATCTCAAGGCAGGTATATCTGGGGCTGTCAAAAATAAGTCAGGAAGTTGTTTCAGTTCCTTGTGCCTTTATTGCATCCAGGTGTTAACACTGCTTCTCAGGTACTGTTTGTTAACTAACTCAACCACTGATGCTTAGGAAGTAGAAAAGGAGATTCCAAATAATTGTGTTTCAGATTAAGCCCTTTTGGTGGAAATATGGAAGGGTGTTCCATACCATTCAAGCTCTCTGTCTCCTTTCCCTATTTCAGGTGTGTCCAAGCTCAGCTGGGAATGGAAGCTGCTTTGCAATTCATTAAAATCTTGAGGCTATAGAGTTGGGGATAGTGCAGGAAGAAAACTTTGGTGTTAGAAATGGAAAGTGTGCTTTGAGAAGACTGTGTTGGAATGCTTGGACTGCATAAAAATATCAAGGTGAGTGCCTAACAGAGTGGTTCTCAACATTAGCTGATTGTCTGAGTCACCTGTAGAACTTACACAGGTCTCTAGGCCCTGAGTCGTAAACTCCAAGCGTTGGGTTCAGGAATCTGTACTTTTAAAAAGTTCTGAAGATGCTTCTGGCGCACAGCCAGGGTGAGAGCCACTGGGCATAAAGAGAATGGGCTCTGCTTAGATCCGTAAATCTAGGAAGCTAATTGTGTTGTTTTAAATTTCCCAAACCATTTGCACAGGACTGATGAGCCAAAGACGTTTTATGTTTGGATCAATAGATGTTTCTTCTCTTGTCTTTGGAAGTACTTATCAGTAGCAACTGAGGTCTTGAAAAAATGGTATTAGAAGGCTAGTATTATTTTTAGTTTATAAAGCGAGAAATTGAAATTTGGGAAGGTTAGCAAACTCATTTGACCACAATGGCATTGAGACCACTCTTTCTCCCTTTAAGCCTCATTATAACTTGGATCCATTGCATAAAGCTCTTTTTATTGTACAACAAGACCACCCACCATGGTCCTGTAGACGGTTTTCTTTGTTTTCTCTTGTTCCTCTCAATACTCCCATACCTATTTCTATGAAGGGCAATCTCATCAACAAATTTGGCATTGCTGGGTAGGCCCTGTCTTCAGAAGCCTTCTTCAGCTCGTTTCTTCTTTGTTTGTTGCTTATAAAATAGAAAGCATCTGTGAACCAAGCTGATGTGTCATTGATCCATGTCACCAGCTAGTCCTGTGTGCACATTCAGGTTTTACAGATTTGCAGTAATATCACTGTTAGAATTCTATGATATATATCTTCCATTTATTTTATGCCATGAATACTTTAAAAATCAACTTTAGGGGGCAGGGGAGAGGAGGGAGGGATAAAAACCTACCTAACAGGTATAATGAACACTATTTGGGTGTTGGGCACACTAATAGCCCTGACGTAAGTATTATAAAAGCTATTCATGTAACAAAAACGTTTCTACTCCCTTAATATTTTGAAAGAAAAAAGAAAAAAATCAGTTTTATTGAGGTATAATTTACATATAATGAACTATACTCACTTAGGTACAGTTCTACAAGTAGTTGAGTCTTTACAAATGTGTCCATGTTGTAACCACTACCATAATCAAGATATTTTTGTCAACCCCAAAAAGTTCCCTTGTACCCTACTGTGGTCAATCTTTTCTTCCACTTTTGGCGCCCAGGCAACCACTGGTCAGCTTTCTGTCACTACAGATTAGTTTTTATTTTCTAGAATTTCACACAAATGATATCATACATAGATATGACTTTGTGTCTCATTTGTTTTACTCAGGATAATATTTTTAGATATAAATTGTTCTCATTTTGCTCTATTCTTTTTTTTTTCTTACCTAATCTTTCTACTACTGTCATTACCTCTGCTCTCTTAAATCAGATAACACATTAACTACCATGTGAGTTATATTTAACTCATGCTGCTTTTGAGCCCAGGGCCTCATGAAGCATATGTAACTCATACGTCTCTTCACCTTGGAAGATGCATAAAATATTTTTCAAGTTGCGTATAACTCATGCACAGAAAACAATAAAAAATGACAAATTTTTCATTAAATTAGAAAGAATCATTTTGTTTTTGAAGTTTTTATTCTATTTTTGTAATAAAGCACTGTGGCCCTAAGGGAAAAAAATTTTTTTTTCTAGTGTGTTAAGCTTGGTATGTATATTTCCATCCCTCTATCAATATTCATATAAACATATACACATACACGGGAGCCCAGGTGGTTCAGTCTGTAAAGGTCATCCTCACAGGACACAGAATAGGATAGTAAAGAGCAGAGAGTGGATCTGGAGGGGCAAAGAGAATAATCGACAGAGGTAGGTAGGTATTCCTGTTTAACAGGTGAGAAAACTGGGAAACTCAGGAGGTTACAGTTAGTCAGTGGTAAAGCCAGCCTTCCACCACAGCTCTCCTGACTCCAAACACCTTCTCCCACTTCCCTCCAAGAGGACTTTTTGCTCCATAAAAATTTGAAGGTTTCAAGGGCAAGACAATTTGGGAGATGGAGAAAAGATAATGATGTTAGTGATGACAGGTGGTGACAATGATGGTGATGGTGATGATGATGATGGTAGTGATGATGAAGATGGTGATGATAATGATGGCAGTGATGACAGTGATAGTCACAGTGGTGATGATGATAGTGATTGTGTTAATGGTGGTGGTGGTTATGATGGTGATTGTGGTATTGATGGTATGATGGTGTTGATGATGATGATGGTGGTACTTTAAAGAACACTCAGATCCAGGGAGAGCTGAAGGTAACGGAAAATAAAACCCATCCTTTCCACAGTGCTTTCACCTATTTTTTTCTCATTTCATCCTCACTACAATCCTGTGAGATGTGTGTTATTATCATTCCCATTTTAGAGGAGAACCCGAAGCCAAAGCAATTTCTCAACAATTGGCAAGAGAAGCAGGTGATGTACATTTAATTCACTCTTTACCTTTTAGTATTTGTAGAAATCAGTTACAAGTATTTTAATGGCATATTAGGCATTCAATAAATTCAATGAAAAACACCAAATTTCAATGCTTAAGATAAAAGCAGATTTTGTTCATGCCAAGTTATTGCTAGGCCTTTGAGAAAGAATGAGATGATGTATATTAACTTAGAGGGATTTCAATTTTGTTATTGTTGTCATTGTTATCCTTAGGAGGGGAGATGAAGATGTAGATAAATGTATATATTAATAGAGGGTTCCATTTTTCTTAAATAAATGTTAAACATACTGTCTTCTGGCTTCCTGTTTGCTTTGGCCAAGCTGTGGCAGTTTCAGGAGACCAGCCGGTGGGAGGAGAGGGAGGTCAGGGGGCTTATTCCCTGACCCCTGCCTTGTTGCCTCCTTGCTTGGCCAGGGTTTAGGCAAGTGGCCACAGCTTCTGCTGGGCAGCCCCTTCCCACAGCCCCAGCCCCGCTGGCCGTAACAGGGTTCCTGTACTATCATCCCTTCCTCTTGCCCCTTAGACTTAGGGGTAATCACTGCTTCCTGCTGTTCGCAGTTGCTGATTGTTTTACCAGTCTCTTAACCCTGCTCGCACCTTTTGTGCCCATTATTAAGCCAATATGCTCAGCTCCTAATCACTCTTCCATGGCCCGCTTTTTGCTACTGGGGCTGGGACTTTGCAAATGACATCATCTTGGTCAGCAGCTTCCTGTCAGGTGTGCCAGTACAGGGTGCTGCAGGCTGCAGGAGAAGGGGACCTGTTCCTATTTGAGTCCCTCAGCAGCAGCCCTCCCCCCTGCAGCAGCAGTGGGGTTCAGTCTCCCATCTTTTTGTGTGTTTTTCTGGCACTCCCAGAACAGAATGGTTCTCATGATGCTTGCTCTCAAGCACCGTGAAAGCACCTCTTTTTCTTAGCTCTGAGTCCCAGATCTGCAGCCCCATCTCTGAGCTTTGGGTTATAACACCCAGAGCTCTTCTCTTTGTTTTATGGCCTGTAGTGCTATCCCGTTTTTTTCACAGTCATTTTTCTGGGTTACTTTTAAGTGTTCCTTCCACATATTCAGATCTCCAACACTTTTCTTTTTTCTTTTTATTGTGGTGGAAAACACATAACATACAATTTACCATCTTAACCATTTTTAAGTGCACAGTTCAGTAGTGTTAAGTATATTCACATTGTTGTGCCACTGATCTCCAGAACTCTTTTATCTTGTAAAACTGAAAGTTTATACCCATTAAATAACTCCTCATTTCCCATCTCCCAGCCCCTGGTAGCTACCATTCTACTTTGTCTCCATGAATTTGACTACTTTAGATACCATGTAAAGATCTCCAACCCTTTTAAACTAATTCTTTGTATTTACTTTGCTTTATTAAAATGATTGGCATAGTTTCTGTTTTTTTGATTGGACTCTGATCTGTCTCTGTAAATAGTCCCTTCTTTAAATAATTTTCAATTAAATTCTTTGAATGTGTCCTCTGATCCCCACTGGGACCCCAACTGATAATACCATATACAACATGAGAATTCTTTAGACCAAATGAAGATTAAGTTAAAATAATAATAAAGGTGAAAGCCCTTTTAACTAAAAAGCACTATATGTTATCATTAGTAGTAGTATTGCAAACAAGGCCACATCTGAGCTTCCCCTGCAGTGTCCCTTGAAATGCTAATATTCAGAAAAGAGTGATAACACAAGAAAATGACTGCAACTCTGTCTGCTTTTCTAGAAGAGGATATGGGAATATAATAAAAAGCTCCATATTCATATTCACAAGTTAATGTGGGAAAGAAGCCAGGATGTCTGTGTCCTTAAGTGATACAGAGACTCTGGCTCCACCAAGGCAAGACTCTGATCCCAGATGTCAGCCCCCAGCGATTCAGTGACACTTCAACAACCTGACTTAAAATGAAAAATTGGGTTGCTTTTCCAGAGCAGTAGAAGACTGGAAATCCCCACCCACCAGCCCACTCACAAATGCCAGAAACTCTTTGTAGCCATAGCCTGGGCTGGAGATTTTCCTGGCTGAGCAGGGTCCCTTAACTTCTTTAGGAGGAGCCCTCTTTTCTGAAGGGTCAGATGGTAACGTGAGGCTCCAGCAGGTCTTGCCCAGGGGCCGTAAAGAGACAAGTTGAGCACAGGGTGGGGTGCGAAGGGGACCGGGGAATATTGTGGACAAGCCCAGCAAGGAGGGCCTTGGATTACTGCAGTAGTGCCCTGGCCGGCTGTGCATTCTGGAGAATACTCACCATCAACCCCTGCCAGGAAGGAAGGCCTCAAAACACCAAGTCTGAGGGAGAAGATTAAAGAATTTCTTTAGCAGCTGTTAATCCAGAAAACCTGAACTCCAAGGGCAGGATAAGGATATTGCCTCCTCCTAACACTATTTGACTGGCTTGGTCTCTTTATACTGGGTAGGACTAACGTTGAGAAAAAGCTCATCTATGTGAGCTTTGTGGTTAGATGTTATGGAACACAGACATGAGCTACTCTTCTATGGTCCAGGAACTGTGTAATCCCCAAGAAATGATTTGCAGAATCCTGTGTGGGTATGGGGATCTAGAACAATTTTCTGGGGCCTGTAAATGTCATCTGATTCACAGGATGAAGTGCCCGCTCCCCACCTCTTTCCCCAGCCCCAGATTTAGAACTGTTCTAGATCATGAGTCACTGGAGAGCAGGACCAGGACTGTCATCCTTGAATCTCCAACAGTACCCTGCCCAGCGTGTGCTGTGTACAGTTTTTATATGCGTATTTACTAGATTGAACGTATCTAAGCAGCTTTCAACTTTTAGGAATCCACAATAAATCCTTTCCACCCTGGAGGTCAGCTTGTGATGAGAGATTCTTTCGGGGAACCTCAGTAACAGTTTATTCTATTTGTGGGATGGCTCTTCCCACAGGGGTCTTGAAATCAGAGAAGATTAAACACAAGTTTGGGAGGCTGAATGCTGGTATTAGTTTCCCCACCATACGTTCTTTTCTCAGTTTCATCATTTGCAAATTCATAGTCTCTTACCCTCTCTCCTGTTCAATGAAGTTATTGTGGGGAACCATGATAAACACCAAAGGAAGGAATGTTATAAACTAAAAGTCTTGGTACTAGCATTGATAGATGAAATAAGAGTTGATCACTTGCTTTCACTTTTAGGTTATTAGAGGAGAAAAAGAGACAATTGAAGGAGGAAAAAGAGATGTAATGGGATATTGTCATTAAGATCGTAGTGAAATAACATGACATAGTGTAGGTGAATAGGGAAGAAAGATAGCTTTGTGTCCTTCACTTTAAAACAGAATAATAGAAATGAGTCAGAACATTATAGTAAGGGAGAGGACTTTAATTTTACCATTATCCTATTTTTAGTTGGAATTACTTTCCTCTTCATTTTAGTCATGACTACTGGTCTGCTAGAACATTAAGACAGGAGGACAGGGTTATTGTGTGGGAACCATATTTAATTGATTCTAGAATACACATTTTCCACATCCCAGCATCTCTGGGGATCACTTGGCGGTGTTGGGGAGGCTCGGTGGAGATGTAGCTGTTAACGTCAAAACTTAGTCATAGCAGTTCATATTGTCATCACTTCAGTTGAATTAAGTGCAGTGTTGGTAATGTAGGTGTTGAATTTAATTGCATTTGAAAGGTCCTCAAAAAGATTACAGTATGGATTTGATATTGAAATGAAAAATTACCATGTGAGCAGAAAGGCACAGAAATAGAGCAGTGGGACTTTAATTTGATATTAGTGAAGCAGATATGTATGGTTGGAGGAATGAACACAATAGTGCATAGTTTTCACAAAGCAACAACCAAAATGCTTTCTGGACCCTATGATAGGAAGAGCCATCCCTCAAGTAGAAGCAGCTGTTAGTAAGATCCACAAAAGGGTTGGTCATCACCATCAGAAACTGCTGGCACATCTTGTATGGACGGAAGAAACATCAAAGCAACCAGAGGCTTGCATGACTGTGGAGGGCAGTGGTTAAGGCATTGTGTCATATAGTGTGAAAGACAGTGTTTGCCCTTTCTTGGGGTGGCACATAATATAAGATGTGTCTTAGAATCAATGAAATCAATTACAAATGTGAGCTTGCAACATTCAGGGAGCCACTACCATTATTACAGGAAAAGGAACACAGACCCAAGGCCTCCTTTGCTGGTGGGTCTGTTCTTTTGAGATTTAGTACTGAGTTGGCACATAGTTAACCAGGCACCATGAGAGAAGGAGCATCTGGTATGCCTGTGATACTACTTGTCCTAAGGACTCTAACAAGCAGGAGATAGGACAGGTGTCAGGAATAGGGAGGAATAGAACAAGTCTTGAGAACCTGTCCCCCTTTCCAACATTAGATGGACAAAGAATTTGAAAAAATAAAAGTATAGTTCTTTATTTAAAGAAAGAGTTTGCCATTTGGAGGTGCTTCTTATAAAACAGCAAAAACTAAACCTAGATTTTTAAAAAGTCTAGCAGTTTCAATACCCTACAACAAATATAAGATGTTTTAAAGTAAAATTGACTAGTAAATATTTAATTGCCTCCAAGATTATATCTTTAAATTTACCAAGCATGATTATTTTATGAACATATTAAATTCTATATAATCAATTATTAATATCCCTAAAATACAAAATTACTTCAGATTAATAAAAGTACCAGAAATTAAATATTGCATGTATGTACATTTTTGCCAAATTTCTATTAACAAACGGGCCATGAATAAAAAGAATATATACAAACTTGTTTTCTTATCCATCCCACCCCATCTCCACCTTAACTATCCTCAGACATGGAAAAAATTCTAGACATTTCAGATTTTTAATTCTCCATCATGTTTATGGTAGTTCTCAATTTGGAACTCATAGGCAGAGTTCTATGTATGGCTCCAGGGAGCCTATATACCCCCAAAATATGAAAAATCTTGAGTAGTATGTGCTTTTTGGTGGTATTGGGGAGAGGGATTCTGGTTGTCATCTACTTCTTAAAAGTGTCCATATTTTAAAGAATGGAAGAGTCCATGCACCACTGGTGAGCATTTTGGGTCCATTGTGACCTGGCCTTTGGCCCGTCCCAGACAGTGGGCACTTTGGTGAGTATTTTTCCTTAGCGGGAGGCTGTGGCTACACCCAACAACAAGGGAGGTGTAGCGATGAGAGGGAGATTTGTGAGCAACAAGGCACCCGGGAAATGGCTCTGTGATTCCCTCTTGGTTTGGGGATTTAGCTGCTAAAATGTCCTTGCTCTTCTTCAAAATAAACAAAGAAAAGCCACTGCATTCCTGTGCCATCCAGGTTTTATCTGGCACTTTGAACTTTGTTTTTAAGTGACAAAAACCAGGTCCCAGCCCTTTCGTTTTCTTCTCCCTCTGGCAGGGTTAGAGATGCCCTGACTGTGATAAGGATGAGATTGGGGGAGGCTGTGGGGACAGCTATCCAGGCCACTGGCCACTGGTAGTGATTATTGTGCTCTCATTTGAAAATGTAAAACGGCCAAGTTGAATGGATTCTTATTGAGTTCCATGGGGTTCCTCTACCTCACAGACCTGGCCCGGCCTAAATTGATGCTCAGCCTCTGAACAACCTAGGTGAAGAGGTGACCTGACTTGAGAGTTAAGAAGTCTCGGAGTAGCAAGCATAAACATTTGTTGGAGAGCTTGTTAAAAACACACAGATTCCTTGGATCACCCCAGAGGTTCTGATTCAGTAGGTCTGGGGTACAGTCCTCGAACTGGCTTTTTGAAAGCAACATCCCCAAGTGATTTTCAGAAAGGGGCTGCAATGGGCTTTGGTATTCCAAATATTGAGAGCTTGGATGAAGAGAAGGACATTCTGTCCTTCCTGTGTTAATTCTGTTGGGTCTGGGTCCTCCCCTTCTTATTTTCTGAGAATGGCTTAGAGGAGAGCCCTGGGCCTCTTTTTGTTTCCTTGGAGATATGATGCAGGGACCAGGATAACCTGGGTCCCAGAGCCAGGCTCCCTCAGTCTCAGCAGCTGGGAAGCTCCTGCTGGGTCCTGCCACCTCCAGCACTTCAGCATTTCCCCCCACTCAAGGGAAGGCATCCCCTGAAAGGGTAGAGAGTGTGAGACTAAACATCCAGGCTAAATCCATAGCCAAGAATTGTCTGTCAGGGGCTGTGCTTTTCCAAGCCCCTGACCCTGACAAAACTGTGCGTCGAAGATCTGAACAGGAGAACGTCCAAGGTGGCAGGTTTTGTAGGCTTCCATCTTGGAGGAGACAGAGTGGTCTAGTGGAAGAGCACCAGCCTGAGAGTCCTAAGTCATTCATTCATTCAGTCACTCAAATGCTTGTTTGCTTACCATGTGTTGAGTACTGTGTTTGGTGCTGGGATTCAAGGGTGAACAAGACTTGGTCCATGCCTTCGTGGAGCCTTAGTGCTAGTAAGAGTGAGAGACGTTAAAAAATTGTTCTAAAGTTTCTACATGAGAGGGGATTGGGATTTCAGTCTGGTTTTGAGAGAGAAGGGGAGTGGCATAGAGACTTGTCTTGAAGGTGATACTGCAAAATGACTTGTCTCCTCTCACATTAACTGTTTATTTGGGGTGGACGGTGAGAAAGAGCTGATAGAGATTGTAAAGTGGTCAAAGATGCCCCTGCCCCACACAACGTGACACCAAGCCACTCCTCAGTGCCAATATCAGAGAGTAAACAAATCATTATCTAACTCATTTAATTAACCTATCAATCAGTCAATTGATTAGTTAATGACAGATGTAAGTGCGAGAGCTACGGGACTGTGGGAGCTCATAAAAGGACAGCCAGCCTGGGATAGGGCAGGAGGCAGAGATTTCTTAAATAAGCAACTTTTAAACAGACCAGAAATAAGTGTTAAGAATGGCTGGGGAATGAGGGCATGTTGGGGCCTGGCTGGGGTGGCTGAAGCCGGGCAGCATAAGGGAGAGTGTCACAGTGAGGTCAGAAGGGTTTTTGTTTTGTTTTGTTTTGTTTTTCCCTACTTGTTACGTGATCTTGAGGAAGTTTTCTAATTTCCCCATCTGTAAAATGGGGGCAGAGCCAACTTGACAAGGCTGCAGCAAGGATTAAAAGTTGCCTTGTAAAATGTAGCTTTACAAGAAATTATTGTGAGTGCTCAGCGTCTGATAACTCATATTTTCCTCACTTGAAAAATGATAGAACGGTTTTGGCAAGAGCCCGGATGAGATGCTCCTCAGCTCTTCAAAAGCCTTACTGTGCAGGGGATGGAGGCGAGTCTGTCCTGTTCCACCAGGACCACCCTGTCCCTGGTCCTGACAGCCACGCCTATTCACAATCTTCCCTGGGCTCAGCCACAGGTGGCTTTTCCTCCAGTGGGCGGTCACCTTCTGGAAGGGGGCAGTTTTTCTAATTTCTGTATGTGCCATCACTTTCATTTTCTCTTGTAATTTCTCTGACTTAATGATTTCTAGCCCTTTTTTTTAAAGTAAGTGTGGGGACAGCAACCCTTGGCTAGACAAATATATATTTTTATAATTCAGTAAATCCATATTAATATAATAGAATCTGTAGGCATTGATGAGTCAACATGACACTTGGTGGTAGCATCACTGAACAGGAATTATACCTCACATTTATTTATTTAAATTTTATATATCGAGTTCCGCATGGTTCACAAATGGCCAGTGGAGATTGTCTGATGAAATGAAAATCGGTCTTCTCTCTACACTCACATCTCCTCATTGTCTCAACCTTTTGATTGGTGGGGTAAACACACACATGCAGAGTTTCTAGACTGACCCTGATTATCTGCTCTCAAGATATCATTTTCAACTTTATAATAGGGCTTATATAACACCTCTCTCCCCATGCCCAGGTGCATTCTCACCTTAGCACTTGTTCTTGATTCCATCTCTGCTTACAAATATCTAGTCTAGAAGATTTCTCTTACTTAATGAATGAGGAAGGCATAGGACAAATCTCTGGGGCCCTGAGATCTAATGTTGGTTTAGCCACTTGCTAGCTGTGGGACATTATGTGGGATAGATTGGCTTCAAGTTACAGAAAACTTGACCAGTGGTGTCTCACCCAAAGAGATGTATGTGTCTATTTATTTATATTCTATAACAAGAAGGCTGAAAGTAGGAAGTTGCTGGCCTGATTCAGCCTCAGTTGAATGATGTCTTCCAGGACCAGGTTCCCTGTGTCTTTCCTTTCTACAACCCTTATCGTGTGGCCATTTTATCCTCATGCTCATGGCTTTATTGCCACAAAATGCCCGTCCTGGCTCCAGACTCCATGTTTCCTTTCAGGCAGGACAAACAGGGAAGGTTGGTGCCTCCATGTCTGCCCCGCTTTACTAAGAAAGCAGAAGATTTTCAAGAAACCCTCCCAGCAGATGCCACTGGTCAGAACTGTCCTGTAGACAATCCTAGCTGCAAGAGAGACTGGGAAGATATTTAATTTTTTCACTTTGTGCAGTGGAAAGTAGCAAGGAGGAAGAGTTGGACATGCCCACAGGATCAGTCAATAGACAGTATCTGCCACAGTGTCTTTGGACAATTTGCATAGTTCTGGATCTCAGTTTCCTCAGCTATAAAGTGAGGTGGATTAACCAGAATCTAGATGGTCTCTGGTGTTCCCTTTAGTTCTAATGCATGGCTTTTTGAGCTTTAACGTGTGTGCATATCACCTGGAGATCTTGTTAAAATGCAGACTCTGGTGATGAGGGGTATGGAGCCCAGGATTCTGCATTTCAGATGACAGGGTTTCGATTCTAACTCAGGTCTCTGATTTCTAAGTCTATGCTTCTTCCATTTCATCATACTGAGTCTTGCAGAGGCCCACAAGGATGAATACGAGATAGCTCCCAATCAAGTGATGATTAGTTTGTTACAAACCTGTCCATAGTAGTTCATCTCCAATTGCCCCTCCAGATCCATTCCCCACCCTTTTCTGTGTCTCCCAGGGAGACTGACCTCTCCCTGGGCTCTGCTCTCCAGTTGGGTCCAGCCAATGGGAATCACCTGCAAGAGACTATGGAGTGTGGAAGAGATAGAGGTTGGGATATTTATGCACCTTCTTTCCCCGTGGTTTGGCAGTAGCTGTGTTTCTCCACTTTAAGGCCACAACTCAGCTGGCCTCTCCTACAGCTCTTACGTTTCTAGTAACTGCTGCCTCCCCTGTCCCTTCAGACCTGGGGGATAACTGCTTCCCCTGGTGCTGGTCCCTGGGCACCTCACCATCCCTTTCGGGTTCCCTTAGCCCTGCCCACGCCTCTGTAAATAATCTCTTCGCCTTTTTGGATATTGCCTGCTTCGTGATTAGACCATAACTCACTAACTCATTTCTAAAAAATGTTCAGGTAGTGTAGATATTGTTAAACTCTACGTAAGTCAGAAGGAGGTTTGGGAGGATTCAACAGTCTGAGTTGGGGAGAAGTCAGGGCTTCAACTAGGCCTTGACAGATGGGGAGGATTTGTAGAAACAGTGGAGAGAGAACATGCTCAAGCGTTTCAGGCAAAGGCAAGAATTGAAGGGGTATGGGCCTCTACCTGCGTTTTGGGATCAATGATAAGATAGGTTGCCTGGGGTGAAACCAAATAAGGGTGGGTTACAGCAAGAATAACACTGTTATTAAGTGCTTTGCTTGAACTAACTCATTCCATTCTTAACAGCCCATGATTGTCCTCCTTTTTTAGAGAGAAGGAGGAAGTTGAAGCAGAGAAGGGTTAAGAGCTAGTCCCAGGTCACCCAGCTCCTAAGTGGCGGGGATTTGACCCTTTGTGGTCTGGCTCTGAGCCTGCCCTTTGACCCACCATGCTGTGCTTAAGTGTGGACTTCCTGAAGTCACTGACTGTTTTGGAGTAGGGATGAACTCTGAAGAAAGTGGTGTTTAAGAGAGGGAAGCCTGGATGTGTAGGATAGAACGCATGTGGGGAAGGCCATGGGAAAGTGCTGCCCTCTCTGCAGAGCGGAGAGTTCATGTGCTCCGCGTGTCCAGGAAAGAGGCTCTCAACCACTTTCCATGAGATGGTTCACGCTTTTCATCTGGCCCTTTGCTGAGTGTGACGATGGAAGGTCTGCCTTTCCTTTTCATATACCCCGGGCCAGAATTCATGTTCCTGTATCGCAGGGATATGAAGGGAAATGAAGGGGACCTGAGTCGGGGCAGCTGGGAGCTGCCCCTGTTGCCAGGTCCAGTCAAGGAAAGGGCTTGGAAGAAGTGGCTGCGCCAATCTGGACACAACCTGCCCAGTCTGCCTGGTCTGCATAGTCCTGGGGGGATTTACGTAAGTGTTTCTGTTTTTAATTGCTCAGAGATGAATTTCTTTAGCAGCCAAATAGCACCAATTGCCCAATTTGTTCTCTTTCTAGCTTCCATATGGAAATGTAGGTTAACCTGAGTCTCCTTCTCCTCATCTATACAGTGGTGTTAGTAGCAGCTGCCTGACATTTACTGAGCTCCTTCATGTACATTCACATCACCGGGATTAACCCAAAGTGGGTGTTCAAAAATATTGGTGGAAATTGCTCCCACCTCTTAATCCACCTTCCTTCCTTCTGTTTAAAGTTATTATGAAATGATAATAAGGATGTTGCCTGCCTGCCTTCCTCCCTTCCCCCCTCCCTCCCTCCCTCTCTTCCAGCTTCTTACTGTGAGGAATTTTAGACATACATAAAAGTAGAGAGACAGTAAATGCACCTTCACCATCATTATCAAGATTTAACAATGCGCAATAGCTCACTGTATTTGGTTTATCTATTTTATCTTTGCTAAGTGTTTTAAAGCAGTCCCAAATATCATAAATTTAACATCAAATACTTCAGTAGAGATATTTAGAAAATAGTATTTTCTTAATACAATGCCATTAATACAGCTAAAGAAATTAACAATAACTGCTCAATAGCAA
>NW_012154507.1:6608980-6616141 GCF_000956105.1 Propithecus coquereli | reverse complement strand
TATTTTTGTTGCTGCGGCAATTGCTTTGGGGTTCTTCTTCAAGAATTCCTTGCCTAGGCCGATGTCTGAAAGGTTCTTCCCAACATCTTCATTTAGAATTCTTAAGGTTTCATGCCTTAGGTTTAAGTCTGTTATCCATCTTGAATTAATTTTTGTGAGAGGTGAGAGGTGGGGGTCTAGTTTCAGTCTTCTGCATGTAGCTATCTAGTTTTCCCAGCACTGTTCTCTCTTCTTGTTCGTCCCTGATTTTGGATTTCATAGACTGGTACAATTAAAAAAAATAAGAGTCTTACCTAAGATTATTGATCTTTTATTTTGCCAAGTAAGAACATTAAAAAATATCTCCTGTCACCATTATTTCATAAAAGAAAGGACATTTTATACTAAAAGACTGACATTATTTCAGAATAATGGAGCCTCTTTCCTGGGAAATGATAGTTTACCACCTTATGTTGACATATATATCTTCCAGGGTTCCAGTTTTCTTATTTTGCCATGGACTGGTGAACACTTTGTCACAGTTTGGTATTCGGGAAGCATTCCTCTACCCAGGATTGCTTGGATAGTAAAATTTGTGAAGTGATAAAAATGTCATTCTTTTTTGAAAAATAATCAAGTGGGAGATAAAACTTTTAGTAAAAGTTGAAAATGAAGTTAACTTGTGATGTGGAGCTAGGCACAGTGATGCTATGGTTTTGAACTGTGATTTGGGGGAATGCTGGGAGCAGGTGTATTCTCACATAGGTCTGGGGTTAGATCAAGGGATGTTAATAACTAATTATTTTTTCTTAAACTCATTAGACTTCTGACCAGCTTCCTCTTGGCTCCTAAGAACCTTTGTTGCTCTTGCTCACATTCTCCAAACCCACATTCTCCTCCTTGTCCTCTGCCCATGGCCCAATGCCAGTGGTAAGTAGATGACCCCCACATTTGCATTTCTTGCCGACTCTGCTCTGCAGAGCTTCAGACCCATATCTCCAGTTGCTGTTGGGCAGCTTCACTCACGTGTCTCCACAGAGAACCCTTCCTCTGCTTTCTCAGTCTGGCCCCTTCCTCTCACCTCCCCAGTGCACAAAACGGGGAAGTTGCTCATGGCAGAAACCAGGAGCTCTCCCTGACATACATCACCCTTTGTGTTCACCCCACTAGGTGTTTACTTCCATATGGGTTTCAATCTATTTACGTCAAGCCTTGGCTCCTGCTGCAGCCCCAGTCTAGGTCACTGCTACCTCTTGCCTGGGCTGTTACAACAGTTTCTCTCAATCTCTACACTAACCCCCACCAATCCATTCTTCACGTGGTAGCCAGGATGGCTTTCTTAAAATGGAAATTGTGTCATGTTGTACCCACTGTTCAGAGCTCTGAGGGCATTTGGGGTAAAATGGAAAACAAACAAAATTAACAAGGGCTACAAGGCCCGTGTGATCTGCCCATTACTCAACTCCTACCGTCATCTCAAGGCACTTTCCTTTTCATTTACTCTGCTTGATCGACATGAGCTGGGCTGGACTTTAATTTCCTTGAATACTCACAGCTCCTTCCTGCTTCAGGGTAGGGAACACATAGTGTTTCCTCTGCTTAGAAAGTCCTTCTCCCCACCTTCCCTACTCTCTGCCTCTCCGCCCTCTAGACTATAAGCTCCCTGAGGACAGACCCTTGAGTGTTCTGCTCATTAATAAATAGCCAATATCTGGCAAAGCCCTTGTCGGGGAGTAGGTGGTTGGTAACTGAGTGAGTGACTATTCCAATCAATACCAAACTTCCTCCATCCCTATATACAAACAGAAGGGAGAGGCTGAATGTATTTGAAAAAAAACAAGGCCATATTTTTGCTAGATCAGACAAACTGATATTCAGTATTCAGGCCAGTATTTACCTTTATAGTTATAATAATGGACCTTTCTGTGAAATAAAATAAATCCTATTGAAAGCGGGTGTTAGGGTCAGCTCCATTTATCTGCATTACCAAAATTGCCAAGGTTCCTGGAAAACTCCTAGAAAAAGTGACCCCTCTGTCTTAATAAAATGCTAAATCTGTCCATTTCTGAAGAACAAAGACCTATAATATGTCCATTAAAAAAACTAAGTGCCTTATAAGTGGTAGCTATTGAAAAGACTAAATCAAATACGGGTAAAATGGCCTAATAACTTAAGCCCAGACTTTTATTACAGTTTTAAAAAAGAATAGTCAACATGTTTGTGGAACCATTTCTTATAACACTTTTCAATAAATTATATAATTTTAAGTTTTCTTTTTTTAACAGAGATGAAATGTGTTCTGAGAACTGTAAGCCCATATTGATTCCCCTATGCTAATTCCCTGTTAATGCACTGTCCTGGTGACTCACCTTTAGCACCATATTTTATTGGCTAATTTTCTCCATTTTCCAGTTTAGCCTCTTACTACCTGCTAATTGAGTCCTTACATTTCTTTTGTGGATGTGATTTGTCTCAGTCATACTATAAGCTTTTTGCAAACAGGAGCCTATGTCTTTTTCTACTTTTACATCCTCAGTGTAACAATCAGGATTGGCCAAGTCATATAGCAGTAACAAAACACCCCCAAATCTCAGGGGCTTTGTTTCCTACTCAGCCTACATGTCTGATGTGGCTCAGCAGGAGGTCTCTGATCTTTGTGTTCTCTCAGGGACCCAGGCTAATGAAGGCTTTACCTCCACACCTCCTTCCCTGATCAAAACATCAGCGGGAAGGAAACACAACAAACCACCCAGCTGGCTTTTAAAGCTTCTGCCAGAGTGCAATGCATATCATTCCATATATGTGTTATTGGCTAACACAAGTCACATGGCCGTGCCTAACTTCAAAGGGGGTGGCCAAGTGAGAAGAGGAGTCAGGGAGGCAGGGGGCGCTGCGCTGATGACTCACACTCAGTTCCAGGCTATGGTGGGATTCCTGTAATACTTGTTTCACTGAAGTTTGGAAACACCTGAAGGAATACACGTGGGCTAAAGGTAAGGAGAAGACAGTTGCTCGTTAAAAATGAAGAAAGTATTGCTGTGGATTATTTGTATCCTCTTTCCTGGTTTCAACTTCCTCTCCTAAAATCTGGAAAGGAAAGCCCTAAAGAATATTTGAAAATAAAGGACCATGCGAATTACCTGCCTTAATGCAGCAAATAGCTATGCACTGACTAATCATCTGGTTTTCCACCGGACCTAGTCAACATTTTTGCCAATGATTTGAATTACTGCAGATGTTGACACACAGAAAACATTTGCAGATTACATGAACCTGGAACCAAATTACTGGAGTGAGTAGTTTGAGTGATAGAATTATGATCCAAAGCCAGAATCATGGGCTGAAATAATGGGTTCACATTAAAGGACCAGTGTGTGATGTTTGGGTCTATAGACTGATTATATAACTACAGGATGGCAGAGCTTTGAACAACAGCATCTGTAAAAAATCTCCATGATTTTATGTTGACATGAATCGTATTGTTATTTGATAGTGGTGGCCAAATGAGCTAAAGGAATGTCAGTTTGTCTTCATGGGAAAATGACACCAACACCAGGGAAGGGGCTCAGGAATTCTGCTCAGGCAGTGAGCTTGAGCTGGGTTTGGGATGTCACTATTTGAGGGGTCTGGACAGATGAGCCTGCCCAGAGGAGAGTGATGGGCTTATCAATGGAATGAGAACACTCAAGGAGCAGATGAAGGAGCTGGGCCAATTTAACCTAGAGAATAGAAAGACCAAATTGGGGAAATCTGGGATGGGAAGGGTAGTCTTCACATACTCACAGAGCTACCAGGTGGAAGATGGAATAAACTTTGATTTGCTACAGAAGGCAGAACAAGGATAGGTTATAGAGATGCTGATTGTGTCTCATGGTGGGGAATAGAACCCTTTGAAGTCCAAGTTAGGTCTTGTAGTTTATGTCATAGAGGGGATTTATGAAGCCAAAGAGTAAAGTGACCAATTTTCCCAGTTTGCCCATGACTCAGGGATTTCTAAGACTTGGAACTTTCAGTGCTAAAACCAGAAAAATCCCAGAAAACCTGGATTAATTCGTCACCCTACCAAAGAAGATTGCCTTTAATATTATCTAAGGTCTCTTCCACCTCAGAGATTCTATGATTTCTAAGATAGATATGATGGTTTTCTCAGAAAAATTTCAGTCAAAGCAATAATTCTTATACAGTATTTTTGATTTCTAATCCCATGCTAATTTAATCACAAAGGATGTTTGCATTCTCTTTGAGCAGTTCCACATTTGTGTTTAAGATTTAATCATTGCTGATAGATTCATGCCCTACAATTGTATCACATAATCAGGTGAATATTTCCCTGCAAGTCCAAAGTCATTCATTAAATAAGTGAACATTTTAGAAATACAGGGATGTACCTTTCTTAAGAAATCACAGTGGATAATTTCTTGATTGTTTGAATTGCTGTTATTCTTAGATAAGACATTATAAAGGTAAACAATAGTTCACCTTTATAGGCACTTAAATAGTTCTATCATAATGAAATTTCACTTGGATTATGTGCAATGAAAGAGTTATTTGTGTCCAGCACATCCTTGTAGAAACTTTCTTCCTTTCTTTCAATCATTTATTGTATTTGGTGATTCTAGAATAAATTTATTAAATCAAATTTCAACCTTGAAGATTTATTTATTCTTTGGGGTTCAGTGTTTGCATATATAGGAGCAGGACTTTCACAAAGGGGTTTTGTAGTTTTCCCTTGGCATTTTTTTTAGTGATATGCCACCTGCCTATTCTAACTATTCAGTACAACCATGAGATAGTTTACTGAGGTCTGCCAACTTCCTTAAGTCTTTTTCCTTATAACACACTTGATAAAGCCTTATAAACAGAGTCCTTTGAAAAGAGAAAAGTAACTGGTGAATGGGCTCTATTTTATCTAGGTGGTGATTGATGGAGAAGTGGAGTCCTTTCAAGTTTCTGGCTTTGCACACAGTCCCAAGGATAGAAATACGTGGAGGTGAGAGAATCATGGCAAGGCTCTTGATGTGGCTTAAGGGTAGTGGCAATAAAAAAAAGTTCTGAGAAGAGAGTAGTGAGAGACCAGCTGCTCATTCAAGCCCACTCCACCACATGCTCCCTCCTACTTTGGTTTGGCATCATGCCTTCTGGGAATTTTCCTTGGATTACACACCTGACTCTTTTCTTTGCTCTCAGACAGAATCATTCTCTATTTTTTGGACCTGTGCTGTTCACTGTACTTGTTGGTGTTAGACTTACTACAGGGCCAGGAAAAAAATCTTGTAGTTCCTGATAAATAAAGCCAATAATTGTGGGTACAGTCTTGTACATCCTACTCCTTTAATTGTCATCTATGCAACAAAGGTATACAGTTGTCTTAGCTTCCTGGTTTTATCACTCTGTGCAATGTGGCTATGGTAGTGTCCGAAACTCTAGTTGGGAACATAATATAAGTAATGCGATGTAGAAGGACAGTGATGCCTCCCCCAGAAGGCCTTATGGAGAAGAGATGCATTTATTACTAGAATCTGCAATCTGCCCTCCTAGTCTCGCCAATCTCTTTTCACAAATAGCATTCTGGGATGTAAAAATGAACATGGAATTATATGCTTACTTTGTATAGCCTTTCACATTGATTTGAAAAGGAAGTCAGGACTTTAGTGGACTCTGCACTTTTGGTCCAGACTCTCTCTGGATTATGAATCAACCCAATGGTAAATATTGGAAATCCATTGTTCAAGTTCAGAACAAGACTCACCAAAGGTAAATAGCATGTGTGCTCATCAGTGACAATTAGCTTGATATTTTTTGCAATATTCCAGCCTGTTTAAAAATTCATGGGAACATGGCTGCCCTTTTCTGGGTTTGCATCGGAAGTGGTCTAAAGAGATAAAGGTGGATTTTTACCTTCTTCAAGTGACAGCTTACTTCTTTTCTCTTGGTCTCATTTTTCCTGGATTTAGCCCTTTTCTCACACTATTCATACCAAGGAAAGGTGAATATCTCCTCACCGTTTCCCATGGCGATGATACTTTCCCAGGAAGATGATACTTGATTGTAGAATGGAAACCTAGCCTCAAAAGAAACTTGGGAAAGAGGATTGAGAGATAATTCTACAGGAAAAAGAATATGAAGAGACTTACGAGTGTTGGGTCTGAAAACTCAGTGTGGTGAGAATGGTGTGCATGAAGTAGCTCGACAATTTCCATAACGCAATTGAAGCTGTAGAGTGGGCCAGGGGGGATTGGCTCTTGGGACAGACATTTTTATGGACCTGTCATAGTGGACTGTCACTGTGCACACTCTGCTGCTCTTGCTGTGCTGTCTTAGCCTGAATATAATGGTGGTCTCAGATTTACTGTGACTGCACTTTTCAAGGAATAGTGTTTTAAATTTATAAAAATATTATGAAAAGCTGAATGTTACTGATTGGATTTCTACCCATCAAGAAATTCTCCTTCACAAATACCCAGGGCATCCTTGAGCTCAAATATCACTGCCTTCTTGCCCACTCCCTTTCCATTTCTACTGGGTTCTCCTGTCAGCTGTCCTGTCGGTGTGACACTCAGTGCACATGACCTATGCGCCACCCTTCCTGTCACCTTCGGTCCATTCCATGCCCAAGTTCCACTATTGCATTATAATTCTGCCAAAGGGTTCTTGTTTTATTCAAACTGGTAGCAAAACAAAATTATCCATGGGCAGCCAAGCCAAGTTTTTCCTTCACTTGCTTTTGGAAGGCTTTATAAAATACTAATGTGCAGAATTTATGGTTATGAATTTAATTATGCTAGGAGAAACAATCACCAAGTTACTGTTTGGTTTATGACTTTTTCCCTCACAACAGCAACAGATACCTGAAACAAACAGCTAACACCAGCACACCTTTTTATTTCTTGTATGAGTTCCGTCTGCCTTTCCTATATAATTCTCAAGCACTTAAAACAAGTGCATGCTCCGTCTGACCTTTTCATTGAACCCATGGACTCAGCGCAGGTGCTGCTTTCTCTTGAAGTTTTCACTTTAGGTTTTAATTTTTCTAAAACTTAAAGTGGGAAATGAGTTCCAATGTCTGAGGCAGTCAGCAAAATTGGAATGCTTCCTTTTTTTTTTTTTTTGAGGCAGAGTCTGGCTTTGTTGCCCTGGCTAGAGTGCCGTGGCATCAGCCTAGCTCACAGCAACCTCAAACTC
>NW_012154507.1:6601134-6606041 GCF_000956105.1 Propithecus coquereli | reverse complement strand
TGATATGTATTATATAAACACATATATGTATTCCACAAAAATAGAATCATACTATACTTATGGCTTAAATGGATGTTTATTTTGACTTAGCATCACATAGTGTACATTTTCCTATGACAGTAATTATTCTTCCACAACATTATTTTAGCTGTACAGTTTTTCATCAGATAAATTTATAGATCAACTTTATTTTTTCAAATTATTTATTTATTTATTTTGAGACAGGGTCTCGCTCTATTGCCTAGGCTAGAGTGCAGTGATATCATCATAGCTCACTGCAACCTCAGTCTCCTGAGCTCAAGCGATCCTCCTGCCTCAGCCTCCTGAGTAGCTGGGACTACAGGTGCGTACCACCACACCCAGCTAATTTTTCTATTTTTTGTAGAGACAAGGTCTTGCTCTTGCTCAGGCTGGATAACTCAACTTTAGATGTAACTTTTGGTATATGTTCTCAGAGGTGTTTAAAAATTTATCAGTTTACTAGTTCCTTCAATCCTAGTGTTTTTTACTTCCTCAAAGGTTATTTAGTTTTCTATGGTTCAAGTATGGCAACTTTTGGCAAGAGTATTGTGAAGAATCTTAAAAATCATTTATTCATTCACTGATTGATAAATATTTATTAAGTACTGTGTAGTAGGAACTATATTTGTATTTCTGAAAAAATTTAATAATACGTAGCAAGAATCCTAAAAATATATATGGCCTTTGTTCCAGTTATTTTGCTTTTAAAAATTTATTGCAACAAAATAATTGCAGATACACAAACAGATTTATGTACTCAGATATTCATCGCAGCATGGGGAACAAAAGAATGGCCGTGACCTAAATTTCCAACAGTGGGGAAATAGTTGAAATAACTGTGGCCTATACATATGATGGAATGTTTTTCAGCAATTAAAAATACTATTCTCAAAGAGTATTTAAGGATGTGGGAATTACTTAGAATAGAATGTTAAGTGAAAAAACAGGTTACAAAATTATATGTATAATATGTGATCCCAGTTTTATATAAAACAAACCAAAAATCTATTCATAGAAAATAAAACAAAAGAAAATACCAAAATATGATTTGTTTTCTCTAATAGCTGGATTCCTGCTAATTTTTGTTTTTTTCTGTATATTCCAAATGATCTATGGAAAATATGTTTACTTTTGTGATTAAAAAGAGTTTTGAACAATTAAAAATGTTCAAGATGGTTTCTTAACTTCAGAGATATGGAGTATTTTGTTGGAATCATTATTTCATTTTGGTGAAATGACATGCTTCAAAAATAGATTGAAGTCTCACCTTTATGGTGATGCCAAAAAAGTTTATAGAGTGTTTTTGAGGAAGGAAAATACACCAAGGTAGCAGGATAGGCATCACCAATATACCCTACCCACTTGTTCTTCAAGACCCAGCCTAATGGTCAACTTTTCTTTGTACATTATCCTAATACCACAAACAGAAATCCAATATAGCCTCTTATCACACTGTGCTGGTATTATCTGTTTCTTTTCCCTCCTGGATTGTACTAGGGCCTCCCAAGGTACTTGGTTTTATAGTACTCAGTAAAATGTTGAATGCATGAATGCAAAAATGAATGACTCATCAAATGCCAGTATTGCTCAGTCACCCTCTGAAACCCCTATACCTGAGCAAACTGAGGCTGGTATGTTGGAATTGATGGAGTGATATCAGCTTTGCTCATGAGAGAAGCGACTCAAGTCAGGATATGGAATGTGTCATTACGACTTGGTGAATGTTTTTCATGCACTCTGCCTACCTCACTCTCCCTGGCTGGCTCTTGCGTTACCTATATTAGCTCTGACATTTCTGAAGTAAGAACTGTTTTGTTTTTTTTTTTTTTTTTGAGACAGAGTCTTGCTCTGTTGCCCAGGCTAGAGTGCCGTGGCATCAGCCTAGCTCACAGCAACCTCAAACTCCTGGGCTCAAGCAATTCCACTTTAGCCTCCCGAGTAGCTGGGACTACAGGCATGCGCCACCATGCCCGGCTAATTTTTTCTATATATATATTTTTAGTTGTCCAGATAATTTCTTTCTACTTTTAGTAGAGACGGGATCTCGCTCTTGCTCAGGTTGGTCTTGAACTCCTGACCTTGAGCGATCCACCTGCCTCGGCCTCCCAGAGTGCTAGGATTACAGGCGTGAGCCACCGTGCCCAGCCTAGAGATGCTTCCTTTTCTAAAAAAGAAAATTCTTATAGAACACACAAAGATCGGCCCCTTGTCTCACTTGCATTTATCATTATATACAAAAGCATTGCAGAGATAATATGATTTGCCTAACCATGCCTCTTTGACTTAGAGGACATGTGTATGTGTGTGTGTGTGTGTGTGTGTGTGTGTATGTGTGTGTGTGTATGTATGCATGTGTGTTTTAACATCAGGAGAAAATATAGCCATGAGAAGAGACCAGTTTTTCACTCAAACTATTTGGAAGGTAATGAGCTGGTATGGGTCTTTAACATAAAATCATACCACTGTGATATTCTCTCCTTCACGTATCCTGAGATGGTTGTGTTGTAAACTGGGGTTATGGTATATTAACTTCATTACCACCGTTACACTCTTATAGTTAGATCATTAAGGGTAATAATTAGCTTTCTTTCTATATGTTTATAGATGACAGATTTAACCCTGGATATGTTTCTCTTCAAACAAACCGCTTGTCTACAAAGGAATTTCTTTGATTTTATCATTTAAAAAAAAATGTCATTTTTCTTTTTAACCAGCAAATGTTTCTTGAACACCCTATCTGTGAAGTCTATAATAGGCACTGGGAGGGAGGGAATCTCTGTCTTCAAGGAACTTATTATTTAGAGGAAGAATCTAAAACCCATTAATTTGGTACACTCATTAAGTTTCCATGTGAATTCACATATGGATTAGAAATGTGAATATGAGATTTTTAAACCTCCCAGTGAAATGTTTTTGTTCCCTGTGAACGAGGATAAAAACATACATTGCTGATTAATATGCCAAGGTGGTGTATAGGTAGTTGGCTTTAGGTCATATGAAAAGTTGGGTTATATATACCCCTTGGTGTATACACACACACCTCCCCCCACGTGTGTGCACACACAGGCACGCGTATGTGTTTACATCAGTGGCTTTCACACACACTTTATCTTCTAAAGTGGCAGAGACCTGGCTGAAGTGAGGCAGAGGCAGGGGTCTTACCCACTGGTGCTCCTCTTGCCCCCTCTCTCTTTAGGCAATGGCCTTGGAAAATATACTGAAAATCCCTGATTCGGATTGTTGATATCAAAATTCTATCTTAGAACATTAAATTATTACAACTGTGGTCAATTTTCACAAAGATGATTCAATATATATGCTTTGAATAATCCTAGTTGGTTGCCACATTGCTTAAGTAGTCTTGTTTCTAATGGGTCCACAGCTCTTTCTTAACTCAGGCTTTCTACTTCACTCAGCCTGCTTGGTCAACCACATGCAGTTTGTACCTTCATTATACAGATCTCTATAACCAAATTGGCTCGTTGGCAATACACACCTAATTTATTTTCCTAATGAATCCCTGTGCTTGTGTTTAGGATCTCATCATTTTTCTTCTGAATTATTAGGAGAACCTCTGCACTAGCTTTCTGTCTCCATTCTCCAAATTGATATCTATTCATTCCCTTCCATTTTGTTACCAGAGTGGGTATTTCTCAATCATGAGTCATTTCGTATTCCTCTTTGCTTAAAATATAGTGATTTGCATGGTTCCCAAGATAAGGTTCTAACCTATTAGCATGGCATACCAGTTCAGTCCAGTTCAGCTGAATCTCTGATGAGGTCCCCCAGCAATTCAGGAACTGAGTTAGAGACGTGAGTCCTTCTTACAAGCTTGTCCTCTGCCCCATCCCTTCATGTGCATTCAGCCATGTTTTCCAACCCCCCACCCTCACCCCGATGCCTTGGTACAGGCTGTTGCCTGTGCCTGGCACAGCCTTCTGCAAGCTTCACTAGTTCCCACTTTGTTTTTTCAAAATTCATCTTAAGTTTCACTTCTCTGGACTAAGAGCCCTTCCTCTGTTTGCCCTCTCTACTCAAATTTTTCCCAGCATATATTTTTGTCAGAATACTACTGCACTGATTTGTAATCACTGTCTCGTCTCCAAAGAATGGGCCTCTTTGATGGCCAGGACTCTATCCTGTTCATGGTTATATTCTCTGTATTACATCATCTATTAAGGCAACTCTTCTAAACGTTAACTTGACACCCTCTCAGTATTGATCTCTGATGGATCACCTCTCTTATGGACTGAATGTTTGTGTACTCCCACAAAGAATTCATATGTTGATGCCCTAACCCTCAATGTGCAAGTATTTGGAGGTGAGGCCTTTGGGAGGTAATTAGGGTTAGATAAGGTCATGAGGGTGGGGTACTAATGATGAGATTAGTACTCTCGTAAGAAGAGATACCAGAGTGCTCACACACACGCTCTCTCTTTCTCTGTGTGCACACACTGAGAAGAGGCCATGGAAGGACACAAGAAGCAGATGGCTACCTGCAAGACAGGAAGAGAGCCACCAAAACCTAACCATATTGGCACCCTGATCTCAGACGTCCAGCCTCCAGAACTATGAGAAAATAAATTTCTGTTGTTTCAGTCACCCAGTCTATGGTATTTTGTTATGGTGGCCCCAGCAGAATAATACATGCAGAGGAAGAACTGGCTGTTTATCATTTTGTTTACTGCCTTTATGTCAGATTTCTAGCTATGGAAAGCATTTCCTTTAGTTCTGTGATAACTCAATGTTTTAAAACAGTTTGGTTTTGCTTAATTAAAAAAAGGATTATAGTACATGCTTGATGCACAAGATTTGGGACACACCCACATAACACAACCACACCCACATACCCCACAGAGGAGAAATCACCCATAACCCAACACATA
>NW_012154507.1:6557605-6599193 GCF_000956105.1 Propithecus coquereli | reverse complement strand
GCTGGGACTACAGGCATGCACCACCATGCCCGGCTAATTTTTTCTATATATTTTTAGTTGTCCAGCTAATTTCTTTCTATTTTTAGTAGAGACAGGATCTTGCGCTTGCTCAGGCTGGTGTCGAACTCCTGAGCTCAAGCAAACCTCCCGCCTCAGCCTCCCAGAGTGCTAGGATTACAGGCATGAGAACTGTTAAGAAGTAAGGAGGCTGCCTGCTCTGTGGGTCAACTTCCTGCATTATGTGGTCCTGAGCTCCGTGGTGGAGCTGATCCACTTCCATACACTGACCCATCTTTTTGGGGTGGGTTGGGAGAGGCTGCTCAAGAGCCTACTAATAAAAGAACAGCCATATAGTGAAAGATGTTGAGGAGATAGGCCATTGTTTCGTATGTGGCAGCACAAAAGATGAGATCTGAGCTAGAAGTAGAGGCCCTGCTAACAAACAACCAGCCCCGTGAGGGCTCTGGCTGCTCTTTTTGTCATGTGAAGAAACTGGAGTCCCTAAGCAGATGGCTGGAGCACAGGACTCTTTGTGTTAACTTCAAATTCCATTCCTATGGTGTAGGACTGATAAATAGGAGATAGGTCACATTCTGGCTCCAATGCCATGCCCACAATTCCTGCCAGAATTAGTGTGAGCTGCGGGTTCACAAGCTGAGGGCAGCCTGGTTTCCTTGCATGAGGAGTGTAGAGTGTGCATGTGTGAGTGTGTATGTGAGTGTATATGTGTGTGTATTTCTGTGTGAGAGTGTGTGTATGAGAGAGAGAGATTGAGAAATACTGAGTGAGAATTGGCCTTCTCTAAGAGAAAGGGCTAAAGACAGCCCTGTCTGTTCTGGGATGGCCCTTTCTTTGCTGTTATGAATAGCTCTACTAATAGAAAGAATTAACAAGTACTCCATCTGTCATAAATCCCATTTAATATTCATGCCTGAAATAAACTGAGTTCTTGCCCTAAATCTGGCTTGCTGACTATTGCTTCTCAGCCCCAGGGAAAGGATCATTCCAGTGGGATCTCTTCCAAATATTTAAAGAGGGGGGTGGAGGTAGAAAAATGAAAAGGCTGATTCTGCCTTCCAAGGAGTTTAATTAATACCACTGCCTTCTAGCCCCAAATGGTTTTGTGGGAAATGGCTCATCCGGGTTTTCTGAAGTACACTGCGTCCTGGTAACAAAGGCCATTCAAGGCCACCATGATTGTCTTCATTTCTGAAGTCCCTTCCTACCCTGCCTGGGCAAATCTCAACTTCTGTTTTGTTTCCTGATAAGGCTGCCTTTTCTGTGTGGGGTTCTGAGAGACTCTTCTATTTGATACTCAGTTTTATAGACTATTTCCAAGAAGCAATTTACATTGTCCAGACACAGAACTGACCGTATTTTCTATTTTATATAGGGGATCTTCCATAAAGGGTAGAAGAGAGGTGTTACCAGTACCCTTGGGCAGTGCAGGGCTTACAAAACTGTGTTCCAGGTGAGTCACCCTATTCCCACCTCCAGGTTCACTTTAATGCCAAGAATTCACTCTCTTAATTAGTAGAATTTTATAATAAATTTTGATATATTATAGGGCAAGTGCCTACACCTTGTTCTTCTTTAAAATTGTTTCATATATTTCATATATTCCTTTGCTTTTTCATATTAATTTTAGGATCAGATTTTCATATTCCAATCAAAATTATTTTAGTTTTGATTGCACTTTTACCAAATTTATAGATTAATTTGAAGTGTTGTCCTCCATAGAATTTTGAGTCCTCCCATTACATGTTGTATCTCTCTAGTTATTTGGTCTTCTTTCATATCTTTCCAGAAAGTTTAATAACTTTCTCCGTGAACGTCTTGGACATAACATTCCAGTCCATAATTCAGTGCCTGTTAAATAGTAGATACTCAATAAATTTCTATTGAATGATTATGTTTTGTTGCTAGTATGAATGGAATGAGTTCAACAAATTTTTGTATATTGATCTTTCATCTAGGAATCTTTCTGAAGTATCTTTTTCAATTTTAATATATGGTACATTTTCTTGGATTTTCTATGTATATAATAATATAGTGTGAAGAGCAGAGGTTTGTTTTTTCTTTCCATTCCTTATGCATTTAATTTTCTTTATCGATTCATTTTACTTTATATAATCTCCAGTATAATGTTGAATAGAAATGATGATAGGGATGTCCATTTCTTTTCCTGAATTTAATGGAAAATTGAAATCTCATCATAATATGTCTGCTTTTAATAGATGCCTATTATCAAATTAAGGAAGTTCCCTTCTATATCTGGGTTTCTAAGTGTTTTCTTGTTCTGAAAATCATGGGTAGGGTTCAAATTTGATGAAATGCTTTTTAAAAAATTTGCTTGATCAGATGTGCTAGTATTTTATTTAGTTTTTTTTTTGGCATGTATGTTCATTCAGCGTTCTTTATTATTTGCATATGTGGTCACAGGTGCAAATATGGGAGGGAATACAGCATAATGGTTAAGAACACAGACTCTGAAGTGAGACTGTTCTAGGTTTAAATTCAACTTCTGACTACTAACTTGGGCAAGTTACTTACACTCTTTATGCCTCAGTTTCCTGATCTCCAAATGGAGTTAATAGTAACACCAACCACATAGTCTTTTATGGAGAAATTAAATGAAATCATCCAAGCAAAACTCTTAGAACAATTCCCAGTGCTTTGTTGAACATTTAATGCATATCAACTGCATTCATCTTGTTCTTATTACTGTTATTTCTCAGACTCTCCTTGTTCAGTTTAGGGTCATAGTACCTGAAGGGAGACTGAGAAATTTTTCTTTTCTTTTTCAATATGGCTTGTATAAAATTTACATTTTATATTCAGTGAAGTTCAGTAATACTGATTAATAAAAATAATCTGGCTTTAGGAATTTATATAGTTTTTTTGCTATTCTTTAAAAATTATAGATTTATTCATATTTTTTTCTTATTGAGTCAATATTGGCAAATTTATCTAAAAATTACAAATTTAGTTCTAAAAATTGGGGTTCACAGCATTCACTTAAGATTTTTTTTTATCTCCATTTCACCTGAAATTATATTCTCTTTTCTGTTCCTATCATTGTTTAATTTGTTCCATTGCTTTTCCTTGACTGGTCTTATCAGAAAATTGTCTATTTGATTTGCCATTTCAGAAAAAAAACTTGTCTTTTAAAATTCCTGTCTATTGTTTCCTTGTTTCTTCCCCTTGTATTAATTATATATATATCCATCTACTTTAAGTTCCATCTTTCCCTTTCTAACTTCTTGAATGCTCAGCTCACTTTGTTGTTAGTACTCTCTGTCTCTTTCTCTCTCTATATATATATATCTCTTTCTCTCTCTCTCTCTCTCTCCACACACACATATAACTCTATATACAAAGCTATACTTTTTTTCTTTTAATACTGCCTTAGACATATCCTACAAGTTTTGACATGTTTTGGTAGTAATTTCTATTATGAGTTCTTTATTAACTCACAAATTATTTGGAAATATGTTTTCTTTGTATCGTATCATGGAAATGTATTTGGTATTTGTCCTTGGTTCCTGACAGAGCTCCTAAATCCCTTGTAATTCCCTGAGTGATAGTGGTGATAAAAGCATCTTTTGTTCTAATGATGTGACTCTTGCTGGGCCCCTAGATAGCTTTAGGATGAGAGCTGGTCACCAGAAAGACCAACCCTTAATTAGGAACCTGAAACTTTCAGCCTTTCCCTTCAACCTCCAGGGAGGAAGAAGGGGCTGGAGATTGAGTTAATAATTGATCATACCTTTGTGATTAAACCTCCATGAAAAGTTTTCAGTGATGGAGTTCAGAGAGCTTCTGTGTTGGTGGATGCGTCCGTGTGCTGGGAGAGTGTCACACCCCAGCTCCCCAGGACAGAGGCTCCTGTGCTTAGGACTTATCCGGACCTCATTCTATGTCCCTCTTCATCTGGTTATCCATTCGTGCCCTTTATGACAAGCCAGTAAGCATATGTAAGGTGCCTTCCTAAGTTCTGTGAGCCATTCTAGCCATTATCAAACCTGAAGCGGGGGTTGTAGGATCTTCCAACTTTGTAGCCAAATCGAACAGAAATGTTGATAATGTGGGAACCTGATACTTGTGACTAATATTTGAAGTGAGGATAGTCTTGTGGGATTAAGACCTTAACCCTTTGGAGTCTGACATTAATTCTGGATAGTCAGTGTTAGAATTGAGTGGAATTGTAGAATACCCAAATGGTGTGAGAGAAATGTAGAATTGGTTGTTGGTCTGGAAAACCCCCACACATTTGGTATCAGAATTGGTTGGTGTTAGGAGGAAAAAATACCTCTTATTTGGCATGTGTAATTGTTCCATTATTTGAAAATTATATTTTTCTGCTTCCTCTTGGGGATTCAGGACCCTACATGTCCTTTAGGGCAATATTGAGAATTATAATTATTTGAATCATTTATGTTGTACCAATTTTTGGTCTAGGTGATCTATCACTTTCTGTGAAGACATACTAAAATCTACCTCTATGGTTTGTCCATTTTTTTCCCTCATAATTTTGTAGCTTTTTGCTCTAAGCATTTTGAGAACATATTGTTCAGCACAACAGATTCAGTCTCATTCTGTCCCTGAAAAAAATTTCCCTTCTCATTTAATATGTTTACTACTAATAATTCCATTTGCCTTAAGTTCCATTTTGTATGACATCAATAAGGCTCTACTAGCTTTCTTGCAGCTACCCTTTACCTGCCATGTCTTTTTTTCATCTGTACATTATAAATATCATACAGTTAGAATTTCAAAAATTCTAGTCTGAGACTAGATTATTACTAGATTACTAGTAATAATCTATTACTAGATTACTAGATTATTACACTATATTATTACCAGTGGTTTCAATTTTTTTATATTTATTACCGATATGTCTGGACTTATTTCTTCCATCTAATTTTCTGTTTTTGTACTAACCTGCTTTCTTTTTGATGTTCTTTTTGCCTTTTTTGTCCTTCCTTTTGCATTTTTTTTATTTTCCCCCTTCCTACTTTTCTAGTGTTAGAGTTATACTTTTTATTTCTATTAGTGATAATCTTTAAATTTTTGTCATTAATACTTGACTAAGTTTAAATTTAATGTTTTCCAAGGAATGAGAGGACTTCCACTTTGCCCCCCAGCATTGAGATAAATAGCTGACAAATAAAAATCACGTATGTTTAATGTATACAACCTGATGATTTGATATATGTGTACATGGTGAAATGATTACTATAATCAAGTTAATTAACACATCCATCACCTCACATAGCTATTTTTTTGTATATGTGGTAAGAACACTTAAGATCTGTTCTCTTAGCAATTTTTTTTTTTTTTGGAGACATAGTGTCTCTCTGTTGCCCAGGCATGAGGGCAGTGACATGATCATAGCTCACCGCAACCTCAAACTCCCGGGCTCAAGCTATCCTCCTGCCTCAAGTAGCTGGGACTACAGGTGAGCACCACTGTGCCTGGCTAATTTTTCTATTTTTTGTAGAAACGGGGTCTTGCTATGTTGCTCAGGCTGGTCTTGAACTCCTCAGCTCAAGTGATCCTTCTGCCTTGGCCTCCCGAAGTGCTAGGATTATAGTCATGAGCCACTACACCCTGCCTCTCTTAGCAAATTTTAAGTATACCGTATTGTATTATTCACTATAGTTACATGCTGTACGTTAGACCCCCAGAATTTATTCATTATATAGCTGAAAATTTGTACTGTTTGATTTGACCATCTCCTTATTTCCCCACTCCACCCCAGCCCCTGGCAACCACCATCTACCTTCTGCTAATATGAGTTAAACTTTTAAAAGATTCCCTATATAAATGAGATCAGACAGTATTTGTCTTTCTGTATCTGGCTTATTTCACTTAAAATGATGTCCTTCAAGTTCATCCATATTGTCACAAGTGACATAATTTCCTTTTTTTTATGGCTGAATAATAATTCATTTACATATGTGGAATTTGTATGGAGATATATATGGTGATTTTCCCCACACTACTTGACAGCTATGGAACAGGGAAAAGAAAAGGAAGGGTTTCTCGGATTTGATGATTGACAGTCCAATCACAGGAGGTAGTTTGGGAGTGAGCAATTCTAAGATTCTGGCAAAAGTCCTATTTAAATCATTCCTAATGGAGTGTAGGCTAGGTAGGGGCAAAGGAATCCATAAGGACACTGAACAAGGAGGAAACGAGAAGAATCTAGAAAATGGAGACGCAGTGAACGTGAGGACAGATGAGCAGGCATGAGACAGCTGTAGGGCAAGAAGTAGAGGAGGTTAGGTCAGGAAAAGGAATCTCCCAGCTTGCGGTCTTGGTGATGGAATAGTTCTCCATACTAAGCAATAATTATCTGTGGCTCGGTTATTTCCTTAATACTTGCTATGGTGGAGGAAAAGTTAGTGGCCTTGAGCTGTAGCATGGTGGTTGTGGTGGGGGTCTCTCAATTATAATTTTTTCTTCTAAAAAGTGAGAATAACCAGCCTTGCAGAACTATTATCCTACATTTATTTTAAATAGGTACATATTAGGTGCTCAGCAATTTAAAAACCCTCTGTGGATAGTGTCCAAAATCTTTATATTCTAAAGCTACAAGGGAACCCATCATGGCAAATATTTCTACATCACTGAAGCTTCTGAGCCCTGTTTCATCGAATGCTTGCCATAATCCCCGGAACCTCTGCTTTCTGACTGCAGCCTTGTTTAGAATGTGCAGCAGATAACACAGCCGCTCCCCAGGAGCAGCCCAGCCTCCCCCCAACCAGCCAGGACTCGCATTCTCTTCAGTGAGCTGGCTGCCGCCTCTGCAGCTGCCCTGGGAGTGGAGCACTCCTCAGGGTGGTGACTGTCATTAGCAGTGCTGTGGCTTGGCTGTTCTAGGTGCCAACTGTGGTTGTATCTGCTCTCCCTTTCCACAAGACATGCTGGCTGGCTTGGTGCTTTACCAAATTGCAGTGGGCTTTGTGGGTCTCTGTCAGCATTTCTTTCCTTTTGCCTTCTTGGTCTCGGTTGTTTCTAGGAGGGAGCAGAACTTCGTTGCTGAGTCATCACTGGCTGTGATGTGGAAAGTCAGAGCAGTTCTTAACCTTTCCCTGTTAATTTGTGACCCCTACTTTACCCTTCAGAACTCTGAGGGGGTCTTGAAGGAGAAGATTCATAGGAAGGAGTTGATTTAACAGGGATAATAAACTGGGATAATTTCTCCCAGTCCAATCTTCCTGCCCACTTGGCAGTAGGGAGGGGTCAGTTCCCTGTGCCATTTCATTGGGACTTGCTTTGGCATCCACGTACCGAGATAAATACAGGAAATGCAATGATGGGATTGCATTAGCTCTTGAAAAAGTGCTTATTTCTGACTGACCTACTTAGAAAAATGAAGTGGAAAAAGAAGTTAAGTTTTGATGCAGAAAGAAAAATCAGGTAGTAGAAGGTAGAAACAGAGAACCACAGAGAAAGGCCAAGCAGATGGGCTGTATCAGATCTAATATGTCCCTGGACTATGCTCTTCCTGGCTCTGCCCTGGATTTTCCATTTCTGCTGACATTTCCAAGTCATATATCAAGGGGACATATTCAAAGAGCCTTATGCTTGAAATATGAGCATCCGAGAGACCCTCTGTGTGGAGTAGGACTGGCAGGTGCTGGAGGTGGGCAGGACGTCAGTTGAACAGCAGGGAGACATATTGGGCAGGGTGGCCACTGTGTGTGGAGTCCACGTTTCTCCTTTTGAAAAGAAACTTTGGGATTTTGGCCTGTGAAGGACAGCCCAATGAGTCATTTCTGCTGGGATGGGGTGGAAAATTGCCATTTTTGCTCTTATAATTCGAAAAGTTTGTTAATGTGCAACCACAGGTCTTTTTTATTCCCTTTTACTTTACCTTTAAAAAAACTATAATTAACAAAATCTTCCCCACTCTGCCCCAGGTGGATTAAATCCTTTTTCTCTCATTTGACCCCACAATAATCTTGAGAACTGGCACTTTTCAGATGAGAAAGCTGTGTCTTTCCCTAAATCCTGTCCTCATGACAGGTTTTTCCCACATTTAGGACCAATCCCTGATCAACTGCCTTATATTTTCAGATCAGTCCTTGCTTCAATTATGTGCATGTTCTAACACTTAACATGGACATTGATCTTTAGAGCTTTCTTTCTGGAGCTCTTTAAAGACTATTCTTAATTGCTTCGTGCCATAGTCTGTGGGTTGTGACTACGAGGCAGGTATTGTTGTAATCTCCAGATGTCTATGATGTTGCTTAAATTTTACATCCCTATGAAGTAGGTATTATTATTCTTATTTTATAGAGGAAGAAAATGAGGTTCCTCTATAAGAGTTTTGTAAGGTAACCTGAAGTCATGCAGTTGGTAAGTGGCTTAGTCAGAATTCGAACTCAGTCTCTCCTACCCCAAAGGCTAAGTGCCTGATTCTCAAACTGGAGTGCATGCCTCTGGCACCCCTAAATTCTATGTGAACTTTGTGTATGTGGGTTTTTCTGGGGAGAGGGATCATGGTAGATATCAGATTTTCAAAGGGCTGTGGTCCCACAAAACAACACTGCACTAAACCGTTAGAATTGGTGGATCAGTTAGGATGCTCTTGGCTGCAAACAAAACAACACCTAACTCAGACTGGCTGTGTCAGTGTTCACACACAGTTTAATCACGATTCCCGTTCCACTTCTCCGTAGCAGTCTTGGCTTCATCCTCCTCTGTGTGTTGGCTTTGTCCTCAGGCTTCCTTCATTGATAGCAAAATGCCTGCAACTTCCAGGTCCAGCGTCTGCTCACCACATGTCTAAAAGGAGAGCATTTCTTTTCTCTCCACTGCCCAGCAAAACTCATGGGCTTCACTTGATTGGACCAACTTAGGTCATGTGCCCCTGTCCCGACCAGTCATAGTGGCTGACATATGCCATGCACTGATTGGCTGTGGCCTGTGTTCCTTGTACATTCCTAAACCAATCACAATCTTAGAGAGGATAAGCTCACACTGAGTGCCTGAGGCCACTAAGGATCCACTACTGGGGCTGAGAGAAGGGTCATTTTTACCCAAATGACATGGCTGTTTGATAATGGTCAGGGGAGAGGTGAAATGGATGATGGGAAGGCATCTGACAATAGCCAGTATAGTTAGTATTCTTCCCTTGGCATCTCAGAGATCTTAGAACAAACTCCCTTTCTTAATGGGGCAAGATGAAAGCAAATTCAGCTTCTAGTAGGAAGCTTTTTTGACATTTCATTGTTCTCTTTGATTTGGAGAGTTTAATGTGCTGCCTTTTCCCCAGCCCCAATCAGAGTCTATTTAGTGAGGCAGGATGCCCCTACCTCTTACCAGCTAAGAGATATTTCCTTGAGATGCAGTTCTAATTAGAATTGCTGCTTTTGAGAAACACTTGCATGGCCTGAGTTACAGACTCGTTTGGTATATTTTCCACTTGTTTAAGAATGTATAGGCTCAGACACCAAGGGTGGGTGGGAAGAGGAAGAGCATTTGAAAGTGAGAATGTGAAGGAAGACAGAAGTCTTTTTATGAGAAACTCAGCAGAGTGATGACTGCATGTGTCTGAAAATATAATTATCCTCTTTTGTTTGCTTGATAGAGTTTTGATAGATAGAATCTTGACAGCTCTGTTATGAAATGTTAAAATGTAATTTAGGTTAAAAAATCTTAATTATCTTAAATTATAGTCTGAAGTCATGTTCTAGGCTTTGATCCTTTTATCGTGTGTGACACAGCAGGGGCTGCAGGTGCAGCTAATCCAGCTGCTGTGTTTGCATAAAAGAGTGAGAAAAAATGGTTGATTGGCACACTGGACACCCGTGGGGGGATATATGTGTGCACAGAGGGGAACCAGAGGGATTTGCCTTCTGCCCAGCAATCCCTGCATGATGTTTTAACTTTAGAGCAGAGAAGCATTGTGGGTACTTATATTCATTAGAAAGTAAAGCCCAGGCTCCTTTAGGCAACATCTAGACTCTTAAGGACACAGTCTTAAACCACCTTCTTAGGCTCTGGGATACATATGGTGCAGAGAAGAGAGTGTGGGCTTCAGAGTAAGGTAGTAGACTCTTACCTCCCCCACTGACTTGCTGAGCAATCCAGAATTTGCTCTTTAAGATCTCTGAGCTTCAGTTTCTTCAGTTTACTATGAAAGTGAAGAAGACACACTGACCTTCCTTGTGGAGTTACATCACCCCATTATTCCTCTGTACTGTCCCAGATACCTGCTTCCCCTCCTTTCCTCCCTCCCTTCCTTATATTCTGTTATTTTTATTTCGCATGGTCTCACTCCCTCTCTCCTCCTCCCATCAAGGAGACTGAATGTTCATTAGGGATGTGGCTGCATGTCTTTATCCCACAGTCCTAGTGGAGTGATTTGTCGCCTGATTAAGTGCCAGATACAACTTTGCTAAAATGAGTGTTCACCAACATTTTTCATCATCCATTTGGCCTTTTTAGCAAATGTCAATAAAAAGAAACAAAACACTTAAGGGAGTCACAGGGAGAGAGGGTTGGTTGAGGTGAGACATAGCATTGTAGGTCAGGCACTGGAGTCAGATCCTCTGGGATTAAGTCCTGGCTACATGATGACCTTGGGCAAGTTACCATTCTGTGCCGCAGTTTCCTCTGTAAAATGGGGGTGATAATAGGACCCTCTTTAGAGGGTTGTCGTGAACAAAAATGTGATAATATAAAATATACTCAGGAGAGGAAGTACTTAATTAACATTATTATTGTTCTCCAAGTAGATTAGTTCTGCCAGGTAAGAACTCTACTGTACACTCATGAAATTTGATACAAATCTTATTCTTTCATGAAATGAAAACTGAGCAAGAGCAGAGAAATCCTTTTCTATCTTTCTTCCCACTTTATTCAAGGTAGAGAACAAGATATGTAGCACTGTAGGATGTTTCCTGTAGACAATCTGAGCATTATTTTTTAGAGACAGGGTCTCCGCTCTGTTGCCCAGACTGGAATGCAGTGGTACAATCATAGCTCATGGCAACCTCAAACCCCCTTGGCTCAAGTGATCCTCCTGCCTCAGCTTCCAGAGACACTGGAACTACAGGTGGCACCACCACACCTGGCTAATTGTTTTTAATTTTTATTTTTTGTAGAGATAGGGTCTCGTTATGTTCCTCAGGATAGTCTCAAACTCCTGGCCTCCAGCGATCCTCCTGCCTCAGCCTCCCAAAGCACTAGGATTACAGGCGTGCGCCACCATGCTGGACAACCTGAGCATTATTGGAGGGGAGAGGGAGTGTGTGAACTTTGTGCCCCAGCTCAACCACATGGCATTTCACCATGTCAGGAGGCTGCCAGCCTCTGGGGCATTGGCCCTTTTGATATCTTCAGAAGCCACCACCGTGAGGACTAAATTCTATATCCATTTTCTAGAAAATGGATAGAGTTTAAAAATAAGCATTTATTAAGCACTTACTATGTAACTATTTTTATATAGATAATATCATTTAATTTTCACAATGATCCCCCAAAATAGTTCCAACCTCACAGAGGAGGAAACTGAAGCACAGAACAGTCTAGTGAACTGCCCAGGGGGCGCCGGTTAGAGTGGTGGAGATGGTATTCACAGCCACCACTGTCCCTGCCTCTCCCCTCATGATGTCTGCTCCCCAGGGCTCCAGATGGAACCATGAGTCCATGATGCCACACAGCTGCCCCTTCCCACATGGCTATGCTTCTCCTCTGATCCTCTAGTGAATGGTGACAACAGTATGAATTTTTGGACTTTGATGCATGTGGCTATTGTTTCAAGGGGGAATCATGATTTCAAAGAGCCTTGGAGAAGTTGAATGAATTCATTTGTCAGAAAGATGACTCTCTTAAGATTTGGGGAAATTCTGTGCCTGCAAGAATGCAGCATGAAGGCGAATGGAAAGGCCCAGGTGCAAAAATGGCTGGGCATGCTCTTCCTTCCTCCCATCAGATGGGGTGTCCTTCCTCCCAGTCTTTCCAGATGCTCTTCCCACTCTTCAACTCTGCTCCTGGCTCAGAAACCCTGCGCACCTGCAGGAAAGTGAGAACCAGTTTTTCAGTAAACGCATTGCACATGCTCACTGTGAACCCCAGGGTGGAATCAAGCTTCACAGGGGGAGGAGAACACAGTGAATTTTATTATTCTTTGGAGCACCAAGGACTCCATCTGCTCATCTCAGAAGAAACACCAATGGTGTTCTGGGCTGTCTCTTGTGCCCTGGAAGCTCATGGGAGCATTCATTGCCTCAGTTCGGGGAAATCTCCAGAGTGTATTTCTCTCATTTCATTCAGGCCCTTTGAAGTAGAGATTCTAAATTATGCTCAGAGGATCATTTATACAAGGTTCTCTCTCTTTGGAGCCTGGGTGTTTAATATCTGCTTTGGGGAAGGGTATATTTTCAAAACTTTACTCCTTATTAACAGTCGTTTACCATACAAGCTTCCCATATGCAAACAGGATGGGCGTTAATAAGTCTTCAAAAATTATTGTGGAAAACCGTTTGACCTCAGGCCTCTGTATACAACATGCTAAGACACACAGAAGAATTACTCAGCCTGGGTGCCAGCCAAGATGCCCTACTGGGCTCCATCCTGCCTGTTTGGAAGGTTTCTCTGTTTCCTTACTTTTGATATGTGGGGCTGTAAATTTGAGAGCTTACTGAGATGTCAGCCACGAGAAGCCAGATTCTGTGTAATGTTGCATATGTGGTCTTCCAGACTCTAAGCCTTTAAAGTAATCAGATGTATAAGTACTTGAAAGGCTGAACAAGGAAAACTATGAGCTGAAGAAAGACCGAACAAGATGTGACAAGCCTCATACAAATTATTCATAATTCTGTTCTGATTCATAGCAGGAGTTAAAATAGCCTGTAAGGCCAGCACCACGGCTGGGTAAATGGGAGCACAGGCATGTTTATTCATTTCCTCCAGGGAGGGCAGGCTAAGTGGAGGCCTCTGGGAGGGAGATCCCTGCAGATAAAAAATGATTCTTCAAGGCCAAATGGCCTTTTGGCTGAAGGTTTCAGAGATTTGGTAATCAGAGTTGGACTTTAACCAAGGAAGAGGCTGAGGAAAATCTGGATAGACTTTTCTGGGAGTGGTGGCCCCTTCTCTGCCTTTGCCACACCCTTTGTAGATTGTGTCTGGGAAATGAGGTTCCCATAGCCCAGTTTTTCCTCAGAGTAGGACTGATGATCGATCTAATTCAAGTTTACCTAGACTACTTATTAAAATGCATATTTCAGGTTCTATCTCAGAAACATGAAATCAGAAACTGTCAGTGCAGCTGGGAAATCGCTCTTCTAGAAAATAGCCCAGTTGACCCTTTGTATTAAATGTTTGAAAACTCCTGCTGAAGGCTTATAGGCAGATACTTTCCTGGGCTCCAGCATAATCTAGTCTTATCTTTAATTCAGTGAGAGAAGGATCTGTTATGGTCCAGATTGGACATAGATGGGCAGGAATTTCATGCATCTGAGGAGACTTGCTCAATGGCTCAAACAATGCATTAGCAAGTGTTCAGGCACTTCTGTCACAGAGGAGGAGCTCCATAATGTTTGCTGTGCTTTTTAGTATTTGTTGTGATGTCTGTCACCAAGGAGAGACACTCAGACCACATGACAGGTTCTTGCCCTTGAAGGACTTTCACTCTGTGAAATCCTGTGAATCCTGTGAAGTACTAAATGACCTGGTGGGAAAGTTAAATGTTAGGTAAAAACTGAAGCCTGGCATAGTCAGGGGAAGCATTATGTAAGCTGGAGTGTGGAGAACTGGTAGACTTGGGGCCTTAAGAAAGGGAAGAGGAAGTTCCTGGCAAGGGGAATGTGCCATTCAGAGGCCTAAAGGTGGGAGTGGGCCTGGGGGCTGATGGCGCAGCCGGAAGAGCACAGCGGCTAGAGCGGAAGGTGGGCGGGGTGGGCTGGATCGTCGTGGGCCTTGGAAGCCAGACAGAGGGTAAGAATTCAGATAAGAAAAGGGAGCCTGAAGCTATCGAAGGCCATTGAGTGTCAGGGACATCACTGTTCCACGGTCCCCTGGGGCCAGGAGAGTGCCCAAAGCTAAGTGGGGACAGTGAGAGGAGTCAGATACATCTGGGGAGATTCACCTTAGAACCCGCATCTGAGGTGGATGGCCGGGGGCAGGTGGGGCAACAGAGGGCAGGCAGTTCTGGGCTGCCAGGCCCTGGCTGGCAGGGAAAGGGGCAATAAATCAGTCCAAGGTGGCTGGAGCCAGACATGGAGTTGAGTCGAGGTCATGGGCGAAGGAATCTACAGTGGAGAGGGCCAGAGCTTCACAAGCACGGCAGGAGGCCAAAGCAGACACTGAAGCTAGCAAGGAAGGAAAGGCTTGGCACCACCGAGTCTGTGGAATTAGTCTGATTATCCATGGTGAAACGAGGCTCATGGGATATGTTCTTTGGAAATTCTGACAAAAAGTTCCTGCCAGGTCTTAAAGGGCCATCCCCCATTGCACGGACAAGGGCTGGAGCAAAGCTGCGCCAGCTGTGGGGTATGGTCAGGATGGGTTTCCCTGCACACGCGTGCTGGCAGGGCCATCCCCAGTCCGCCCAGAGCTGCAGTGTGGAAGGGCACTGGGCTGTAGGTGTGTATTGCTGGTTTGCTGGAAGTCATGATGCCCGACTTTCCGGTGATGCGCATCAATCAGCAAACCTGTGTGTTGGGCAAATCCGTGCCATAGAAGGAGAGAATGTTCAAATATTAAGGGGGATTTTTAGATTATAGCTCAGGGATGGCAAAGAGATTTTGTCTCCTGTGCCAACTCCGATTGTTTGGTGGTTGCCTGGAGTGCTGCGTCGGGTCTGGGTTCTGCAGGAAAGAATGTACAGACTGACTAGTGATGAGTGTCAGGGGTGGGCGTGGGGGGAGTGAGCGATGGCACCAGCACGACCTGTGTGCCATGCCTGATTTGCTCCCAACCTCCTGACCTCATATGTGAGGAAACTGAAACCATAGATATTAAGTGTGTTACTGCAACCACAGAACTCAAAGTTAGATCTAGGATTGGGGCTGAGGTCTCCTGACTCCTGGTCTAGTATTTTTCTTTTGGATCATACAGCCTTGCTACCCTTCCACTCGCCATGGGGCTGTCACACTGACTTCATTTTCCCAGTCCCGCCCTTGGCTGCTGTTGGATTTTGCATTAGGAACTTGGCCACAGCACTACTTTGCACAATGGCTGAACTTGTTTCACATGTGATCAGGACTCTTGGGGAAGGATTCTAGGAAGAGGAATTGCAGTTTGATCCCAAATTCCCAAGTGCTAGAAAATGCAATTAGGTAGGAGATAGCAAGAGTTAACTGCAAGGGAAGAGGAGGATTAATGAGGAAAGATATCACAAGGGAAGCAGCAGTAGATTGTCACTACTTTTACAGAATTGAAGATACAAAAATTGAAGTTGGAGATTGTGAGCTGCTCAAAGTGGGGGGTGGGCACATCGTAGGGAGGAAAGCACCTGATGTTTATTGAACAATGCTGGAAAAGGTAACGTGGGGTCTTGGATGGCACATGGGCAGCGGAGTCATTCAAAGCCTGGCTCTGCTGACACAAAGTAGGCCCGCAATAAGTGTTAGCCAAAAAAGCCAGCTGTGCTTTCAGCATTTCAGCCTTACAACCACCCAGGGAGTGGATATGATTAGCCCAATCTTTACAGAAAAAGGAAGTGAGTGGGATCTCAGAATGGTTAACTAACGCATCCAGGTCTGCAAGTGGCTGTTAAAGATTCCAAATCCCATTCTCTTTTCCCTGGTAGCAAGAATGTCTCCTTAGGGTACCTACTATTTACAAGAAAGAAAAGGATTTTCTCTTTCTGCTTATTACCCATTCTTGGGTGAAAAACAATCAGCTTCTAGTCTATGGGACATCAATCTAACTCCATCCCTAATTCCTAGAATAGAGGCCAGCTCTGTTTATTGTTCTTGAGTTGTGCACGTTTTATTAAGGAATTAACTTCGTAACAAAAGAGTATATTTGGAACTTTTATAACTGTATATCTCACTGATGTTACAGCACCTTTTCTCCTCTCCCTCCCCTGTTTTTTTCTAAAAGAATCAGTGATACATTATTTGTTTGGAGAAATGTGTGACCTGCTGAGTCCAGACTGCACTCGATTGCTTTTGGGATTTTGAGACATAAAATGTTGTTATTTGAATCTGTTCAAAGAAGCTGCTGGGCAGGGCCTCAGGGTGGGCAGAGCTCAGCTTGACTGCTGGCTCGGGCAGGGTAATCACAGAGGAACGCGGCTCCATCTTACTACCAGTTTCAGAAATTCAACCTACACTTCTGGGGCCTGGCTGAAAACCACTGACTCTTCTGCTGCCAAGCAGGAGCTGTGCCCTCGGGGACCATCTGTAGACGTAGTGTGGCCAATTATGGGCATTAAAAGCAAGCCAACTGGTTTAGGCCATCTTTTGCTGCTGGTGTTGGCTGCTGGCTGTGAAGCCAGAATCTGGAGTCTGGAGGACGCTAGGGAAGAGTCACCCTCATGGCCTCTCTTTAGTCTCACAACTGCACTGCATCTAATTTAACATAGATTGACAGTCTCACAACCACATTACGAGCTGTGGAGCATCCATCAATCTCATTTAACGCATGAGAAAATCAGGACACAGACCTATTAAGTGACCTGTTCAAGTTTACCCTGAATCCTTAATATTTTAAAATGGAAACCCAGCTTCTGCATTTCTACAGAAATGGTTATTTAAATGAATAAAAACAATCAGATCCTATTTTAATTACACTGCTCCTTTCTGGGGAGAGATAATTACAACAAAAGTGAAAAAAAATCTTTATACTTTCCTGTTTTCTTTTTTGGAGAGGAAGAGAGCAAAATGATGCCAACCAAAAAAACTTAAAAACATGATGTTTTGACAGTTCCTCCTGTCTTGCTTTAAAGACTTCGCAAGTGTTACATATCATCAATTTTAAAACACTGAATCCAAAAGTCTTTGCTATTATGATTTTTAAAAATGTTATCTATATATTCATTGAAAAAATAATCTCATAGTAGAAAACTTAGAAATTACTATAAAAGCAGAAAACAAATGCTATCCTAAAGTAAAAATTCAAAAATAACTATTTACATTCCTATACTTCTTCAGTTTTTTTTCCTATGCCTACATATGTTTCTTTAAACAAAATTAGGATTTTGCTGTATATAGTTTGAGACCAAATTTTTTCACTGAACATTGCAGCATCCTATGTCTGTAATATGAGAATTTAAATGCATTATTTTTAAAATTGACAAAAAAATTGTATATATGGTATACAGCATGATGTTTTGACATTGGTATATCTTACAGAAAAATTAAGAAAATTAACATATCTATCACCTCATATAGTCATTATCGTTTTTGTGATGTGAACATTTAAAATCTACTCTCTTAGCAATTTTCAACTGTACAGTAAATTATTGTTGGCTATAGTTACCATGCTATGTAAAATACATTATTTTTAATGGCTGCATAATATTTCACCATTCCCTTCTTGAAACATTTTCTTCACTTGGCTGCTGGGGCATCTCTCTCTTGGTTTTCCTCCTTAGAATCTTCTCAGTCTCTTGTGGAACCTCTTCATCTGTCCGATCTCTAACAGTGGGAGGTGGTCCAGAACTCAGTCCTAAGGCCTCAGGCGTCTTCTTTTCCTTCTCCAACTATATTCACCTGCCAGGAGAGCCCATCAAGTACATGGCCTCAAATGCCATCGATGCCCTGTCAACTCCAAATTCTATCTCCAGCCTGCACTTTTCCCTGCATGCTGCCTATTTGACATCTCCACTTCAATGACTAATGGGCATATTAAACTTAACACATCTTAAGCTAAACTGCTAATGAACCTGCATCCCATATTCCCTGTCTCAGCAAATGGCAACTCCATCCTTGACCTTCTCAGGCCTCAAACCTCATCTGAGCTCTTCTCTGACTCTTTTCTCTTATATCACACATCCCATCCCTCAGCAAATCCTACCAGGTCTGCCTTTCGAGTAGGTCCAGAATCAGATAGAACTCCCCTCTCACCTCACCTTCACTGCAGCCAGCCTGGCCTGAGACATCTGTGTCTGTTGGTTAGGTGATTTTAGGAGGCTTCTACTGAGTCTTCACCCTGATTCTGTCCTGGCCCCTTGACAGCTTGTAGTCAACAGAGTAACCATACAATGTTTTGGCTCTGCTCATACCCTCAGAAGAATTACAGTCTCTCTGCTAGCGAGGGCCCCTATCTCCCACTTCTGCCTCTACCCGCCATGCCTCTGGTCCCTGTCCACTCTGCTCCAGCCACACAGATGTCCAGCTTGCTCTCCTGTGGAGCTTTGCTTTGCTGTGTCCTAACCTGGTATGTTCTCTCCCCAGATGGCTGCCCATTTTGTTCCCTCATTGCTTCAGGTTTCCGTTCAAATATGATCTTTCCTGTGAGGCTTTTCCTACATAGTCTTTGTAAAGAGCAATCTCTCTACCCTCTCCACACACTCACCTATTTTAATTTTTCTTCATATTACCTTTTCTATGTAGCATTTGCATTAGTCCTAGGGCTTCCATAACCAAATACCACAAACTGGGTGACTTGAAACAACAGAAATTTATGCTCTCCCTGTTCTGGAGGTTAGAAGTCCAGAATCAAGATGTCAGCAGGTTTGGTTCCTTCTGAGGGTGTGGAGGGAGAGTCTGTGCCGTGCCTCTCTCCCAGCTTCTGCGATGGCTGGCCATCCTTGGCATTCTATGGCTTGTAGATGCACCACTCCTGTCTCTGCCCCCATCTTAATGTGGATGTGTGCCCTCTGTCACTCTCTCTTTTTCTTATATGGACACCAGTCATATTGAATTAAGGGCCCACCCTACTCCAGTGTGACCTCAATTTAATGCACCTACATCTGCACTGATCTTTTTTTCAAGTAAGTTTATGTTCTGAGGTCCTGGAAGTTAGGCTTCAACTTATTTTTTATAGGGGACACAATTCAACCTCTAACAACATACAGAGCATTTACTTGTTTATTTGATTAGTACTTGTCTTTTCCCGCCAAACAGAAGCTATTTCTGTTCACTGATGTATCCTCCATGGCTAGACCGGTGCTTGGTACAGAGTAAGCACTCAATACATATTTTTTAAATAAATGAATAACTGTGGAAATCCATTTTCTAATCTTTTCTGAACTTCTTGCTAATACTGGTATGATGAAAGTTTTTATGCATAATTATTTGCCTGCATCTTGGGCTGTTTCCTGGGGATATATTCTCAGAGAGGGATAAAACCCAATCTACTATCCCTTATCTTAGTGCTGGTCTATACTGCATTGACAGGGAAATCCTATTCATTCAGATGCTTTGGGAACTTGTAATCAATTGAAGGAAAGAGTGGCCTGGTTCACCTTGGCCAAGTGTTTGCTAAGTAAATTAAGGGTTGAGTCAAAGTATTAATGAACAGTAATATCAAATCCCAAAATTTATATAATTGTATAACCTTTATTGTATAAGAATTAGTTTACCTTTTTTCCAAGTTTTTACATAGCTTCATAGTTATATTTAATGGCTAGTGTTAGAAAATCTTGATTTATTTCACTGATTCCTTATTATTGGGCATTTGAGGTTGTTTTTGATTTGGGGCCATCATGAACAATGCTGTAATTTATACCTTCAAACATATATTTTTTTCTCTCATGCTGATGTTTTCTCTTTAGGGTAAATCTCAATAATAAAACCTCTCAAAATGTCCAAGAGATGAAATATTTTATGATGTTTGATATATACTTCCCTCATTTGAATCATATGAGCTGAAGGGGATATCTACACATTTTTTAAAGTCCTTTCACTTACACATTCATCTTTTAAGAAAAATGAACCCCCAACTTTTTGTCAATGTTGTTATAATCATTAAGTAGTTCATGTTCATGCTTTCTTAGGGAGTAGGGCTTCCTATTAACTGGCTACCACCTGCTGGGCCTGGGCCAGGATCAGAAGCTAAAGGCAACTCTGTGTGGGCTGGGTATGAGGGAACCAATCACTCTGGGAGGTTGGGAGGTTGGGAGATTGCGCCCATTAAATCCTTCCATACCATGCAGTGATAAGTGACCCAGTCAAAGCCTCCATTTAGAACAATATATAAAGATGAGGTGATCAAAGAGAAGGCTGGTCACTCAGTTTGAGGCTGCTGTTTTGTCTGGAACAACAGCAAATATCCCTGGTTGTTTATGAGGCTGGCAGTGGGTCAGCTGAGGTCCCCGAGTGTCTCTGCTGCTGATGGATAATGCCTCCTTTTGCTGAGCCTTCCTGTGGTTCTATGAAATAAACTTTAATGTTTGTTAATAATTTGTGCACATAACCTCTTCGTAACCCTGAAGAACTTGATTAGCACAGCCAGGACAATATTGCTTTACAGAAGGGATGTACCCTTTGATGATCCCACCAGTGGTTATGACTGCAAGTGATTAGGTCACAACCTCACCAGTCCTGGAGGTTGTCACTAAAACCTCTTTTGCGGGGGTTAGGTTCAAAATGACATAGATTTCTTTGATTACTAATTAGAAAAATCCAGTGCTTAAATGGTCCTACCTTATTTTAAACCAAGTTCAGTAATAGAAAAACTGGCCTCTAGAAAATTCATTTTTAATGTTGAGTGCTATTATTTATCACTCTTCATTTAATACTCTTCATTTACTGGGAATTCATCTAACATTGACCTCAAATTATTCAACAATGAAAGCATAGACTTACTGTAGGCCCAACAGTCCTCAGGCTTACAGAATTTGGGGACCCATATAGTCTACTTGAAACTATCATTTCGTTTCTGTTGTTGCCAGATGTACGAGTATGGCTAACTTGAATGCCTTAGTGTTCTCATGTAGTATTGACCCCGCTGCAGAAGATAGTAGTCATCAGTTAGAGAAATAAACAGTTACAGAACATTGGTTCCTATAGTAGGTACAATTTTAAGATAAACCCAATGAGTCATACCCTTATATAATCCCCTCCCCTTGAGTGTTGGAGTCAGTGAGTTGCTTTTAACAAATTGAATATGGCAAAGATGATGGGACAGTCACCCCCATGGTCATGCTATCGTTATGTAAGACTCTATTAAAGCAGACTGGAGAAAGAGATTCTCCTCTGATCTTGAAGTAGTAAGCTACCACGTGACAGGAACTGTGGGCAGCCTCTTGAGTCTGAGCATGACCCCTGACTGAGAGCCAGCAAGAAAACAGGGACCTCAGTCCTACAGCTGCAAGGAAGTGAATTCTGCTGAAACCACATACACACAGAAGAGCACCCCAATTTCCAGAAAAGAACACAGCTGGGTCGACCCTAGATTACAGCCTTGTGAGACCCTGAGTGGAGGACCCAGTAAAGCCATGCTTCCACTCCTGACCTACAGAAACTGTGAGATAATAGATGAGTGTTAGTTTAAGCCACTAAGTTGGTGGTAATTTGTTATGCAGCAATAGAAATTTAATCCAGTTTCCTTATTGGGGTGGAATGTAAGAGGCTAGGTTTGAATCTCAGCTCTGCTACTTATTAGCTTTGTAATCATGGCATACTTACTCTCTCTGAGCCTGTTACCTTTGCTTTAAAATGGGAATAAAAGTAGTACCTACTTCAGGGCAAAGATGGAATGAAATAGTGCACGTAAGTCACTTAACATGGTACCTGTAAGTTCTCAATAAATGTTTTTCATTAGCACCAGAGGTTGGACATTTTTAGCCCCGTAATTCTAAACATTTTCATTATTTTTTTCCATGTACCCCATGTTTTGAAGATTTTTTTGTTTATCCTATTGCCTGACTTGATTAAGTAATAATTCATTTTCACATCTATTTTTAATTCATCAGCTAATTCATCATAGAGCTTCTGATCAGCTTGGGAGATACTTAATAGAATAATTATAATTACTGTAATTTGGCTAAAAGCAAAGACATTTGATGTCATAGTTAATACAATTTCCATTAGCTTTTGAAATATAAGAGATAAATTGTACTTTGTTGGACTACCAGATTTAGAAGTACAATATTAGTTGATTGATGGTAAATAGACATTGGGTGACTTTCTGTAAATAAGCAAGGTAATCATGATTAGCCCTTTTATGTCACCATATTTGCTCAGGTATTGCTGGATGGGCGAGAATGGCTGAAAAGAAAAATGTAGGTTCAAGGGAAAGAAAAAAGTGCCAAGAAAGGAAAAGAAGGACATTGGGTACAATGTTAACATCATTTGGGTGCTTACAGGCTGGAAATTAACTTAAGAATCGCCAAAGTTTTAGGAATTGTTGTGCAATGTCAACATTTGAGTTACAGTAAAATGAATAAATCCACTCCATTTATGTTCTGTATTTATATTAAAGTGTTCTTATTTTATAATTTATTTTGTATATTGAATATTTGAAGTATGACTGTTACTCTTTCATTAGTGCTTTATTTCCTCTTTGAATATTGTCTAAAAAACTGCATTTTGTTATATTATTTTTATCAAGGCCTAATGTATTCAGTTTCTAGCTGAACTCTTTTTAAGTTGATTATAGACTGAATACGGAATTGTATTTATTAAATAGAAGATTCTTTTATATAACCTTAGCTGAAATTCTGAGAAATAAGAAATAGTGACATTATAAGGAACTGTTTCATCTGGTCTAAAAGTACATTAATATTTTAAAATGTAAAAAAATATATATAGCTTAAGAGGTATATCTGAGACATTAGTTAAATAAATAAGATTTTCAGTTTGTACTCTGTATATGCCCTGAAAAGTACCAGTTCTGCAGTCCAACACACATACAACATACACGCACACGCAACAGATACAAACTCATACAACAAACAGAATACACAAAACACCTACCGTGCACACACACAAAACACACAAATGGGCAACCCATATAAACATATTATGGCTCTGGGAAGTCCTGAAATAGAGACCTATTGAGCTTTGTTCAGTCATGTGCTTCTCAAATTAAACTAATCTCAAAATCCTTCCCCCTCAATCCCCAGGTAACCCTGATTCCTGATGATTTAGTGTTTCCTGGAACATATTTTGGGAGTAACTGCTCTACAAGATTTTCCCCAAAGAGTTAACTGTTACATAGGATAAGTATGAGGTGCCCTCAACATCTGTGGGTAACAAATACATACCACCATTAAAATAATGCACAAATCAGAAACAGCACCTCCAAATTATGTAAAGAACATTGAGGAGGTACTGAAAATCTTTGTTACTTCCCTCTAGAATTCAGGTTCTTTCTTTTGGTGTCACGTATGGATAAAGCCATGTTTAGGGGCAAGCGGTCACTCTGCTGCCATTTTCCATTTACATGGGTAAAGAGATCCCCTTGGGCAGTAAAAGATGGTCATTTTCCTGCAAAATGAGTCAGTAACCTAAGCATGGAAACTGTGTCTCCCTCACTGTTTATACCGGCATCCTTTGACTTGACGGCACGATGCGGGGCATTATCTTGCATTCATGACACAGAGGGCCAAAGGCAACTTCTTATCAGCTTTTACCCCTTTCTCTGTTTATTTAATAATGAATGGAAAAGGAATATATTTCAACCTTTTAAGAATGCACGGTAGGGTGCTTGGAGGGTGCTTACTCTGAAGATTAAAAGAGTTTTATCTTTATAAGGAAACTTTGACATTTGCTGTCAGGATGCCAGACCACAATTCTGTATAAGCTTTCCTTAAGGCTTAACTGATGATTGCTCAGGCACAGGAAACTTCTGCTGCTGAAGTGAGAATGAAAGGCCTGTACAGTTTAATGCATTAATATTTTATATTTTGAATAAAGCCATGATTTCCTACAGAGTGACTTCTACTCTACTAAAGCAATTGAATATCTTGGCAACTGTTGAGTAACAAACTAGGCTTCCTTACACATAGCTGAGTCTAGGGCCCTTGGCATTTTTCTCTCTAGCTAAAATTACATGTGGCACACTCCTAGCTTTATACAAGTTAAGAATCTATTCAGGATTTAAACGGTGAGCATGTCTGAGTTCCAATACCATACAAGGTTAATCAATGAATACTTTAAAACTCAAACAGCATTTTCCTGTACTTGCCCTATTCAAGTCACATAGAGGTGGCCCTGTTCTATCATAGTACCATTTTATACAATTTTGGTGCATTTCTGGACCTTATACTAGAAAGGACCTATAAAACACTAATCCATGGACTCACCTGTGTAAACACAATGTCATATGTAGATGACCTAGCTCTGAATGTTGGTAGTAATATAATGCTCATGTTTATGAGCAATAGTTGGTACTATTATAATGCTCATGTTTACTGAGTGCTTACTATGTGCTAGGTACTGCATTATAGATATTAAACTCTTTGATGCTCATACCAACCTTAAATGAGGTAGGTGCTATTATTATCCCCATTTTGTAGACAAGGAATCTATCTGAACCAAACCCAATGGCACCATAAATAGCAAATGACCCTTGGAATTGTTCAGTTACACTTGTTGGGAGGCACTCCTGGTGCTCTGCTGTTGGCCTTAGGAATGTCCCCTTTTGCCTCCATCTACAGATGCACACAGCATAACGGTCTCCTAAATCAGCAGTCCCCAACCTTTTTGGCACCAGGAACCTGTTCCATGGAAGACAATTTTTCCACAGACGGTGTGGGGAGGCGGGGAGGGCGGAGACAGAGCTCAGACATTGATGCGAGCGATGGGGAGCGGCTGCAAATACAGATGAAGCTTCGCTCACTCACCTCCTACTGTGCGGCTGGTCTCTAACAGGCTTTGGGCTGGTAACAGTCCGTGGCTGTAGGTTGGGGGCCACAGCCCTAAGCCTTCCTTTGAGGACACTACCCTGAGGAGCAGAGCTGATGGCTCTTTGCTTCCCACCAGAGAGAGCAGCTTTTGGTCTTCAATTTTTCTGATTAATTCTCTTTTCTCAGGTTGCTGTGGCTTCTGTTCTAGTGTCTAATGTGTCATAATTCCCTTTTTACTTGTCCTCCCCCCACATGTGGCCCCTATTTTGCTAGTTTCTGTGCCCTGTCCCTTCTCCAGCGAGCCTCAGCAAACGCCCTGTTGGGCTCTGAGTGCTGGGGACTGCAGCTCCACTGTGGGCAAGCTGCTCTTCTCTTTTTTTTAGAGGTGAGGTCTCTCCCTGGCTCTGTCGCCCAGGCTAGAGTGCAGTGGCACCATCATAGCTCACTGCAACCCTGAACTCCAGAGCGTAAGTGATCCTCCTGCCTCGGCCTCCTAAAGTTCTGGGATTACAGGCGTGCACCACCATGCCCAGACACATACTTTGTTCTTTAACCAAGGTCCAACACTGCTCATTTAAGTGTGACTTTGATGAACTTATTAATCTGTAAAGTTTTATGTTCTCAATGATTCTGTTTAAATTCTTTCTTGACTTTGAGAGGACAGTCTTCTCTTGCTGTAACACACTGAAGAAATCTTCCTAAAGCTAAATAAGCCATTTCCACACATCTTCCTCTGGAGCAGACTTTGCCCCCTTAACATATTCCCTCCCTCTGAGCAGAAGCACAGTTCTTCTCTGCGTGTTCTTATTTCCTTGTATATGCCAGGATTCCACGGAGCCCATCTCACTGGGAACACATGATGTGATAGATAACTAGGGGAGGTATAACCCTCCAAAAGAGGGTAGCTGTTACAACCCAATGAATTAATTCCTGCTAGAATTGAAGGGTTGGGTCCTGCCAGACCTGGGCAAACCGGGCTCTCACAGCCAGGAGGCAAGAGTAGTCAGGAAAGAGGTGACAGACCGAGAGATTGGATACCTGAGACCAGAGCCCTAGAGTCAGAACAGAGCAGTGGCTCCTCATGGCCACTGGCACAGACCCTGAGGAAGAAATGGCCAGATTGGAACCAGGAGAGGGACGGGGGCAGACGTGGAGAGCCAAGGAAAGGCTGGACCTGGGTTCAAGCCCAGGCTGAGAAGACACAGAAGTATGAGGCTCGGGGACATCTATGCCCAGAGAGCAATGGCTTTTTTGACGTGACAGGTAGACCTCCATTCTCTGGGAATTAAAGGGTCCCATTGTCCTGGAGCCAGGACATGGGAGCTCTTTATATCATGAGTGCTATTCCTGAAGGCACACTTATATTCTTTTCTACAGAAGGAATGTAGATGTTCCTGAACTCTGAATTCCTGGAGCTACTGGGGCAGGGGTGGGGAGAGGGGCAGGCAAGCGATGAGCTGCAGCTGAGGTGAGGCAACCTATCTCTGAAATGTGGATTTAAAAATTTAGGCATTTGTGTATCCGATGGTCTCCAATAATAACATTCCATTTAGGAAAGGAGGAGGATCTGTTTTATGAGTCAGATATTTTTAGTTAAACCATCTCATTTGTTATTCCTCTCCCAGCAGAGGAAAGCAAAATGAATTGTATAAATGGAATAATTACATTTCCTCTTCCTGGGTAACACATTTGCCAATTCTTTCTTAATATTAATAGCATTAGGACAGATTCAGGAAAATTCCCTGTGTGAGTGCAAAAAGTAGTAGTTAGTGTAACGCAAAGTGTGGCTTTCTGGGCACAGTGACAATGAGGCCGCACCAGTCCACAGGTTAGAGGCACACAGACCTAGAGAAAGTGATTTTTTGGAGACTTCTTTAAAGATATTATTCCCACTTAGTCTATAAACATAATTGCAGCATTCCCCACTTATGTTGCAGGTATCTCTTCATTCTGTCTCATCCAGAGAAGACTCTTCTCTTTGATGGGGTAACTCATTTATCTCCGGTGTGGCTGGGATTCCCACCCAGAAACCTGCATAATTAGAGGCCCCCAGGAGATCCACATTCCTTGCCTTGGTTTGTCTCTCAAAAACTCTCATTCGTTTTAGTCCCCCTGACACATCATGCATGTTCTTGCCTTTCCCTCATTCTGCTCAGGCCCCCGGCGTCCTGCTGCAGGACAGCACGCTTTCTAAAACTTTCTTGAGACACAGCACCTCTATTTAACACCCTGTGGCCTGAGTTCTGGTAAACAGTGAAGGGCATGTGTGGACTTGTGGGCACACGAAGATTTTGCCTTTGTGCTTTCTCTCAGTGGGAAGCCCAGAAGGCTGGCCCTGTTTCAACCTCCAGATCTTTCTTTTTATGAAGATAACGATGATCACAGAGTCATATTATCGGCCTCCCTGCGGGCACTCAGAGGCAGCCAACCCCATGCTCTCACGTTCCTTCGCCTTTCATTTGAAAACGACATGTAGGGGCACATACACCTGGTCAAGATCATGTTAAAAGAATTTTTGAATTTAATTAAATAATACTTAGTAATAATATACTTAGTTACTTTGCACAGTGGATTGGAACATGGGAAGGATGTCCACATGTATCAGGCCATCGAGTGCTTGAAACACTGGGCCTGTTTTCATGATTACACAGTGTTAAAGCAAATGTTTCCCTGCGTTTCCATTAAAAATGTGACAGAAACTGAGTATTTGCCATTGACTCTTTTGCATCTTCCATCCTATTTTCATGCTTTTCAGCACAGGCTAAATCTTTCCCTAATTCTAATGTCCCTCCAAAGCCCCTTATACTTCTCCTTTTATAGCCTAGCACTTAAGCTAAAATTAGGATTCACTACCATATACTTGTTAATTCCCTTTGTAAGAAGGCACATTGTTGCCAATCTGTGCAGATCGTTCTTTAGTTTGGGCTCACAGCTGGCAAAGTCTTGGAGCGAGAGCAAAGTTCAGGTGGGTTGGCCTGCAGGAGGCTGCTTCCTCTTCCTTTCAGCAACAGCGTGTATCTCAAACAGTCCCCCACGAGAACTATTTGTTGAAGTTTTGGCATTTGAGAAATATAAATAGACCTTTGCAAAATGGTATGGACAAGCAGAGGTTTTTATGAACTCATTTGTGAGAGAGAAGTAATAACATTGGAAGGGGAGCTGGACCCCTGAACTTGAATTGAAAAAGAATTGCCTTTTTTTCCCTTAAGCCTTCAAGATACTGAGGGTGGCTGCATGCCAGTAGCTCTCAGTGGGCTATGCCGAGGGAATCTGGGCTAGCAAAGTGAGGGACAAAATGGATCGTTTTAACAAAAATCCCTTTTTATTGAATACGACATACATACAAAAAGGTATGTTGTGCGTGTGTATTGTGGGCACGTGAGTGCGTACGCAGGTGTGTGCGCACATACTTCCTAGCTCTGTTCACAAAAAAGCCCTAGAAACAATGACCAACTAGTAACAATGGGCATCCCTAGTGCCCAGATGTGGTCTTGAAATACTGTTTCCCACTGAAGGAAACTAGAGAAAGGGTTGCTTTTAGGTTTGAGGTAGGCAGTGTACAAGATGTGTCTGGAACATCTTGTCATATCAGATAGCGAGGAAACTATAGAAGACCACCCAGGTCATGTCAGAAACACTCAGGGGTCAACTTGGAGAGGTTTTCATTGGCCAAAGAGGGGAAAATTTGAGCTTCAAAAGGGATAATAATTGTAATTATTATGAAACCCATCTAATAAGTTGAAATCCATGACTATAATATTTAACAAAATGGATCTCCTTCAGAGGATGATAGGGAAGCAATTCATTTTTGTGAAAATTGGTAGATGAAGAGAAAGGAACAAACATTTATTCTACCTTTCTTATGTGAAGGTGTCACTGAGTGATCAAATAGTAGATGAAGGAAAACATATTTTTATAAAAGTGTTCTAGTGGATGAATTATAGTACTAAATGGAAACGAAATGACAGAACTAGAATATTACCATTTGGCAACCCCCTTTCAATGAATAGATCTTGCCAGCAAGCATCAACAGCTGCTATCATCACAAAAAGAGAGACAACCAGACATTACATGGCTTGTGATGAAAGAACAAATCACCATCTAGAATCTTGCCAAAAGATCAAACCTGAGACTGGCCAAGCTTCTGGATCCAGCTCCCATTTGCAGGAAATGGAGAAGACAGAGGAACATGGTGTACTGCAGCATGGACATGCAGTCAGCAAAGGTCAGACGGTAGGAGGTCTACAGGTCAAGTACCCAGGTAAGTTGTAAGAAAAGGAAGGGATGGAGGAAGGAACCTGTAGACTATAAGAGACTTAAAAGACACGTCAAATTTACAAACAGATAAGGCTACACTGCAGTATTTAGGAATGCACACTTAGGTGATAAAACTGCAAAGAAACACAAGAGATGGTTACTTTAAAAGTCAGGGTAGTGGTTAGTTTTGTGATGAGTAAGGCACATTGGCCAGCATGGGACACAGCGGAGGATTTTGGGGGTGGCTGGTAGAGTTCTATTCCTTGACCTGGATGGTAGTTGCTAAGGTGTGCACCTTATAACAACTCATTGAGCTATGCATTCACTTTGTGTGGCTTTCTAAATCTGTGTTTTATTTTATCATGGAAGTGTTAAAAGAGAAGAAGAAAATAAGAATAGCAATTTTTAAAATTTATGTTTTATGAATGCCATAAAGGGCTTAAATAGTCAAGAGCAGTTTGTGTCGAGACACAGCATAATGGAATGATGAAGAGCATGAGCTCTGGAGCCTCCCAGCAGGGTCTGGATCCCAGCTTGGCCACTTCCCAGCAGTGTGACCCTGGGCCAGTCACTCAGCCTGTCTGTGTCTCAGTTTTCTCATCTGTAGAATGGATGTCATCATAGTTCCTAGCTCAGTGTCGTTATGAGGTTTCCATGAGAGGGTACACGTGAATGTTTAGAACACTGCCAGGCAGATAGTCAGGGCTCCGTGCGTGTTAGCTATGTCGTTTCATCTTCCTGCTTTTCTCTCCCATTAGTTTCTCTCCAACACTGCAGCACTATCACTTTCTTTAAAATCCTGGGGTGGGGAATCCTCCCCTCATCCTCATCTGTGTCTCTTGTCCTATCCTCTTCTCCCTATTCTGTGTCTAAAGACCCCAAAGAAGGAATCTGACAAGGCGGGGAAGGAAAGATCCCAACCGGGCAGTCAGAATCTGTTGAGTGGTGAGAGAGGAGGAAAAGGGACTTTTCTTATCATCACTGGACCCCAGGTGCCGAGAACAGTGCCCAATACAGAGCAAGCGTGAATAGACATTTTTTGACAGGATGAATGGAAGGACTCACAGAACATAATTTAGAAAGCATTGCCCAAGTGTTTCTCTTTTGCATGAAGGGTTTGAAGTGGCCCATGGTTTTATTTTTGCCTCCTTCCTGCCTAGCTGTTTTTCTTCCCTGCTGCCTCATTTTGTTTGGTGTTCATGTCTTTGTATGAGTCAAATAACCTAAATGTAATATCTCTTGGCAAAATGGATGCATTGCACTTGTTTTTTATTCAGAAAGCCAGACATCGATCCCAACCTTGTGCCTGCCAACCGTCTTGTCACTGGCTCAGGGCTCCTTCCTGCCCAGCGGATTGTCCCCTCTTCTTCTGACATTCTTCCTGTCACTGTTCCCACACCTGGCTCCTCCCTATCCTGTGGTCCCAGCGTAGGTGAGTCCACGGCAGCAAAGCCTTTCTGGACCGGCCTCCCACAGGTGAATTTCCTGTCCACTGCTTGCTGCACCCTCCCTTTTCCCTCAAAGCACTTACCATGTATCTACTTGCACTTGAATATTCATTGGCTCCGTGGAGGGGTACATGGCCATTACGACAAGTGACTAGACACAGACCACAGAATGCAAGCATGAATGTGATCTGCCTTGTTCGTTGTCTCTGCCACAACTTTCATGAAGGTACTATGACTATTGAGTTACTAGTTTTTTGTGAGTGCTCAGTAAATACTTGGTGAGTGAATGAATGAAAAACAGATAAAATGTGAAGCCTCGGGCTTGGGGTTGAGGTGGGTGATTCTACAAGATGAAGAATCAGAATCACATGGAGAGGCAGAGGAGATGGCAGATCCAAGGCAGGGGTGCTCACACCTTCCCTCGAGGAAACAAGCAGTTTCACCTGAAACATCTGCATGCAGGGAGGGTGGCTGCCCTATGACTTTAGGAAGAGATGCACAAGAAGGTAGGACTTAGGAACAGGGAATGAGCCTACACCAAGGACTAGGGCCTGGGGGTGCTAAGCAGGATTGCAGGGCCTGCTGGGTGCCCAGTGGACAGTCCCTGAGATGCTGATTCTGACCAGCATTTCAGAGGCTTCTGAGAGTGACTGATGACTCAGTTCCACCAGAGGACTCAGTGAGGCCTGCCCCTGCCAGGGTGCTTTAGGACTTTGGGCAGCTTGTACCTGCAGACAGAGTATAGCTTAGAAAGGCTCGCATTTGAACCTTAGTTTTGTCACTTTCTAACTGTGTGATCTTGGGTGTGTTCTTGACTTCTCGGAGACTTGGTTTCATCATCTATAAAATGATGATCAAAATATCTACCTTCTGTGGCTGTTTTAAAGATGAAATGAGATCTTTTCTCAGGTCAAGTGCCTGATCCAGTGTTGCTCAAACCTGGCTGCACAGGAGATTGGTGTATGGAGGATTTAAACAGCACACACCCGGGCCCAACTGCTGGGGATTCCGACATGGTAGCTCTCGGTGGGTTCTGATCATCTGTGGTTTAACAAGCTTAGAGATGACCATGATGCTCAGGCTGAGGGGAGCAACGTCGGATTGGTATATGTACGGCAGCAACAAATGGTAGCTTTTCCATCCACCTCCTCCTCCACTGCCCTGCCTCATCTTCTTTCTGATCCTTTTCTCTTTTTTCTCCTTTGTTCTTAGTTGTGGGCATAATTGGACTCAGTCACATAATGCTTGGGGAAGCATAGGCATGGAAAGCGAGAACAGGATGACAGTGTCCATGTTGGACATTGATTCTAAGCAAATTGCTAGATGAAGGTGACAAGAACTGAGGTCTTGGTGCGAATTAGCCAGCAATTGTGAAGGTACGAAAGATGGCACTGCCAGTACTTCATTTGCATGAAATGACCCCTACATGCCTTTTCAGTTTTTCTGTATTTTAAAAGTGACTTTCTGTTAAGGAGCTTTCGACATTCTCGAAGCATAACCATTTTAAGTGAAAGGTTGTAGAGTGGTTTAATTTTTGTGTGTAATGAAAATTTATTGAGTATCTTTTGAGTACACAGCATTGAGTTAAAGACCATCAGGGTATGATCTCATTCATTCATTTATTCAATATGTATTTATTGAGCACTGCCGTAGGTGTTTGGATGTAACAGTGAACAAAAAAACCAGATAAAAATCCATACCCTATTGGAGCTTATATTTTAAGGGGAAGAGACAGGCCATAAAAAATTAAACATAGTAAGTAGGCCGGGCGCGGTGGCTCACGCCTGTAATCCTAGCACTCTGGGAGGCCGAGGCCGGTGGATCGTTCTGAGCTCAGGAGTTCGAGACCAGCCTGAGCAAGAGCGAGACCCTGTCATTACTAAAAATAGAAAGAAATTGGCCAAGCAACTAAAAATAGAAAAAAAAAATTAGCCGGGCATGGTGGATGCCTGTAGTCCCAGCTACCTGGGAGGCTGAGGCAAGAGGATCACTTGAGCCCAGGAGTTTGAGGTTGCTGTGAGCTAGGCTGATGCCATGGCACTTGCCCCAGGCAAGAGAGTGAGACTCTGTCTCAAAAAAAAAAAAAAAAAATTAAACATAGTAAATCATAAAATGTTGGAATGTGATAAAATGCTACTTAAGAGTATTTTAAATAAGATGGTTTAGGAGATTCATTAAGCAAGTGCTTGAAGAAGGAGCAGGAGTTTTACTGTGTGGATATTTTGGGGAAGAGCATTCCAGGCAGAGAGACCGGCCAGAGCAAAGGCCCTGAGACGTACAGGGGGTGTCAGAGGAATAACAAAGAGGTCAGGGTGGTCTCAGTGAAGTGAAGTTGAGTGATAGGGGCTGGGGTCAAAGAGGAAATGGCCTTGTAGGTCATTCTGGGACTTTGGCTTTGATGTTGAGTGAGACAGAAAGCCATGGGTGGCTGGGTGGGTGGAGGGGTCAGGAGAGAGGAGGAATTGGACTTGTATTATGACGGGATCCTCCAGTTGTAGCATGGAGAACAGACTGTAGGAGGGCAGGGGTGCAGGGGAGGAGACAAGTGAGGAGGTGCCTGCAGGAATCCAGGGAGCGTCCTGGTGGCTTGGATGAAGATGGTGGCAGTGGAGTTTGTGAGAGGGGGATATATTTCGGAGGAAAGTTCAGTGGGATTTCCTGACTGGTTGAAGTGGGGTATAAGAAAAAGAGTGGAATTACTGACTCCAAGGTTTTCATTTTGTTTGTTTGGTTTGGTTTGGGTTTTTTGTTTGCGTTTTTTCATTTTTGCCTGAGCAACTGAAAGGATAGAGTTGCTTTCAGGATGGGAAGACTGTGGGTGGAGCTAGTTTGGGGAGGAATATTAAAGTTTGCTTTTGGTCATTTGAGTTTGACCCCCACGTGGAGATGCCAGGAGGTACTGGGCATTAGGGTCTGGAGTTAGGTGAGGCGTCTGGGCTGGTGGGGCACACGTGGGACCAGCAGGGTACAGATGGTATTAAAAGACAGATTGCATGAAATCGTCAGGGGCAGGGGGTGCAAGTGGAGTACAGAAAATGTGCAAGGACCAAGCTCCGCAGCTCCCCAAGAGGTCGGGGGGCAAGGAGGAACCAGCAAAAGACAGTGGTGAGGAAGACTGGTGAGGTGAAAAGGAAAGCAAGGGAATGTGGTGTCCAGGAAGCCAAGGGGAGGAAGGCGAGGAAGAGGGTGAGAGGTCTGGTGCCAAATGCTACTGGTGGGTGGAGGTAGAGGAGGACTGAGAAGTGACCATTGGATTTAGTAATGGGGAGGCCATTTGTTATCATGACAAGAGCAGAGGGGTTAAAGCTGGCTTGGATGGGTTTAAGAGAGAGGGGAAGGGAGGAACTGGAGACGAAGTAGAGGAACAGGAAGTAGTTTGTAGGGAACTGGGTCTAACAGGAATGATAATAGCATTTTTGTGTGATGATGAGAATAATTCAAAGAGAAGAGGGATGTTTGATGCCAGAGAGAGGAGAGTTGCTAGAGCAATGCCCTTGAGTAGGTGGGAGGAAATGGGATCTCCGTGGTGGGGGGGTGGTAGCATTAGATGGGCACGTGGGCAGACCAGCTATAGTGTCAGGTGGCTGGTAGCACATGTGGGTGCTGATGCAGGTCGGGGTGGTGGTGTGTGCCTGTGGCTTTTTCCCCGATGCCTTCAATTTTCCCTGTGAAATAGGAAAGTAAGAGTTGGGGAAAAGGTATCAGAGGCCTAAGGAGATTTGACAAGATATTATGTGGCTGCCTAGGAGAGTGGGAGAGTCCATGGACCAGGGGAATGGACATGGTTGCCTGGCAGCAGTAAGAGCTCATTGACGTTCATCATGAACATAATGTGGGATCAGTGAGTGGAGCTTGGAGTTTTTCCCAAGCCATATTTGGCTGTTTAGGTTCAGGTGCAATTTGCTGGATTTAACCAGGGTTGAGGTGTTGCCATGTAACAAAGCTAGAGAGGGGCAAGGGAATTGAGATTAGATGCAAGGGGGCCTTCATGATAATTGCTCAGGTAATTTAAGCAGGCTGAAAAGGGAAGAAGACGAGGGACAGTAAAAGGTGGTGGGATCAGAGGATGGGAGCTCCCAGTGGACAGAAGTTGATGGCATCAGTGGATGGGTGCTCCCAGTGGGAGGAAGGTGGTGGGATCAGTGGATGGGTGCTCCCAGTGGGAGGAAGGTGGTGGGATCAGTGGATGGGTGCTCCCAGTGGGTTGAGTGTGGTGGGATCAGTGGATGGGTCCCTCAGTGAGTTGAAGGCTTGTTGAAGTTGGGGCACTGGGTAGAGTTGGCTAGAGAGTCAGGAAGTAAGTGGTCAGAGGCTGGGATGAATGAAAATGAAAATATGGATGTAGTAGTGTGTTCACCACTAACATGGTTGGACTAGATTTTTTATTCCTCCTTGTAATTAGATATGACCAATGACTAGTTCTGGAAAAAGGAACGTGGGTGGAGGTCATATACCCAGTTCATAGGCATGGCCCATTAAAAAATCCTCTCATGCGATCCCACACGCTCCCCCTTTCTGTCAGCTGAACGCAGAGAACACAGCCAAGGACTGTTGGCCATTCCCGGGGAATGGATGCACCTCAAGTTAGAAGGAGCCTGGGTCCCTGAATCACCACGTGGAAGGCTCTCCATCCAACCCAACAGTGCGATGTGCCACGAGCAAGAAATAAGTTTAGAATGTTCTTATTGTGTTAGATTTTGTGATATTTAAAAAAAATTGATCACACTCTGACTCAATCAGAGATGTTGGAATTATTGGTCTGGGAGGGTATGTCCATGGAGTGGGTGGTTGAGGAGAGATTTTAAAAAGTCTGCTGGAGGAGAGGAGTTCAAATGACTAGGAGGACAGGTTGTTGGATGTCCCATCTGGGTGTGTCGAAATTACCAAGAATAGGGAAAGAAGTAGTATGGGAGACAGTAACAGTGAGCCCGAAGCTAAAATAATCAAACCACGGGCAGGCAGCGACCCAGGAGCAGAGAAGAGCAGCAGGGAGAGGCAGGGAGAGAGAGACACAGCGAGGGCTCTAGCAAGGGGGCGGGAGGATGGCATGGAAACAGGAGCCTGGCGCTGGGAGGACACCTGCTCCATCTCCGAGCCCAGGGGCAGGGGAATGAGGGAAAAACATCACCGGGGCAGAAGAGGCTGCTGGGAAAGCGGTGTCCACAGGAGGGGCCCCAGGTGTGAGGGACATTTGGGGAAGAGGCTAACAGGGGCTTTTCTGCAGAAGGGCTGTGAATCCAGAGGGCACACTGGTGGGGTATTGAGATTGGAAGATGGAAGCAGAATGAGGATGTGTGTGGTCTTCTGGGGAGCAGAGAATGGGAGAAGTGGGGTGACGTGGAAGCCTGGGCTGTTTGTGGCCACGGACACAGACAGGGGTAAAAGGGCTGCTGCAGTTAGTCCTGGGGAACCCGAGGCAGGTGGGGTGATGAGGGTCAGGGAGCAGTGGGTGGTTGAGACTCAGTCTTGACTCCTGTTGGTGGAGACAAGGAGGTCAGGGAACACATGGGATTAATCCCACTCTAAGACCCTCCTCTGCGCCCACAGGCTCCTTCTTCCCCGCTGTGGATGGAAGGAAGGCCTCCGGGAGTTAGGGCTAACAGACGTGATGAAGACACTGTCCCACTCTCAAGAATCTCACTTTTATATAGAGAAAATATGTTACCTTATAACTAAGCTTCAGTGAGCAAATCAGAGAAGACTTCATTTAAGAGGTTACTCCATGTTCATTGCAAAAAACAGTCCGTGTGCTGTTGACATTCTGCGCATGACTGGGCAGCTGTGCACACGCTCCACTCCACGCTTCACCCTAAGGTGAGTCTTAGCTGATTCCCTGAGCCCTGACACCTTGCTTCTCACAGAGTGGCCCAAGGGCCAGCAGTGGGGGCATCACCTGGACACTGGTTAGAGATGCAGGACCTCCGCAACACCCAGACCCACTGAATCAGCATCTGCGTGCAGCCAGATCCCCAAGTGATTCACAGGCACGTTAAAGTCTGAGAAGCGCTGGATGCATTCCTTGTGATTAGTAGGAACAAAGGCAGGTGCCTCGGAGAAGAAAAGGGCAAGTGTAAGAAGCAGCCCCAGGAAAGATTATGTGTTACTCATCAACCTTCAAATCCCAAGTTCAATGCATTTTTTTCCAGCCCTGGCAGTGTTTTGGATTCATGTGAACTTCATTAAAAAATAAAACAAACAAAGTTTTAACTTGCATGACTCCAAAAACATTTCATTGTTTCTTTAGGGAGAAATAGATGAGAACAGACAAAGTTGATTATACAGAATAAGGAAAAAACAACTCTGAACTTTTAACCTGCATGAGTTGTCATGAGAGTCTTAGAATCATAGAATTCCAGAGTTTGGAGCCGCAGTTCTCCATGTTGGCTGCACATCAGAGTCACCTGGAGAACTTCCAAAAAAAGTAAAAAATACTGACACAGAGCCCCAACCCCAGGTATTCTGATTTGAGTGGTCTGGGGTAAGAGTCTGGCATCATGTAGTTTTCAAAAGCTCTGAGTGATTCTAACATGTAGCAAGTGCTGAGATTCACTGGTAGAAATAAGATGCAAGGCATGTATGTAATTTTAAATTATCTAGGAGCCAAATTAAAAAGGTAGAAACAAAAAAAATTAGCCAGGCATGGTGGCGCATGCCTGTAGTCCCAGCTACTCGGGAGGCTGAGGCAGGAGGATCGCTTGAGCCCAGGAGTTTGAGGTTGCTGTGAGCTAGGATGATGCCACGGCACTGTAGCCTGGGCAACACAGTGAGACTCTTCAACAAAAAAAAAAAAAATGTAGAAACAAGTGAAATGAATTTTAAATAATGTTTTACTTAACCCAATATATCCAAAATATTATTATTTGAACATGCAATCAATATAAAAAACTAATGAGATATTTTATATTCTTTTTTTCCTTAGTAAGACTGGAATCCAGTGGGTATTTTACACTTACAGAACATCTCAATTCAGATTAGCCACATTTCAAGAGTTTGATTGCCATATGTGGCTAATGGCTATCACAGTGGACAGTGCAGCTTCCAGTAAGAGCAGTAGTGCTAGTCTATGAAAGGTAGGCTTCCACCTCTGGAAAAGAGAATGATTGCCCACTAGTAGGAGAGATGGTTCAGAAGATAATGATGTGCAACTCAGTGTTTCCTGTTTGCAAACAGCCTCTCAAAGATCACTGTGGAAATTCACCAAAGAGGTAGGATTTAGAACGCTCGCGAGATTTCTTCCAAAAGGTGAAACGTCCAGACTTTAAGAGATACAGCCGAATCCTTCCATGTACTATTATATATTAAGGTACACAAAAGAATAACGTGCTGAGTTTCTCAACATCCTGTGGCATTTGGAAGGACTGAGCTTCTGATTTTGATCTAGGGAAAGATAAGAATATAGTCATTGGCTAAATATTCTTTTTCTCACTTGGAATCAAGCAGTATGAAGAGCAAGTATCTTTTGGGATTTTGGCGTCTGCATAGCTGAGTCAGTATTGGAATAAGGGTTGCGAGAGAAGGATAACATTCTGTGGCTTGGCATTCCTGGCTCAATCCTTCTCCTCTTCTTAGAAAAGAAGCATCACTCTCTGATATTCTCCCAAACCAGCTTGTTGAGTATAATAAAGATCTTCTTCTTAGTATTAACATTAGATTGGATTTCTACGATCTAGTTTTTACTGTGGGATTTTTTTCCTACAGAAATTAGAGAAATCACTTAGCCATTGGCTTGTGTTAAACTAACCAGGTTATGTAGCTCTTCTGAGCCTGAGGCAAACAGGCAGAAAGTCTCAGTGACATGTGCTGAGAACTAGGTTAAACAAATTTCTCAGGATGGATTGCGGAATAGTTTGGTCGTGCTGGCAGTGAAGTGTAGAGGCACTTCAGAGGGATGATTTCTCCTCTCCCCTGCAACTTCCCCAACCTGTCCAATTGCCCACGCTCATGTTAAGGCTCCTTTTTACTTTTCACCAAAATGTCTTTGCTTCCATCAAAGCTACCTCCTTCGTAAAGTTGACCGTGGCTTAAAAAAAAGGAAACACTGAGATGGGCAAAATTTATCTTTGGTTCATCTTGCCTCTCCATTTTGTGCCCTTTCTGCACCTTTGCCAGTGATACCCTTTTCTCTTCTGAAGGCCCTGGAGTGTCTCTATCTGTCAAAATCCCTCTCAGCAAAGAGTGTGCACTTATTCACACCAAGGAGTAATCCGTTTACATCAAGGTGCAAATGACACATAGAATTGTGGCTCTCCTAATGCTTTTGTGATAAAGAAATGAAGAACTATCACAAGAATGTCAGCATCAGCTAAGTGGTGGGGGATTTTTAAAAGGTGGGCATAAAATGAGAATTAATGGAACTCTGAAATAGCACCACGTAGGCAATAGCGACCGTCTAGAACTGAGGACAGACTCAAGTTAGAGAACCCCGGGGAGTATGAACCTGCAATTATGATAGGTTGCCACCAGGGGGCACTTCAGTGCCTTTGTTGTGTGGCCAAACTATCAGGCTTACCATAATCAGAGAATAAAGTGATTTTTGTTTCTTTAAAAATGTAGCATCGAAATAATATTACCAAAATTAGGTTTAAAGATGACTCATATAAGTTCTTAAACAAATCAAATCCTAGGGAAAAAAATTGCTACCTGCCTTGCTACTTCCCTGTTCTCATCATTCAGGCTAACCTCGTTTACAGCCCTGGATGTAATAACAATGTTATTTCTGACTCACTGATTTCTTATTTGAGAACCATACTCTTTTGTTAGGTCAAGGGAGAACTTTTAAAGGGAATCTTAAATTTCAATAGCCCAACAGTAGCCTTTCTCTCTTTCCCTTTTCTACTGCTACATACATGGAATGGAGGGAGCTGCTCACTGTGTTAAAATGTGGGGATTATTCTTTAAATTTGAAGAATAGTTACATGAATTACATTTTTAAAAATGAAGTAATCTTAGCTGATATCTGCAAGACATTATAAGGGCTTCTCAGGTCAAATTACTCAGAAGTCGCTCATAAGAGAAGTCTGACACATAAAATGTGTGTGATTTAATCTGTCTGAAACTCTACGCTATTCCCTTTTGTTTAAAGATTAAGTATAAATCATTCTGTCTAATATGAATGAGGTGGGACACATAGTGGATTAATTTAATGTCAAAAGGTTAGGTGAAGACATAGTATAAATAAATCGTACAGTTTGGCTCAGGAGCATGTAATATGGTAGGTAGCAGGGAGCCATTGAAAGTTATTTAGTAAGAGAAATGACATTCTTGGAGTGGTGCATTAGTGTCAGGGGAAATGGAAAGGAAGAAAAAGCTTAAAAGCTTGGGGTAAGTGGGATCTATAAAACCAGGCAGCAGATCAAATGTAGAGACTAAAGAAGAAAGAGGAGCTAAAGATGACTCCAATTTTGAGCATGGGAGGATGATAGCATCCTGAAAGAACAGGGAGGCCAAAAGTTGGGGGGCAATAGAATAAACTCATCTCCAACATGTAGAGTTGAGGATCGAATAAAAATATGTATGTGAAGTACTTTGAAAAGTGTAATACAGCCCTATGCTCATGTAATAAAATAATAATATTAATACCATTTTTTAAACACAAGGTAAATATTTTACATGTACCATCTCAGATACAAGCTGAGTCCTCATTGTCCAAAAAATGATCCTTAAGTCCAGGAGAAAGAACCTCTGGGCAGAGGGGGACTAGGTCCTGGGCTTGTTTATCAATTGGGGCGAATGAGGAGAGGCAGTGAAAAAATAGCAGAGGACACACAAGTGAAACAACAGGAGGTCACTCTAAGTAGCACAACAGCTTGGAAATGAGGAGCTTTGATATAGTGAAAAAGAGAACGGACTTCATGTAAGACTGACTGAGTTCAAATTTAGACTACACAACTTAACTAGCGGAGTTATCTTGGGCAACTTAACCTCTGTGTGCTTCAATTTCCCTATCTGTAAAATGGGGCTATTAAAAATATTAATATATACTCATGAATTGATGGGCACTTAGGTTGATTCCACATCTTTGGAATTGTGATAACAAAATGTGGTATACATATACCACGGAGTACTACTCAGCCATAGAAAAGAATGAAATAATGTCTTTTGCAGCAGCTTGGATGGAACTGGAGACCATCCTAAGTGAAGAATCTCAGGAATGGAAAAACAAACACCACGTGTTCTCACTAATTATGGGGAACTAATCGAAGGGCACAGAGAGATGGAAAGGTCATTGGAAATCAAGAAGGGGGGAGGGAGGGATGGGTAAAAACCTACCTGTTGGGTACAATGAAAACTATTCGTGTGATGGACACACTAAAAGCCCAGATTTAAACATATAAAAGGTATCTATGTATCAAAAACATTTGTAACCCCCTAATATTTTGAAATTTTAAAAAGCATCTGTTCATAAGGGTTATTGTGAGGATTGAGTGAGATCATGCTTGAAAGTGCTAAGAACAATGCCTGGAACACAGCAACAACTCAAAAACAGTTGTTAGCTGTCAGTAGTAGTAGTACCATGCAATTTAAGTCAGAGAAAATTTCAAGGAGATGGTCAGTGATGCCAAAGTTTTCTTAGAGTGGTGGTGGGGAAGGCAAAGTTTGTCTTTAGAATGTTAAAGTTCAATTATAATGTTAGAGTCATTGTAATAGCAGTAACCACGGCAATACTCACTCGGGTTTCCTTCCTTCAAAGTGGCCTTCTGAAGGCATTTATTACATACTGGAGAATTGTTTTCAGTCTTCCTCATGCACATGAACAAAGTCTGATAAAAAAGTAACAAGACGTAAAAGAGGAGATGTTTAATATTTATAACACTACGTAGTAGGTTTGCTTTCTCTTAGAAGAAAATTTAATAGTATAATTTGCCTGAAGAGGAAGTCATGTAATTGTCATGTCTACCCTGAATAGCATATTATCATGCCTAGGAATTGCCTTGGTGAACATTTAAAAATATTTTCTTGATGCACAACTTCTAAAACACTATGTACTGTGCTATCATATACCCTGATGTAGTACTTTCTCTAGAACTTGTGCTAGATATAGATCAGTGATTTAATTACTTTTTAAAAAACAGGTGCTTTTTTTTAAGGATCCTCTTGAGACTTTGAATTCTAGTTGCCTATATATTGTTTAATATCAAAATCTGTTTGGCCGAGTGTGGTGGCTCACGCCTGTAATC
>NW_012154507.1:6545896-6556964 GCF_000956105.1 Propithecus coquereli | reverse complement strand
TGATTTACCTCTTTATTCCCTTCTAACTGCATATTAGTTTGTTTCCATTTTTTACTGTTGAAAAATAGTATATAAGTTATTTAGGGATGCAACTTTTTCATATTTTGTATTTTTCCTTATTCTCAGAAGCTGACCCGAAGATCAAAGGGCACGGGTATTTTTTATAGCATTTGGTATATAATGCCAAATTACTCCACAAAAGTACACACACACACATACATGTATGTGTACATTTGCACATATGTGTATATGTGTGACTGTGTAACTTGGCTAATAGGAAGAGAGGCCTGTTTTATTATAGTTTGTATTTGTCTGATTGCTTGTATGTCTGAATACTTTCCTGATTGCATCGCTCTATGTTATGTGCTTGTTCCGCTCTTTTGTGTTGGCCTATTTCTTTCATTTAAAGTTCATTTAAGATGAATGGTTACAATAAAGTTAAATTATTTATTACTTTCTCACACTCCTCCACCCCCACCAAAATATGGACTTCAGTCTAGAGCTATGCTTTTGAAATGCAATCGCCATATCAATGAGCTTTAAAAGGGCTCAACAATGTTTGTACTCAAACAGAATAAAACACCTGAAATACTTCTCTTGGAAAAAACCCGCAGAGGTCCTTAAGAAGAGAGAGATCGTCCAGAAGTAAAGCTTGGTATAATACCTGAATAGCTCAAAGCACTTACAAAAAATGGTGGTGCAATTTGAAAACATTAAAAATAATCAAGTTTTCGTACACTGATGAGAATCTAAATGCAAGATTCCTTAGCATCTTGTGCATACAGAATCAGTTTCTTTTCTTTCCATGAAAACTGCACTTTCTTTTGGTTGAGCACAGAGGAGGAAACGGAAAGCCCAGGGAAGGGGAAATGACCCGTGTGTGTCTTACTAGTTCTAGTGTTTGCTCCCTGCCGTCTTTGACTCATCTGTCACATCCCTCTTGCCCTGGTATATTTGTCTGTTTGTAAGGAGCAGAAACTCATTCTAGCAAGAAAGCAGGGAAAAGAGAAGGGAGAAGATTTATTGGCAGGTTATGGAGACATCACAGGAGGAGAATCGGAAGGGGCCCTTCAGGAATGCCTTGCTTTTCTCAATCTCTGTCCCCACTCCTCTCTCAATGCCAGCTTTGTTCTTGTACTTATGGCCTTTCACTCACGGATTTAAAATTTCTAGGGAAGGAGCTATTTGGCCCAGCTTAGTAGAGAAGGCCACCCCTGTCCCAATGGACTGTAGCTGTGCAGGCAGAGATTCCAAGGTACAGAGACATGGCATTTCCTACTACACCTATTGGGTGGTACAGGAGTCAGTAGAGGCAATTCCTCTACTGCTAGGAGCTAGGCAAAAAATGAAATACCATGCCTACTAGGCTTGCTACCTTATTCTCCTTTGTGCCTGCTAGCTGCAACCTCAGCTCTGCAGGAACTCTCCGTGTACGCTAACTTGTCCATTCCTTCAACGGGCTCTATAACGACACTTCAAAAAACCATAATGACACTTCGAAAAATATGCACATAATATGTATTTTTAATGCCTCCAACCACACCAAGGTTTCATATTCTTTTTGTACAATGTATTATAAATGTTTAGGGGCTTATCTTGTGTGTGCGTGTGTCAATAGAAAGAAGTATTTCATCAACTGTGTTTGTGAGACATTTCTAGGGAAAAAAATAATATCCTCTGGTCCAATAAGTCCTAGAAGTACTGAGCTAAACAAAGATATGTAATGTCTTTATTGCATGATTTCTCAGGTTTCATGTGCTACTGTGTACTATATATCCATGAGAGAGAGAGTGGGTATGCATTAGTGTTTCCTAAACTTATTGAAATATACGTATATATGTATATATACATACATTTTTAAATTTGAGGAATATCTGTAAATACCTGAAAACATTCTATTATCTAGTATGCAATGTGAGAAATGCTGGCTTGGGTTTGAAGATGAATATGAATTTCCCTTTGAAAAAGGGAGAAAAAAGGAGGTTGTGGGCAAAAGAGATGATAATTTCTTATTATAAAAGCCCAGAGGAAAATGCAATTGGAGGAAATAAGCAACTTTGGGAAATAATTAGCCAGAGGGAGGCATGGATTCTAGAGCTTCCTTTGTCTATTGACTTGTAAAGACGGTTAAGCATGGATTTTGCTTCCTCTGGATTAAAATGTTGCTTTCTGCAGCACCGGCTGTATTTCTCATAGTGTTTGTATTGATTTAGGAAATACTATGCCACAGAATTTAGCACTCTTTGGAGTATGTTTCTATATAAGTTTGAAGATCTAAATATTGTTCAGAGATAGCAATAAGTCTAGCCACACTCTTCAATTAAAATTATTATATCAATATAACTCATGATTAGATCCTTCAATCTTTTAATTTCTCTTTATTTCCTTCTCTTACTATTATCAAATTCTTTGCATCTATATCAAGAGGAGTATTTTTTTTTAAATTAAAGCTAGTATTTTTAACATCCCATGAGGCCAGCTGATGATGGATATATAGAATTTTTAGATGTCTGTATCACACCTTAGAAGAGTTAGTATAGCCTCACAAAACAGTCATCCATCCACCCACTGTTGATCATGCACTTGTGACAGGCCTGTTCCAGGTGCGGGGCTGTGGCAGAGAACAACACAGACAAAGCCTCACCCTCATGGAGCTTCTGTTGATTAGAGTGTGTGTGTGTGCATGCATGCGTGTGTGTGTGTATACGTCAACTGAGTACAATAAACAAATGTACAACATAATGTCAGATAGGAAGGTGCTACGATGAAAAATAAAGCACACTAACAGGACAAAGAGGGACTGAGGTGCTATGTTAGAGAGGCGGTCAGGGAAGGTCTCTTTGTTCAGGAAATAACTGAGCAGACACCTGGACTAAGGGAGGAGGTCACGAGGCTGTGTAAGGGAAGAGGTTTCCAGGCATCTGGAAAAGCAAGTGCTAAGACCCTGAGGTGCTCATGTGCTGGGTGCGTTTCAGGATTACTAAGGAGCCACGGGCTGGAGCCAGGTGATTCAGAGGGAGAGAGATGGGAGAGGAGTCGGAGCTGTCGTGGGGGCAAAGGTGTGTGTACTCATGGGGCAAGGGGTCAGGTCATGAAGGGCCCTGTAGGCTATGGGGATAATTTTTGTTTTATTCTAAGTGTTTCAGGATAAAATAACCAGAATACAAAGCATCAGGAACAATATCACATTCTTTTATTACTCTTTCTTCTCACAACCACTGAAGCCAAAAACTTCTTACAGGAAAGGAACAGAAACCCTTGTGCGATCTGGCAGGCACTTTGGGAGAAGGGCCACAGGGCTGGAGCAGTGCAGCATGTGTGAGAGCCGTGATGAGCAGGCCCTTTCTACATGGGAGGGGCACAGCTGCTGCTTCTGGGTTCAATTTGTTGTCTATAAATATCACTGTTAATACAGCCCATTAACTTGGTGACTGGGTGAGGAGAGGCAAGCAGTACCAGGTTGGAACTGCCTAACAGTGAGTCAGAATTGTCCTGTTCCTACCTGCGTGCCTTAAGTGAGTGGAAAGCTGTTTGTAGGTAAAGGCATGCTGGCACAAGCTGGGAAGAAGTGTACATCGAGGGACACTCGCCTTACTGGTGTCGGGAGCAGAGAGAGCTTTTACTGTGCCCTCAGAAATCCACTAAAGATATAAAGAGATGAGGTCTGAGGAAGTAAACAGTCCTTTATCTTCCTTGTAACACACCTGTTACAGTGGATTTCAGGCAGGTTGCTCGGGCCTGATTCCTGGGAACATCTCTTTAATGGCACTTAGAAATGGTAACAGATTCCAGGTGCCAGGGCCTGACGACGTGGCTCACCAGTTGCTCTGAATTGGAAGTTTTAAATCCTCACCCTGGCTTTGCCCCTGAGGACTCTACATATGAGAGAGCGCTGTTATTTCTCTCTTCCCTTTCACCATCTCGGGTGTGGGAACCAGAAAGAACCAATTCTGGCTCCAGAACTTGGTTGCCATGTGTCCTAATTAGCAAAGGCACAAGCTTTCAGTGCCTCAGTTTCCTCATTTATAAAATAGGGACAATATGTAGGGACATTTATAGAATAGGGACATGTACCTGTTGTGTAAGGACATAAAGTGCCCAGCAAAGAACTTGGCATTCAGGAAGCACTTGAGAAATGCAGTAGACCTCGGAATGCAATAAATAGGAATCTGAACCTCCTGGAACTGTCAGTTGAAGATTGGTCGACTTGAAGGTAATTTTTACGTGTTGTTGGCTTTCAAAAAATTAAAATTTAGCTATACAATGTAGGCAGTCCCTGTTTAGGCTTCAACTAAACACTCCTCCCCCTCTTCCCATTCCTATAGTCCGGCCTAGTCACAGGAAGGAAGGAGAACCAAGACTCGTTACACACTTACTATAGATGAGACATTTTATGCATATGTCTCATTTAATCTTCACAATATTTTTTAAAGTAAGTACATATTATTATCTTTATTCAATGACTGAGAAAACAGCTCTGAAAAACTAAGAATTAAGAATTTAGTAACTGATAAAGGGTCAGAGATGAAGTGTCGACCTAGGTCTGCTTGAATCCCAAACCTGAATTCCTTCCAGGACGCTGGGTGGTCTACTGACAGCACATTACTCTCAGCAAATACTCAGTGTTGCCCTAGAAGACTCTCCTAAAAACAAAACAACAAGAGGATATGGAGCCAGGTGGATTTTACTCTTCTGGCCTAGTCTCCGAATCTCATTGGACTCTGTGAATAATTAATGTCCCAGAAATGGGGCCAGTCCTGTTGGTGGTGGTTGAGTATAAATCTATCCTTAGGCAACACTAGACCAAGATACTTCTAACCCATTTTTAAAATCAACTCCCCTCCTTGGCAATTTGTTCTAGGATTTTCTAGCCCTTATAGAAGTCCCCATTTTGAGCTTCAGTCCCGTGGGGGGGGGCCACCACCACCCCTATGATAGTGCTATCCAGATGTGAAGGTGGATCTTAAATCCCGCCACAGGCTTCTCTTTTATGGAATAACTAACCATAGTTCTTTTACATTTCTCACGTACCTATTTCCTTGGCCTTTTAATAATTTTCACAACTTTTTTCTAGATATTTTTCAAACTTTGCACTACTTGCCAAAGTTACTGAGTCAAAAATTGGATATTTAATTCTAATAGAGCTCTGAGAAAAACCGGACCTGGAGGACTGTCCCCAGAGCTGTTGCTTGTACGCCCCAGGGGCGTGCTCCGTGTTTATGCTGCCACACTCAAGTATTGAGGCATTTTCCTCCCTGTGAAAAATGCCAACTTTGGAAAAAAACAATAAATTTGGAAGCTGGGGCTTTTAACAGTACCCTATAGAGCAACTGCTACTGCTGTTGTTATGGACAATCCAGCCTTTTCAGTTCTAAGAAGGAACATATAAAAATGAGTATTTTTTCCCACTAGCATCAGGAACTTGCAAAGGATGCCAAACAAATGGATCAGCTAAATGCACCTTATTAATATTCGTAGTCCAAGAAGAGCAAAATCCTTAGTTAATAAACAATTGGGGAGGTGTCCGTAGAAAGCAAACAAATAAGCTAAGATAAAGACTTCATAGTAGAAATTGTTTAGACGTTTTTAAAGAACTGAGAATTGGTCTTGATTTATAACTTCTGGTGAATTTAAAAGGGATTACTTAGAATAAAGAAAGAAGCAAATTATTGCTTTTAAAAATACTCTCTCACATATATCTAGTCACAGAAAAACATGTTTATAACTTAATATTTGATGGGTCAGTCTTTGATTTGGTTAATTATTTTCAGAGTTATCATCATTTCATTAAACTTTTTTTTTTCAATTCAGTTTGGAGATTAGAAGAGCTTTCAAAATTCTTATATGCGATGTTTTTGTTGCATCTGATCAGCATTTTTTTTCCCCTTTGGGACTATGTTTTCCAGTTTCATAGAGTCAATGAAAAAATGAATGATTCAGTTTACAGAAATTTCTTATCTAACAAATCGATCAAAACAAACACATATCTGGCTACAAACCCTGTCTCCCACACTAGTGAGCAGCGTGACCTTGAGAAAATGATTTAACTCTCTGTGGCTTAAGTTTTCTATGAAGATTAATATACATGCAGTTCTTAACGTGGGCTTGGAACATGGTAATAGCTCAAAAAACGTTAGTGTCCCTTACATCTTTATCAACTTCTATTTGTTCAGTTAATCTGAATTCTATTTCGATCCTTCAAAGTATTAGTCATCTCATCATTTTAATAATCTTATCATTGGTAAAAACATAAAATATCCATTAAATTAATAAGTCTTTTGGAAGTCTAGTTGAAATGTACTTATAATATCAAACTATTTTCCTGCTTTTGTTTTTCTGACTTTGCCTGAAAAAGTCTTTCTTCTTTCTTCATGAACCTTATTAACTTGCAACATTTCCACCCTTATAACATTTGGGTGTGCTTTATGTTTATAGATGTTTTCGGTCAACCAGCACCCCATGGTTTTCATCCAGTCACATGTGCACCCCTTGTTTCCCTGTGGTTCCAGGATAGTTACTGCTGTTTTTGTGGTTTTTTAAAAATAAGAACTTCTATTTTCCTGATTTTATTTACTCATAACATTTTTTCTTTCATAGAGATTTTTTTCTCCCTACAATTTTTTTTTTTAAGGCAACTGAAAACTTAGGAAACATTGATATTAAGTTTCTGGCTAATAAAAAAAAGTAGGAGTGGGCAAATAATATCAATTCTCAGTTTTTCTCTACTGATGGAGACAAATTTTCATACTCTGTGGTAAACTGTTAGTTTGGTGTCCCCAGTGAACTACAGCTCCTTGTGTAGTCCCCTCCCACACTGATGCTAGGCTTGGTCACAGAAGCATCTTTGGCCTGAGACATTGGCAAGTATGATACAAGGGAAAGCTTGATAAGCGGTTTCACACTGGGGCTTGTTTTCTTGGAATATTTGCTCTTGGGACCTAGATCCCATACTGGGAGAAAGCCCAAGCAGCCACATACACAAGTCTGTGTGGAGGAGGACCTAGGTCCCTGGCCAACGGCCCTAGTTGAGGTCCCTGCTGACTGCCAGCAAACTGTCCCTGCTGAACCCTGACCAAATTGCAGAATTGTGAGCAAATGATTGCTCTTGTTTTAAGATACTATGTTTTGGAATGGTTCGTTTGTGGCAGTAGACAACTGAAACACACAATCGCTCTCATTCCTGACCTCATGTACAAAATCCAGAGAAACTGGCAATAGATTGACTCAATGCTGCGTCGATGCTAGATGAATGCAGATCTCTCCCACCTAAGGCTCAGTTAGATGTTGAGAACAGGAGGGGACTGAGGCTCAGACGAGCATCAAATGATACTTTCCTAGTGGCAGCAATAGTTTCATCCCTCCTCTTCCTCCTCCTCTTTCTCCTCTTCTTTCTCTCCCTCCTTCTTTGACATATGTTCATGGAGCACTTGTAGTTAACAAGACAAACAGCAAACTCTCATGGAGCCTGTTTATCCTCCTGCCACTTTAATTCTTCACCAGATGTCATAACCTTTGATAGTTGAAGTCTCACTTACTTTCTTATCCATTACACAATGCTAAGTTGTTGAAAAATGACTAAAAGATGGTCAGCCAAGGAGGAGGAGTAACTGGGACATTAGCTCATCTTCAAAGAGAATGACTGACACAGATGAAAGAAGAGATGAGATCTTCTATGTTCAACATTCATACTTACCTGATTAATCCTTCTACACACCTATTATCTGAGGGTGGAAAAGCTGTGCACCTTTCCTTCCTCAGTGGGTGGTTTGTCTCTCAACGGGTCTCGAGACTCCAGACTTCCCTGTGGAATGTTTCCTGGCATATCCTAGCTGGAGGGCATGATTCTCTTCAGTACTCATCGAATTCGCGATGCCTCTTTAGATACTGCGCATCCTTGGTATGTGGGAGCGTAGGTAGATTTTAGTGGCTGGGGGCAAGTCTGGAGGGCTGAGGCAGCTCTTGGCTTCTAGCTAAAGAGAAACTAAAATGGTTGGTACCTTCTCTTATGGTGTACAGTTGACAAGAGAACAAGCTTCGGAAATCCTGAAAAGGAAGGAAAAAGTAGAAGTTTGTTGCACCGTACTGTACTTTGCACGGTATTCTGCTTACTCCAAAGCAGAGGAATTGCTGGTCATTTCATCAGACAGTTGAATATTAAGACGTTTTTCTTTTTAATCTGTAGACGGTGCGATGTGATAGTTGTAAGAATAGACTCTGGGGTCAGACTGCTTGGGTTCTCAGTGGTCTTCTAACCTTACTTAGTTAAGTCACTAATATAAAATGGGGAAAATAATACTACCAACCTCATGAGTTGTTGAGAAGAACAAATGTGCATAGTAAATGCTCAATAAATATTATCAATTAGTATTAGCTATTAATTCTCTCCTCAAAAACTTAGCATTTTTCTTCCATTGATTAAACAGATTCTTAGCTCTGCAAAGCAGGAGGAATGATTTCAACTATTCTACAGACAAACTTTTTTTGGATGTGTTCTGTTTTGATTTTCTCATGAGGAAATTGGCTGCAAATTTGAAACCTTATAGTTTTAGAAAACTTTTACTTAATCTGAAAAAATATTATAAGTTTATATCTCCAGAGCCTTTTTATTTGTAAGCATTTAAATGATCTGTGTAGTCAAGATTTTTAAAGTAATCCATATCCCTTACAACTCATTACAGCACATAAGTCAGATTTGCAAGGCAGCTTTGAGTCATCTTTGCCCGTGGAAAGTTTTTGATCATGTATTTTTTTGAAAAAGATCATTCACTAGGGAGAACTAAGATCACTATTATATGGTAAAACTTCAAAGAAGTTCTATGTTAGGATTTTTACTGTCAGACCAGCCAAGTTCGTCCCTATGCACACGCATCAGTTTATCAACAGAGCTTGACAAGTACTGCATTTTCCTTTCCTTTCCTTTTTAAAAAAATTATAGTAAGAACATTTAACATGAGATCCGGCCTGCTAACAAAGTTTTAAGTCTACAATACAGCATTGTTAACTATAGGCATGATGTTGTACAGATCTCGCAGATCTCTAGAATTTATTCATCTTGCATAACTGAAACTTTATGGCCGTTGAACGGCAACTCCCCATTTCCTCCTCCATCCAGCCCCTGGCAACCACCATTCTACTCTCTGCTTTTATGAGTTTGGCTATTGTCTTAGTCTGTTTTCTGTTGCTTATAAAAGAATACCTGAAACTGGGTCATTTACAAAGAAAAGGAATTTATTTCTTACAGTTATGGAGGCTGAGAAGTCCAAGGTCAAGGGGCCACATCTGCTGAGAGCTTTTGTGCTGGTGGGGACTTTGTGGCGTTACATAGTAAGAGGGCTGAGCATGCTAGAGCCACCAGTTCTACTCCCATGATAACCTGGTAATCCATTAATCCATGAATGGATGAATCAATAGCAAGAGGGCTAAGCATGCTAGCGCCACCAGTTCTACTCCCATGATAACCTGGTAATCCATTAATCCATGAATGGATGAATCAATTCATGAGGGCAGGGCCCTGATGTCCCAGTCATCTCTCAGAGACCCCACCTCTCAATATTGCCACACTGGGGATTCAGTTTCAACATAAGTTTTGAAGGGGACAAATATTCAAACCATAAAAGCTTTTTACATACCTCATGTAAGTGAAATCATACAGTATTTGTCTTTCTCTGGATGACATATTTCACTTAGCATGAAGTCCTCCAGGTTCATCCACGTCATCACATATTTCAGGATTTTCCTCTTTTTGTAAGGCTGAATAATATTCCATCATTTGTATATACCACATTTTATTTATCCATTCATCTATCCATGGACACCTGGGTTGCTTCCACATTTTGGCTATTGTGAATAATGCTGCAATGAACAAGGGAGTGTAAATATCTTTTTGAGATCCTGCTTTCAATTCTTTTGGGTATATACCCAGAAGTGGGATTGCTGGATCATGCAGTAGTTCTATTTTCAATTTTTTGCGGATCTTTCATGTTGCTTTCCATAGTAGTTTCACCATTTTGCACCCCTACCAGCAGTGCACAGGGGTTCCAATTTCTTTACATCTTTGCCAACACATGTACTCTTTTTTTTTTCCCCTAATGGCCATCCTAACACATGTGAGGTGATATCTCATTGTGATTTTGATTTGCATTTCCCTGATTATTAGTGATGTCGAGCATTTTTTTTTTAAATATTTGACCATTTGTATGTCTTCTTTGGAGAATGTCTATTCAAGTCTTTTGCACATTTTTTAAATGGGGTTATTTGATTTTTTGCTCTTGAGTTGAGAAGTTCCTTATATATTTTGGATATTACAGTAATGTTTATCAGATATATGGTTTGCAAATATTGTCTTTCATTCTGTAGGTTGCCTTTTCACTCCGTTAATTGTTTCCTTTGCTATGCAGAAGCTTTCCTCCCTTTTCCTTTCTTTTCCTTTCCCATTCCCTCCCTGCTCCCTTCTTTCCTCCTCTTCCTCCTTCTTCTTCTCTCTCTCTCTCTTCATCTCTTGTTGAGACTTACATCATTTTCCTCCTGCTATACTTGGAGCTGCTGTGGTTTTTTTGGCGGCGACAGAACAAGTGGCAATGAAAATCATCCATGTAATCGTTAAACTTTATCCTGTGATGAGAACTTGCCCCCTTCCACAATTGAGGTTATGGCACATCACTGAGCTGGTTTACTTAGTTAACTTAGTCAATCATAAAACTGTTTGGAAGACCTCACACCCATTAGGATGGCTATCCTAAAAACAGAAAATAAAAAATGTTGGTGAGGATGTGAAAAAATGGAATCCTTGTGCATTGTGGGTGGAATTGTAAAATGGTGCAGCTGCTATGGAAAACAGTATGACAGTTCCTCAAAAAATTAAAAATAGAATTGTCATGTGATCCAGCAATTCTACTTCTGGGTATATACCCCAATGAATTGAAAGTAGGCTCTGAAGAGATATTCGTATACCCATATTCATAGCAGCGCTATTCATGATAGACAAAATGTGGAAGCAATGTCCATTGATGGATGAATGGGTAAACAAAATGCGGTGTGTGTGTGTGTGTGTGTGTGTGTGTGTGTGTGT
>NW_012154507.1:6528875-6545846 GCF_000956105.1 Propithecus coquereli | reverse complement strand
ATATATGTAATGGAATATTATTCAACCTCAAAAAGGAAGGAGATTCTGATACATGGTGTAACATGGATGAAGCTTGAAGACATTATGCCCAGTGCAATAAACCAATCACAAAAGGACTCGTATTATGTGATTCTATTTTTATGAGGTATCTAGAGTAGTCAAATTTATAAAGACAGAAAACAGAAGGGTGGTTGCCAGGGGATGGAGAAAGGGGAGATTGGAGAGTTATTGCTTAATAGGGACAGAGTTACAGTTTGGGAAGATGAAAACTTCCCAAAGCTTGGGAGATGGATGGTGGTGATGACCATATGACAATATGGATATACTTAATGCTATTGAACTATATACTTAAAAATGGTTAAAATGGTAAATTTATGTTATGTGTATTTTACAATTAAAAATTTTTTAAAAGATAAAAAATAAAACTGTTTAAAAGACTTGTTTTATTCTGTTTATCACTGATTGGAAAAATCGTTGTTATAATCCTTGCACCCAAGTTTTGTAATATTCTTTTAAGCCCAGCTATTAAAATTCGTTTTCTTAAGCATTCTTGAGAGGGACACAAGGTATGGCAGAAAGGACTAGGCCCACTTGATTTAGGCAGATGAGGAAGTGTATTTACTTCTAGAGACCTATAAAGCGTTAGAATGAGTTAGCCCTAAGCTCAGCTTTGTTGTGTCTTATTTCTTTCTTGGAGATATTAAAAATGAATCCAGAAAACAAACAACACCAGATGTTTCCTCTGATAGATTGATGTTAAACACCATAGGTTTACCTCAGAACCTGGGCTAATTCTGAGAGCTGAGAGCCAAATGTGAAGCATGCTGTAGAAGCGCGCACGCAAACACACACACACACACACACACGAGACTCATGGACTCTGTAATTAGAAAACTGTGTTCCCATTTGTTAACCACTCTTCATCAGTTACTTCCACGTCCAATACCCCCTCAGTGGAGATTTGCCTGTTAGGTCCCCGATCTTGATGTTTTCTAGCCCTAATATTAATACCTTTCTAGGAGTGGGCCCAGCATGGGTGCCAGATAATAGCAGAATCAGAACTTTAAATACTTGTTTTGACCAGAGATGGCTGAAGGTTACAATCCTGTTTCTTCATAGGTCTGCTCAGAGGGCTGTGCCCAAGCAGTCGATGAGGGACCTGGATCTTTCTCACTTCCCAGATGTGAGAGGTGTCCCATTACTAGCAATGAACCTGAGTCCTAGAATCAGAAAAAGCACTATATGCCTTCAGTGAACAGGTGAGAAATGGCTGTGCAAGGTGAAGAAGTTTCCATGATGGCTTATATCAATATGTAATGGCAATGTGCCATGGCTCATTTGATATGAAGTGCATGGTAAACTGATGGACTCTTTTTACTCTTTTGTAGTCTATGAATTTCCCCCCAGGAAAGAACAGTGTCTCATTCCTCCCTGTGTTCAGCCTGGCATTTAGCACAGTGTCTTAGCAGTAAGTAGGTACAGAGCTGACTGCTTGAATGAATGTATGCTCTGTCCAAAGCCTCATCAAATATCATCTAATAAATGTAATCATTTTTGTGATGAAAACTCTTAAGTTCTGATATTGGCAGAGAATGCATTCCCAATGTAAATCTCTGGATATTTCTTCAGAGTAACATAAGGTCCAACCCATCCGTATATGCTGTTCTGCTCTCCTAGGGTCCTGTGGAATGTTCCACTGGGGTGTGGAAATCTAGGTTTCCTGGATATGGGCAGGTTGGAGGGGGAGCTCTAAGGAAAAGGGTAGAGGGGACCACTTCTGAGTTCTGAGACCACGACTAAAGGTGGTTCTGGAAGACGCCCCTCTTATCAGTCATGATACCTGCTACAGGAATGGATATTTGGTGGAAGAAAAAGAGAGGGAAGAAATTTGTGCTTATATCTTCTGTATGACTCTGAAGTTGATCCATAATTGACATCTGTGGAAAAGAAAAGCAGAGAACTTCCTTCTTTCAGCACCACTTTGAGAAAGAAAATGGTGTTTAGTTCTGCCTCCCTCTTTTCTTTTGTATATAGTCTAGCCTTCTCATTGTGTAGGTGAGCAAATAGAGCATCAGGATGGCAAAGTGACTTCTCAAGGTTATGCAGTCAGTACAGGGCTAGCACTGAAGTCCAGGGCTCCTAACTCTGCGGGCTCCCATTGTTGCCATAAATATTAGCTTCCCATTCTCTCTTCCTCTTTCTCAGAGCCCTCTCCTAGCCCCTCCCCTTTATCATGACTGCAGTTCATGGAGCACTGACTATGTCCCAGGCACTGTGCACTTTCCATGTTTTTATTTATTCCTAGCAGCTATATGAGGTCAATGCCATTGTACTGCCCACATCATGGATGATCAGCTGAGGTTACGTAGCTTACTGGGGTAGCCAGTGCCGATTCCAAAGCCCACATCCCTAGACACTGTGGCCCAGCATCCCTGCAAAAGATTTGATTTGTTCATGGTCTCCAATCCTCAGGACCATGACAGCTGTGGGGCTTTCTTTTTCCTACTAGCAGTAATTCATGTTCACGTGTAAACAGCCTGGGTATTAGTTTGCTAGGGCTGCCATAACAGAGTACCACAGACTGGGTGGTTTGAATAACAGAAATTTATTTTCTGATAATTCTGGAGGCTAGACGTCCAAGATCAAGGTGTCCCCATGGTTGTTCTCTTCTGAGGCCTCTGTCCTTGCCTCGTAGAGGGCTGTCATCTTCTGGTGTAGTCACATGGCTTTCCCTCTGTACACATCTATGTCCTAATTTCCCCTCTCACAAGAACACCAGTCATATTGGATTAGGACCCACCCGACTGACCTCATTTCAACTTAATTACCTCTCTAAAGACCCCATCTCCAAATACAGTCACATTCTGAGATACTGGGGATTAGGACTTCAACATATGAATTTTAGGGAGACACAATTCAGCCTACAACAGCCTGATATATTGCCTCTTCCAAGGGCGTTTTTATTTTAAAAGAAGTTTCTTAAGCATGTACAAAAATGCTTAAGCCCAAAGGAATAACCTATGGAAGGCGTTTCAAGCACTTAGACCAGTGTAGTACATACTCTGTGTACGGAGAGGTGGAAAGAATATAGGTTTTTCACTTCACTTCCCATAATATTGGCGAATCCTGATTCTCAGCTCAATTGTATGAATTCTCAGGTCATTTTAAGAGGCTTGAATTATAGAAAAAAATAATTCAAACTGGTCGTGCCTGTTCATGGGAACCTCAATTGACACCTCACATTTCTAATGATCATCCCTTCTGGAAGAATATGTAACACTCACAATTTAATGTGATTAACAGCAATTTTCAAATTCCAGAGGTGCCTCAGGTGAATTCCCAGGGTCAACGAATGACACGGCTCCAGACCCGTTTACTGTCAGCTCAGGAGCTGTTTGCTGGGCGTGCAAATAAGTCCCTGGCTCCTGACTGAAGAGAGGCCAATTCTTTGTCAGGAAGGCCCTTAAGTTCTGTTTATAAATCCTCTTTTGTCGTAAAATCCAGACACAGAGAGCCTCTAGTCGCACTCTGGCTACTTCCTGTAATGAAGTAAAATCAAGGGCAGGACGTAGGGACAGTTAATGTAGCTGGACTTCAGGCACTGCCCACCTGGCGCCACCCCCCGAGTCGGGCCTCGATGGGGAAACGGGGAAGCAGCGCTGCAGGGTACAGCGTGGGGCCTCCCGGCTTCTCCTTCCTGGGTGATGTGGGGTTTGCACAGTGGCTCTATTGTTCAAAAAAGAACGAGGTACCAGACTCCTGTCCTGAGAAGGAGCAGAAACCTCTCCCCCTCCTTCTCTTCCTGTGTCCCTTGTTCTCCAGTTCTCTGGCCACCTTGGCATTTGAACTCGTTGTGCAGGTCCAGCAAGTTGGTGCAGATGGCATATTATTTTATCTGACACGTCCAACTTGTGTCAAAAATGTGTCTGTTTCGTGACATAAATGCTGCACGATGTTTCTCTTCCCTCACCCCCAGCTCCTACCATCCCCAAGCCCCAGCTTTATTTTCTCTTGAAGAATAGGTGGGTTAAAGTTATCACCTCTAATTTAAACCAATCCATTAAACATGAAATCCCCATCCTTGCGTCTAATTCCAGCCTTTCTGCCAATTCAGCATGACCCGTGTGAGCGGCCTGACTTTGCTGGGCCTTAATATTCCTCCTTCTGTAAAATCATCTCTAAGTTCCTCCCGGCTCTGTCCGTGACTCTCCTGAGAAACGGACACAGCAGTGCCCTGCTGGTCCCCACCCGGGCTGGTGAGCCAGCCAGGCGTCCTCGGTGCCGTGAGGGACTGCTGGGTAGGTTGGTTCCATCTCTCAGGCCAGCCCGAGGCAGAGGTGCCAGAGGTGCCCCGCGCTCTGTGCTCGCGGTCTCCCTCCCAGAGAAGGCCCGTGGGACAAGTCTGGGCTTCACCCCGAGTGCTCCTGAAAGCAGGTCGGAGCCTGAGAGCGCGGGCGGGCGCATGGGAGGGGAGGCCGCACACATTTGTTTTTGAGCCTCAGAACACGCCAGATGGACTTAGGATAACTTGGGATCTGTAAGTGAACATTCTTGTCAGGAGGCCAAAGAGGACAGCGCCAGAACCTTCTGTGCTAGATTGTGCCTGAGGGTGACACTTCCACTCCGAGGCTGGGGAGGGCAAGGGCCTGCTCTTTGCTCCCAGGGCAGGCAGATGTGGTGCAGAAAGCCGCAGCATTTCCTACTTTTGTTCATAGCTCTTAGGCACCTTGGCCAGTAAAGACTCCAGCCAATCCTCCCTCCCCCTTTCCCTTCCTTCCTTCCTTTTCTCTTTCTCTCTTCCAAAAAAGCATTCATTTTCTCTTTTCAAAGCCATAACAAAAATATTTATTGTTGTTCCTAAATAAGAGGGTGAGACCACAGTGGAAAAGTTTAGCTCCTGCTTCATCCAACATCCTTTCTCCAGAACAGTGATCTGTCCCCAGTAACCTTTGTTGGGTCATCAGTAACTGTTTAATGCACATTATTCAGAAAACCTGGGAAAATAAAGATTTTAATGTTATCTATTTTTTCCCATACTTGAGAATACATTCTGCAGCCTAGAAATTTCTTATACATCTACATACAGTCACAAATGGACTACGAGTTTGTAAATAACATGAAATATTTGTTCATGGAGGTGGAAGGGATTTTTCACATGATTCATAACCATCTGGTTTTATAGCAGGAAATGAGGTGTTTGGCAAATTTCTTTCTCTCTCTGTCTTTTTTTTGCCAATGGATTCTTTTATTTTCCCAAAGAAGTTAAACATGTGCACCATGGCCTACGACCTGCGAGAGGTCTTGTACTGTTTATCACTGTAATCTGTAGGCCGTGGTGCGTGTGCTGCCGTGGCGCTGGGTGGCTGCTGAGCACAGCTGCCCGAAGGTGATGATTCAGGAGTCCCCATCTGTGCTGAGTTCTGTGTCTTTGGCATGCGCCACACAGACATGTCCAGAAGAGGAGGCAGTGCTTACACTCACAAATTAATGTCCCTGCCCGTGAGAGCAAACTTCCCAGCAGGAGGCCCAGCCTTCTGAATATTAAAACTTCAAGTGAGTCATTAGAATCTCATGTTTGGGGAGTCCAAAGGCCAAGTTAGTCAGCCGGACAGTGTGGCAAGTTGGACACTAATATACATAACGTGGCAAGCCACGGGGGCCTTACTAATCAGTTAGCTCGAGCAACCTTTTTTATGTGCAGATCAGATTTTCTAGCTATAGTTGTGCAGAAGGGGCCATCATGTGCCCTCGCAGTTAGGGTTAAGCATTAAGGCACATCACACGAGGTGCAGGGAAGATTTGTCCTTTGCTGTGACTATTCTTAACTCACCCTGTGTGAATTCCTTCCTAGAAGGGGTTGGGGTGGGGGCCTGGACAGGGAAGATCGGGCCCTTGGGTTGGTCAGTGAGGAGCAGAGAGGGATGTGAGGGTTAATACTATATCTGCAAGAGGAGACTGAAATACAGATCCAGGCAGGCTGCTCGGTGGGTTGTCATTCCAAAAGATTTGGGCAGAGAGGCGGATTCTACATGTATAGATCTGGAAGGAGACTGAAGCAGAGAAAGAGTTCTAAGCAGGGGATGGGGCGCATGTGCTCATTCTGGAGAGAGTCCCCGTCATAGGGCACATCTGCATGCCCTTTTTTACTGTGGCTTATAGGTGGCGCTCATAGGTGGCGAAGGAAATGTTAAGATCAACAAGGTAGCTCTCAGAGGCTTTCCCTCTGAGCCCACAATATGGTAGGCAGGTACCACACCTAGAGTTTGAGAAAAGAGATGTGACGTGTTCAGAAATGTGGATATACTTGTGAAGTATATGTTGTGAGTGACAAAGATGATTTATGAGGGAGAAAAACAACTTCTACTTAGTAATTTTTTTTCTTTTCCTCAAAAGTCAGGAGCATAAATGTGTTGTACTTTGTCCTTGCTTTGTTAATAAATTGGATATGTTTGATGTATGAGTTGAGCATCCCTAAACTAAAAATTCAAAAATCTAAAATCCTCCAAAATCTGAAACTTTTTGAGCACTGACATGACACCACAAATGGAACAGGTGATGGGTTGCAGTCAAAATTTTGTTTCATGCACAAAATTATTAAAAATATTATATAAAATTACCTTCAGGCTATGTTTATAAGGTGTATATGAAACATAGATGAATTTTGTGTTTAGACTTAGGTATCCCAAGTTATCTCATTATGTTTATGCAAATATTCCAAAATCCAAAAAAACTCGAAATCCTCAATGCTTCTGGTCCCAAGCAGTTCAGGTAAGAGATACTCAAGTTGTATTTAAAAGTGTGAAGAAAGTTTAGAAACAATAAGGTACAGTATTTTTTCCTGGGATAAAAAGGGGAAATGTTCTTAGGAGAAAGCTATTATACATGTATACTTGGATATACAACAAGAATTCTAAAAATGAAAAATTTTCCCTCCATTTAGAACCAATTAGGTGCATATCTTGAAACTAGTCATCTAAAGCTTTGGTCTATTTCCTTGCTTATGACATGGAGATGTGGTACTTAGCTTTAAATTATCACGGCTGTCCTGAGACTAACTGTGCCTCTTCCCCCACGATCCGCTCCCGTGAACACCTAGAGGAGGCTAATATTTCTTTCAGTGCACATGTCCCCAAGGTAGAAGTCATGGCCTTCAGACAAGGCAGAGCTAACTTTCTTTAGTTCTATTCTTGGTGGTGGAATTCTCTTAGGAACTTAATCAAGAATGATAGATATGCATTAATAAATAATTTTTCAAAGAACATTTCTCATCACTATATAAGAAAAACACATTAATGTCACAATGTCAGTTAAAATGGCCAATATTTATAAGCTGAGCAAATTGTATTTTTTTCTTTTTGCATACTTCTCTATCTTACTAGAGATTCTTGGATTATGAAAAGGACACTAAAAGATCTCTAACAACCAGTCTTTTGGAGCACAGAAATAATGATCACCTAGTTTTTTATTTTTCTAGATTCAAAAAATTACATCCTGATATGCTAATAATCCTCACTGAAGACAGCAGGTACACTATAAAATTGGGAATAAGCATCTCCACCAGGGACAATAGAGCCCAAAACCTTCTCACTGATCTTTGGGTTATCCTGACTCCAATCCATCCCACCCACTGCTGCCAAAGAGAGTGCTCCAAACCTAAGTCTGCTTACTCCTTGGCTCACAAAATATCAGTGAATCCACAGTGCTTATAGAATAAAGCCCAGGCTTCCTAGAACATGGCTTCTAAGTCTCTCCATGATCTGGCCCCAGCATGATTCTCCTGTTCTGTTTCCCACACACTCACTTGTCCCCACCTGGAACAGGCACACCCTAGACTCAGCAAGCTGCTGGTGCTCCTGGGCCACACCCTTTTCCTGTGTGTCTACCATTGCTCATGTGCTTTCTTCTGCTGATGCCCTGGCCCCAGCTCTGCTCTTGGAAATCCTACCGTTTCTTCATTCCCTGAGTCAGAATTAACCACTCCCTCTTCTGCCTTCCTTAAACATTGCACACAACAGGTCTTCCTTCTCCTTTGTATGAGCTCTGTGTATCTTTATGCATTTCTTACTCTAGGCTGCAAGGCCACTGCATCAAGAGACTATTGGCAGTTAATGATTCATCCTTTATAGTTGCTTGAAAATATTAAGTGCTCAATAAATATTAAATCTATTACTTTCCTCTGCACTAGACATTAGCCACCATCTGAATTGCTAAATCTTTCAGTAGGTACATGAATGCTTAGTAAAACTTCACTAATCTAGATTAAATTTGAGATACTAGTCTGAGTTACAAAAATAAATATCTGATCATTAGAATATCGTTTCCAAAATATTGTTTCATTTCTTTTGAGTACCTACAGTTACTAGAGTTAGGCTGTAAAGTGTTGTTCCTCCATCCTGATGAAGGATTTGAAATTATTATATCACAATAGCCTCCTCTGTGCTTCAAATTTAGTCAAATTATTGATATGTAAGTGGATGCTTCCAAAGTGTTTATCTATCTAAGGGAGCTATTTTGTTAGTATTTTTTTATTCCAATTATAGCTATTGATTGATTCTCATAGAATAAACTTTAGGCTAGCTCTTGTTAAAATTAGTTAGATTGCTGAATTGACTTAAGTAGAGATGAGAGGTTTTCTTGGATAAGGCAAAATATAGGGAATAAAAAAGTGAAAAAATTTGAATTTATTTGTTCTTTTTATGCATCAAATGTGCATAAAATATTGGTTTGTTTAATCAGCAACTATTCCTTTTTTAAAAAGTTTTATTTTTAGTTGACAAATAATAATTGTATATATTTTTGATGTAATGTTTTAATACATATATACATTATGAAATGATTAAATCAGGCTAATTAACATATCCATCACCTCAAATATTTACTGTTTCTTTGTGGTGAAAATATTTCAAATCCTCTCTTTTAGCTATTTTGAAATATAAAATACATCATTATTAACTCTAGTTACCATACTGTGCAATAGACCACCAGAACTTACCCTTCTAACTCAAACTTTGTACCCTTTGGTCAACATCTCCCATTTCCTCCCCTGCCTCTACTCCCCCAGCCACTGGGAGCCACCATTCTACTCTCTCCTTTGAGTTCCACTGTTTTAGATGGCACATATAAATGAGATCATACTGTATTTGTCTCTCTGTGCTTGTCTTATTTCACTTAATATAATGTCTTCTAGGTTCATCTAGGTTGTTGCAAATGACAGCATTCCCTGCTTTTTTAAGACTGAATAGTATTTCACTGTGTATATATACCACATTTTTAACCTGTTCATTCATTGACGGGCACTTTGATTGTTCCCGTATCTTGGCTACTGTGAATAATGCTGCAATGAACATAGAGTGCAGATATCTCTTTGACATACCGATTTCAATTCCTTTGGATATATTCCCGAAGTGGATCATTAGGTAATTCTATTTTGAGTTTTTTGAAGAACCTCCACCATTTTCCAAAATGGCTATTCTACTTTACAATACCACCAACAGTGTACAAGGGTTCACTTTTTTTCACGTCCTCATCAACACTTCTTATATTTCATCTTTTTGATAATAGCCTATCTAATAGATATGATGTGATATCTCATTGTGGTTTTAATTTGCACTTCTCTGATGAATAGAGATGTTGAGCATTTTTTCATATATCTGTTGGCCATTGTATGTCTTCTTTTGAGAAATGTCTACTCAGATCCTTTGCCAATTTTTCAAATAGGGTTATTTGTTTTCTCATTATTGAGTAATTTGAGTTCCTTGTATATTTTGGATGTTAGCACCTTGTCTGATATATGATTTGTAGATATTTTCTCCCAATCTGTGGGTTGTCTGTTCACTCTGTTATTTCCTTTGCTGTGCAGAAGCTTTTTAGTTTGATGCAATACAATTTGTCTATTTTCGCTTTTGTTGCTTGTTTTTTTGAGGTTGTATCCAAGAAATCATTGCCCAGACCAATGTTGTAGAGCTTTTCCCATATATTTTCTTCTAGTAGTTTTACAGTCTCAGGTCTTACATTTCAGTCTTTGTTTTGAGTTGATTCTTGTATGGGGGTGCGATAAGAGTCCATTTTCATTCTTCTACATATGAATATCCAGTTTTCCCCATACCATTTATTAAAGAGACTGTCCTTTCTCCATTGCATGTTTTTGGTACCTTTGTCGAAAATCAATTGACTATAGATGTATGGGTTTATATCTGGGCTCTCATTCCTATTCCATTGGTTGATGTGTCTGTTTTTATACCACCACCATGCTGTTTTGATTACTATAGCTTTACAATATATTTGGAAATCTGGTAATGTGATGCCTCCAAGCTTTGTTCTTTTTGGTTAAGATTGCATTGGCTATTCAGGATCTTTTGTCGTTTTGTATGAATTTTAGGATTGGCTTCTTCCATTTCTGTGAAGAATGTCATGGTATTTTGATAGGTACTACATTGAATCTGTAGATTGCTTTGGGTAGTATGGACATTTTAACAATATTAATTCTTCTAATTCATGAACACAAATATCTCTCCACTTATTTGTATCTTCTTCAATTTCTTTCATCAATGTTTTATAGTTTTCATTATACAGATCTTTCACTTCTTTGGTTAAAATTAGTCCTAAGTATTTTTTATGCTATTGTAAATGGAATTGTTTTCTTAATTTCCTTTTCAGATGGTTTGCTGTTAGTGTATAGGAACACCACTGATTTTTGTAAGTTGATTTTATAGCCAGCAACTTTACTGAATTTATTTATCAGTTCTAAGTTTTTTGGTGGAGACTTTAAAATTTTCTATATATAAGATCATGTTGTCAGAAAAAAGAGGCAATTTCACTTCCTCCTTTCCTATTTGAATGCCTTTTATTTCTTTTTCTCGCTTAATTGCTCTGCTAGGACTTCTAGTTCTATGCTGAAGGGAAGTGGTAAGAGTAGGCATCCTTGTCTTACCCTGATCTTAGAGGAAAAGCCTTCAACTTTTCACAATTGGCATGATGTTAGCTATGGGCTTGTCATATATGGCCTTTATTGTGTCGAGGAACATTACTTCTACACCTAACTTGTTGAAAGTGTTTACCATGAAAGGATGTTGAATTTGGTCAAATGCTTTTTCTACATCTATTGAGATAATCATATGGTTTTTCTCCTTCATTCTGTTACTATGGTGAATCACATTTATTGACTGTGTACACTGAACCATCCTTGCATCACAGGGATAAATCTCACTTGATTATAGTGAATGGTCTTTTTAATATATTACTGCATTCAGTTTGTTAATATTTTGTAGAGAATTTTTGCATCTATGTTCATCAGTAATATTGGCCTGTAGTTTTCTTTTCTTGTAGTATCTTTGTCTGGCTTTGGTATCAGGGTAATGCTGGAAGCCTTGTACAATAACTTTGGAAAGATTTCCTCATCTTCGGCTTTTGGAAGAGTTTGAGAAGGATTAGTGTTAGTTCTTCTTCAAATGTTTGGTAGAATTTAGCTATGAAGTTATCTGGTCCTGGGCTTTTCTTTGATAGGAGATTTTAAATTACTGATTCAATCTTTTTACTCATTATTGGTCTGTTCAGATATTTGATTTCTTTGTGATTCAGTTTTGGTAGGTTATATGTTTCTAGGACTTTATCCATTTCTTCTAGGTTGTCCAATTTGTTGGCCTATAATTGTTCATGGTAGAATCTTATAATCCTTTGTGTTTCTGTACTATCAGTTGTAATGTCTCTTCTTTCATTTTTGATTTTATTTTCCTCTTTTTTTTTTCTTAGTCTAGCAAAGAGTTTTTCAATTTTGTTTAGCTTTTCTAACAACCAACTCTTAATTTCATTGATCTTTTCTCTTGTTTTTCTAGTCTTTATTTATTTATTTCCGCTCTGATCTTTATCATTTCCTTCCTTCTGCTAACTTTGGGCTTAGTTTATTCTTCTTTTTCTGGTTTCTTGATGTATAATGAATGTTAGGTTGTTTATTTGAGATCTTTCTCTTTTTTTATGTAGGTGTTTATTGCTATAAACATCCCTCCTAGAACTACTTTTGCTGCATCCCATAAGTTTTTGTGTGTTTTTCCATTTTTGTTTTCCTCAAGATATTTTTTAATTTCTTCCTGACCCAAAAGTTATTCAGGAAGCAATTATTCCTTGATTATAGATCATTAGTAATTTGAACAGATTTCACAAAGGTTTGCAACATGGAAACATTTTATACTAGTTTCAGATAATAGTGATATATCTAATAAGTGCTTTATTTCGATAAAATAAATAAGTGACATTTTAGAATAAAGTATAAATGAACAGCTATTTTATTATTTATCTCTTTTCCCCACTGTAATTAGTAACCAGAGTTTAGTCATCTGCAGAAGCCAGCTTATATGAAATATACAAAACAGATGTCTCTGTATTTTATGTACTAGTACAGATATGACTAATGGTAACTAACATTTAATGGATGCTTATCATGTGCCAGGCACTATTCTAAGTATTTTATATTCTTAACTCATTTAATTCTGTGACATAGTTTAATTCCTATAGATTAAGAGACATAGAATTATCATTTAATTTGTAGATAAAGTAACAGGCACAGAAAGGTTGAGCAACCTGCCTGAGGTCACACAGCAGGTAGGTGATAGAGCCAAGATACTAGGGCAGTGCTGCCCCACAGGAAGGGATTGAGTGAAGCACCATGGGAGATAAAACAGAAAACTCAGTCCATGCTTCAGTGTTACCATGGTCTAAATAGAGAAATGAGACATACACACAAAATTCCAAGGGGTAAAAGAGACAGATGACAATAAAGGGCTTTAAATAAAAGGCTGATGGAGGTCAGCAGAGGGAGCCATCACTGCCGGCCAAGGAGCTGAGGAAGACTGCCTGGAGGAGGTGGCACTTTAGCTGGGTTGTCCAAAAAGAAAAGACTTTGTCATGTAGAGATGGTGGATGTGAGGAAGGGAACAAAGAGAGCCATGGCCCCAAGACAGGAGGGTCTGTTGCGAGCCCAGAGTGGCGTGGCTGAAATTCTGGGTGCATGGGCGGGAGTAACGTTGAGATTAAGATCAGAAAGGCCTTTGGGTCCACACTGAGGAAACCCTTTAATGCCCACATGAGAAATGTCCACTTTCCTGAAGAGGAAACACGGAGCTATTGAGAGTATTGGAGGAGGGAAGCCACACGATAAAGCAGTTCTTTAGAAAGATAACTCTGGCTGCTACGACCAGGGTAGATGAAAACACAGAAAGGCCAAGAGCTGGTGTAGGTGATGGCACATGGACGGTGTCACAGGGGCCTGAGAGAAGTTAGAGATGGGAGGGTGGCGGCCGAGTAGGAAAACCATGGGTTTTTGAGTCCACCCTTGGCTCTATGGTTCAGTACAGGCATCCTCACTCACCAGCTGTGTGCCCCTGGGCAGCTTCTTCACTTCTCTGAAGTAAAAATGCGGATAATGGCTCTTACCTCACGGCACTGTTGTGAGGGACGGTACGGAGAGCCCCGAGCCCTGCGTGTACACAGAACAGGTGCTCAGTCATAGCCGCGGAGGAGGACTGTTGCTATTCCTGTCATTATTACTGTTGTTATCGATACTTGATTGAAGGGAGAGGAAGCCCTTGAAGCTGGCCGTAAGGTCTCGAATCTCTCTGATGAATAAAATGGGAGTGCCTTTAATAGAAATAAGAAACAGGCCGCACGCGGTGGCTCACGCCTGTAATCCTAGCACTCTGGGAGGCCGAGGCGGGGTGATCATTGAGCTCAGCAGTTCCAGATGAACCTGAGCAAGAGTGAGACCCCATCTATACAAAAAATAGAAAAATTAGCCGGGCATGGTGGTACACACCTGTAGTCCCAGCTACTTGGGAGACTGAGGCAGGAGGATCACTTGAGCCCAGGAGTTTGAGGTTGCAATGAGCTATGATCATGCCACTGCACTCTACCTGGGGTGACGAAGTGAGACTCTGTCTCAAAAAAAAAAAAAAAAGAAGAAAGAAAATAAATAAGAAACACAGGAGTCAGCACAAGCTCAAGGAAGCAAGGATGAGTTCAATTGGCATAAACAGGTTGTTCTTTTAGGTAGACATGGAGCTCTGGAGAATGATTAGGCTATAGTCTGGGATTAGGCTATGAAGGGACAATGTTTAACCCCCATTAAGAGAGCAAGTCGGGAGGCATTCTCCTGCCAAGAACACAGCTCTGCAGGCCCATGTGCAAGGTCTGTATACCCAGGTGTGCCACAACTTTTATTAGCCCTAATTGGTGTTTTGTGGACGGAATTGGAATCCCACCTCTCTCTGCATAAAACAGCATGTGTGGAGAGAGCTGACCGGATGAAGTAACATAAGAAGCCTTCTCCCCGCATAGTTGCCTCAGGAGGCTTAGAAGATAACCCAGGCTGGTGAATGTCATAAATTCCTGTCTACATCCCCGGGAAGGAACACATCGACGAGACCCCTCCTTGGACATTTTTCACCCCAGAGAACAAAAGAAGTTTTAAACAGAACCTCCAATGCTGGAAAGCCCTGAACCCCTAGGAAAAATCTGGTGGCCCCAGAAATAGGCTTTTGATGGTGCAGTAGAAAGGGCCCTCAGCAGGGAGTAAGAACAGGGTACTGGGATTCCTGCTCTGCCCCCGGCAGGAGGGGTGACCTTGGACTGGTCATTTGTTTCCCTGGGTACCAATTTTTTCCCCTTATACTATCAAAGTTGGACTAGAACCATACCTGGAGAATAAGTCATAGCAGCTCCCCACCCCCATCATAACGGCTCATCAAGAAAGTGGTTTCCAGACAAGGACGTACAGGGTGGGGAGGGGCTTGAACCTCTTGTACAGGGTGACCTGAAAAAGCCCTAATGTCATTGCTATGTCTCCCCTTACATCCTCTGGTAGAAAATTGACAAATCTCTTCTTGTCCTAACCATCTATGAATTTATGATGAATTAGAAGGAAGCTGCCATTTTAAAACAGAGAACAGAAACTCTGATTCTGCACATATATTGTGAACTGATTATTATTTTCAAAGTCTTCTATGTACTAAGTACATTTATACATGCTTGTTTGCAACCAACCCACAATTACTTAGTATCTACTATAAGTCTGATACGACTTTAGGCAATTTCAGATTTACAAAAAGGGATCACCCACAACATAGAAATTGAAATTGTCAATGCTGGAGGGGATTTTAGGGATTATCTATTCTCCATTCCCCTCCAAGTTACAGATGAGGAGACGGAAGTCCAGAGAGGTTAAGCCATCTGCCTAAGGCCGCAGAGCAAATTGAAGCCAGAACCAGGAGAGAACTCGACTCAATGACGTACGACGTCTTAACTCAGAGGAGGTGAAGCAGCATTTTCCTCATGCTTACACGGTGATTCGACAGTGGATCTCAGACACTAGCGTATGCCAGAGTCCCCCGAGGTGCTTGGAAAAATCAAGGTTGTTGAGCATCTACTTGGAGAGGCGATTCAGTAGACCTGGAGCGGGGTCCAAGAATCAGCATTTTAAGAAGATCACCAGGTTATTCTGGTAGAGGAGACCCAAGGGCAACTTTCAAGAAAAATACCGAGTTCAATTGGCATATGATGTCCTTAGTGAAGTTTAAATGTTGGATTAGTGAAGTCCAACTGATGCTGATCACAGTGGTCTCCAACCATAGGCACAGGGCAGCATGCCTATCCCCTGTAATGAGAATGAAATGTTGGTCCCAAGCAAGGACCCAGAGCCTCAGTCAGTGCCTTCGTGCAGCCTGACAAGGCCCAGGTCCAGGCCCCGTGTTGCTGGGGACACCCTTGCTGGCTCTTCCAGACCCTGACTGATATAGGCTCTCATACCTTCTTAGGTTTATTCCTTGTCAGATTCCACATGAACAACCAAGTGGGAATGGAACTCTCCAGTTATTCGTAACACAGCTTTGGTGGCACTTGGCTTCCAATGCACTTAACAAAACCTCAAAGACATTTGTTTGCATATGTGCATCAAGATAACTCCAATTTTAGATGAGTGATTTAAAAGTGATTCTATTTATTAATTGTTTGTATTAGTTCAATTCTTTGTTGCTGTAACATAAACTTAGCTTAAAAACTTAGGTTAAACACAAATGAGGCATTAATAATATGGGTATCTTGGAGAGCCACAGCCAGGAATGCTACCAGGCCTCAGAGAAATACTGGAACTAGTTACTAGGAAATGAAAATGGATGCAGAAAGCTGATTGTAGTTTCTTTGCATTTCTTGCCTTACCAACTTCTCTGATTTATTTACCTCCCTCTGTCTCTCTGTAGACTGTGATGTATGTTCCACATGATATCCCATAGCCAAGCCACAGATTCCTGTAAATCTCACCCAGAGATAACCACTGATAACATTTTAGAGTATGTTCTTCTAGTGTTTTTCTCATGCATAATTGTATACTTTTAAACAAAGTCAGGATCATCTATTATGAATTCTTCTATAACTGATTTCTTGCAATAAATGTACCATATGTACAAATAAATGTTTATACTATAAATGTACCACAAATGTTATTTCTATTTCATCACCTATTTTTCTGCATAATCATTTTTATAGCTGCCTAGTATTCTAGCATATGAATGTCTGGTAGAATCATCCAACTTCATTAGAGGAACTTTACCTTTATTTTAAGCTTAACATATACCACAAACCATTTATGTTACATTACAACATACAAATCTACATTTATTTACCAATCTAGAGAAAAGGCTTTAGCATCATTACAATTTTTTCCCCTCACATTTTACTCTTGTCCACTATAACCTAATTTTCAACAGCATTTTTTTTTTTTTGGAAACTCAACTTTATCCAGTCTTTTTAAAATTGTCAATCTAATTTTTTTTTTTTTTTTTTGGAGACAGAGTCTCACTCTGTTGCCTGGGCTAGAGTGCCATGGCATCAGCCTAGTGGTACCTGAGAATGACCTACAAATAAAGGAAGATAAGAAAATAGGAGATATTCAGATACTGATGTTTAAGTAATTTTTCTTTACACTTTAAA
>NW_012154507.1:6506273-6528825 GCF_000956105.1 Propithecus coquereli | reverse complement strand
TCAGCCTAGCTCACAGCAACCTCAAACTACTGTGCTCAAATGATGCGCTTGCCTCAGCCTCTGGAGTAGCTGGGACTACAGGACAAGTGCATGCTACCATGCCTGGCTAATTTTTTCTATTTTTAGTAGAGACCGGGTCTCGCTCTTGCTCAGGCTGGTCTCAAACTCCTGAGCTCAAGCGATCCTCCTGCCTCGGCCTCCCAGAGTGCTAGGATTACAGGTGTGAGCCGCTGTGGCTGGCCTCAATCCAGTTTTTGGAGAAATAAAAATCTCTCTTTTATAATTTCATTGTGTACTTACCATTTAATTAAATTACATAATTACAATTAAAAAAACTATAGCAGCATAAACAGGTTTGGGAACAAACACAACTGAGTCTTGGTGAGTATACAACTCAATAATGGGAGTATAAGCATGTGGGTTAACTAAAGAGAGCACCCAGGCCGGGATCACTCAGATGCTGGGGTATTAGACAGCAGTTTATGTAAAGAATGGAGAGTTATGGTAAATCCAGAGGGCTATTTAGGTTTTAAAGAGCATTTCTACTACACAGTAATTTATTTAACCAATTACCTATGTTGGACATCTAAACAGTTCCCCCTCATTGTTAAAAGTAATGCAGCATTAAATATCTATGCAGATAATTCTTTGGGCATTTTCGTAATTATTCCCAGAATTGGAACTACTGGGTAAAAGTATACACATTTTAAAGACCAAATACACATTTTCAATTTTTTTTCCAGAAAGCTTTTCCTGGAGTTGTTATGTTAAAACACAATTTAAAATAATAAGAGACCTTTTAATAAGCAATCTAATTAAGTAACCAACTCTGTTTTTCTGCATGTGGTAGAAATTTAAGTCTGATCCTTTTATTCTAAAACAATGACTTCACCTCTTCCACGACATGGCAGAAAAACACCTTCCCTTTGTTTTGTGTGACAATAGCAACAGTTCCCATGGATGGAATTTATTTTTCATCTAGTAATTCAACCCATTTTGTTTTAGGATGTGGCTAGGAAAAATGAGCCAAAAATGCAAGATTAAGGCAACTTGATTTTTAGCTGTGTATATAGTTCAGCTTTGAGTTTGGCGGACACAAACAGTTTCCATGGTTTGGGAGTTCTTGTTGTAGCAACAAGTTCCTTGGGCAGCAGTCTATAAAATGCAAGGTCCCTCTGTGAGGAACATTTTGAACTCCGAAAGTAAAAGGATCAGATCAGGTGGTGTCTTGGATGGGTTCTCTGGAATGCCCATTCTACCCCCAGCCCAGGCCGAAAGTAAAACAGTCATCAATTTCTCTGAAGAGTTTTTCCACTGTTTGGAACTTCTCAGTGAGAGTATTCAGCTTGCTAATGTCAACAGGGCTTGAATGGGGTGCACTGACATAGGTACATGACTCAGACTAATATGAAATCACTGTATTATGATGAATTCAACACAACCATTCTTCTCTGACCTCTTCCTCGCCAAGTATTTGGGAAGGGGAGGAGGGTGCCCAAGAGAGCCAGACTTGTTCATCCCAAGAGTGTTCATCAGTGAAGATCATGGAATGTGAGGCTTGAGAATGGATATTGGAAAACGGGCTTTGTAGAGAGGCTGAAGATGGACTTGAAACACCTGGCCCAGCCAGGCCTCCCATCACAACAGCTGGACATACAGCAAGAGTCAAGGAGCTGGGCCAAAATGAGCGAGTTTGTGTAACCAGGGGAGCCGTGGGCCGGTGGGATGAGATCCGGGCAAATTCAACTGCGACTAGGTGGCGCTGCCCCTGAGGGCTTTTTATAAACTCTTGGCAGACATTTGTGTGCGTCAATTCCGCTCATATAGAAAGGCTTGGATGTAAAGGGCTATTACGGCCTTGAAGGGAATCCAGCAAATGGCAGTAGGGAAGTTGGGGAGTTTGCTTGAACTCCGGGTCCTTAAAGAGAGGTGAGAGAACAGGGGAGTCAGAGAGCCTGTCTCTGGCCAGGCAGTGATTCCTCATACCCAGAGGCAGGGAGGCAGAGGGCTCCCCGAATCCCTCTTCAATCTCTCCCAAATGCTTACAAAGGCTGAAATTCCCCACTAGAAATTCACTGTTTTGGAGAGTATGTAATATTTGAAAGTATTTTCAAAATGAAAGATACAAAATGGATACATAAAACATGTGTAAGATAAAATGAATAATGATACCATCTACCTGGTTTAAGAAAAATAGTTTATCATTACCTTTAAAGTCCTCTGTAGGCTCTTCCTCCTTCAGAGAAAATGGTTATCCTGATTTTTGTGTCAATCAACACATTTCTTTAAGATTTCACCTTTTATGTTTATTTCTCTATAAAGCATGTTGTTCAGTTTTACCTATATTTTAACTTTATATGAATGAAATCAGATGATCGTCTGCAATTTTTAAAAATCAATATTATGCCAAGATTCACTTGTGTATTTGCATGTATCTGTAGTTCTTGTTTCATTGTGCACAAAACTGTATTGAATAAATATGCCACGCATTTAAATTTTATTCTACAATTGATGGACCTTTGGATTGTTTCTAGATTTTTGCTATCACTGAGCAGTGCTGCTATGAATATCCTTGCATGGGTTTTCTTGTACATGTGTGTAAGATTTTGTCTTGGAGAGAAGATGCAGAATTATGAGGCTTGTAAATCTTCACATTTATTAGAAAATGTCAAATTATTTTCCAAAGTGGCTGTGCTGATTTAAACTTCCACTAGTGGTGTATAAGTGTTTTACATCACTTATAATTATATTATATGTGTCATCATTGGTTCTTGTTATTTCCTGAATGTTTAATTTTTGCTTTTCTGGTAGGCATGAAATACTATTGCATTGTAGTTTTAATCTGCATTTTTCTTAATACTAATAAAGTTGATATTTTCCCATTTATTGATATATTTTCTCTTTTGTAATATGTCTGTTCAAGCTTTGACCACTTTTCTTTTTTGTATTTGTGGAATTTATATATTCTAAATATTAAACTTTCATCAGTTGCATTTGCTGTAAATATCTTCTCCCAGTTGATGGCTTGTCTTTTCACTATCCTTATGATGTCCTTCAGTACACAGAAGTACTTAATTTAATACAGTTGACATTTACCAATCTTTTACTTTATGGTTCAGGCTTTTAAGTCTTATTTTAAAAATGGTTTCCTATCTAACTCCTACTTTTTTTCTAAAAATGTTAGTGTTGGCTTTCTCCTTCAAGTCCCCCATTCACCTAAGAATTGATTTTTATGTAAGCTATGATATAGAAACCCAATTTGATGTGTTTTATTTATAAATAACTAATTGTTCCAGTACAACTTTTTAAAAGTCCATCCTTTCTTTACTGTTCTGCAGTGCTTTCTCTGCCATAACCCACATGTGTGCTCTCTATTCTCTTCCGTCCCTGACTCACATCCATTTTTTTAATTGATGCACTATATAATAATTCTTGAAATCTGATTAGGTGAATTCCTCTATGCCCAGCCCAATTCTTCTTCAAGATTATCCTCACTATTTCCACGTGCTTTGTAAACCCAGTTTGTCTGATTACATATATACCCACATACATACAAAAGGGAAAATTTTTTTAAAAATCTTGGGATTTTGATTTGCTTTGCATTGAATTTACAGATCTTAGGTGAATTGGCATCTTTACAATATTGAGTTAACCAATTCATACCACGACCAAGCTTTACATTTATTTATTTATCTTTTAAATAATGTTTTGTTGTTTTCTCTATGAAAGCCTTGCACATTTTTCGTTAGATACATTGCTTTATATTTATATTTTATCTTCTTTTTACAGATTTGTGAAAACATTGCGAATGAAGCATGGCAATTACAATTTCTATAACCTCTGCCCATGTACTAAGTAAAAATTGTGAATAAAGTAAGCTTATACAATATTAATATTTTCTTTGCAAATCTTAAGTGGATCAAAAAAATTTTGTTTTCATGGTTTGAGTCAATGATAATCAACTATTCCTGGGAAATCGGTCTTTTTCTATTTTTATTTTTAAATTTTTTTATTTGTATAATAAATTTATAGTGTACAAGTGTAATTTTGTTACATGCACAGATTGCATAGTGGTGAAGTCAGGGCTTTTAGGGTATCTATCATCCAAATAACATGCATTGTACTCACTAAGCAATTTCTCATCATCCACCCCCTTCCCTCAATCCCTTCCCTTCTGAGTCGCCATTGTCTATCATTCCACTCTCTACATCTACGTGTACACTTGTGAGGAGAATATGTGATATTTGTCTTTCTGTGTCTGAGTTGTTTCACTTAAGATAATGGCCTCCAGTTCCATCCATGTTGCTGCAAAAGACATGATTTCAGTCTTTTTATAGCTGAATAGTATTCCATTGTGTATATATACTACATTTTCTTTATCCAGTCATCATTTTTCTTACTCAATCATGGACACTTAGGTTGATTGGATTTCTTTGCTATTGTGAATAGTGCTGTTGTGATAAACATAGGAGTGCAGGTATCTTTTTGATATATTGACTTCTTTTCCTTTGGGTAGATACCCAGTAGTGGGATTGCTGGATCATATGGTAGTTCTATTTTTAGTTCTTTGAGAAATATCCATACTGTTTCCCACAGTGGCTGCACTAATTTACATTCCCAGCAACAGTGTGTAAGAGTTCCCTTTACTTCATATCTTCACCATCTGTTATTTTGACTTTTTAATAATAACCATTCTGACTGGGTAAGATGATATCTCATAATGGTTTTGATTTGCATTTCTCTGATGATTAGTGATGTTGAGCATTTTTTCACATACCTGTTGGCTATTTGTATGTCTTCTTTTGAAAAATGTCTATTCATGTTTTTGGAGCTATTGTAAATAGTGTTTTTAAAATCTCATTTTGGAACACTTTGTTGTTAGTATTGAGAAATGCAAGTGATATTTACATATAGATTTTTGTATCTAACAAACTGGATAAACTTTCTTACTAGTTGTAATTATTTAATTGAAGGTTCTTTGAAACTTTCCACATGGCTAATTACATTAACTGCAATTAATGTGATTTTTTTTCTAAGTTTCTACATTTCCTAGCACTGACTAGACCCTCTGATAACAAGAAAAATATATAATGTAATTTACTGCATTGTATTAATTGAATTTTTAATGTTAAACCAACTTAATATTCCCCAAATAAACTGAATTGTGATTATAATATCCATTTTGTACATTATTATATTTGATTTCATCATATTTTGTTTGAATTTGGCATCTATGTTCATAAGTGATATTAATGCATTATTTCCTTTCCTCATGTTGTCTTTGTCAGGTTTGGATATCAAAGTAATGTCAGTCTCATAAAATGCATTGGAAAGTATTACCCCTTTTCAACATTCTGGAATAGTTTACATAATTGGAATTTTTTTTTTTCCTAAATGTTTGGTAGAATTTGCTGGTGAAGCCATCCAGGCCTAGAATTTTATTTGTAGGATTTAATTTTTTTTTTTTTTTTTTTAGACAGAGTCTCGCTGTGTTGCCCGGGCTAGAGTGCTGTGGCGTCATCCTAGCTCACAGCAACCTCAAACTCCTGGGCTCAAGCGATCCTCCTGCCTCGACCTCCCAAGTAGCTGGGACTACAGGCATGTGCCACCATGCCCGGCTAATTTTTTCTATATATTTTTAGTTGTCCAATTAATTTCTTTCTAATTTTAGTAGAGATGGGGTCTCACTCTTGCTCAGGCTGGTTTCGAACTCCTGAGCTCAAACAATCCGCCCGCCTCGGCCTCCCAGAGAGCTAGGATTATAGGCATGAGCCACCGCGCCCGGTCGGATTTAATTTTTTTAATGGTTATATTTAATGGAATATATATATATATATTCAAGTTTTCTATTCCTTCTTGGGTACATTTTGGTAATGTACATTTTTAAAGAAATTTGCTCATTTTTTATTTTCTAATATGAACATTTACAGCTGCTTTCCCTATTTGGTAAATAGACTTTTTAAAAATTCAGTTTAAAATATATTTCTTATTCCCATTTTGACTTCTTCTTTGACCCATGAATAATTTAGAAGTATGTTTCTTAACTTCCAAACATGTGGATGTCTTCTACTTACAATTTTATTGTTGATTTCTAACTTGATCGCCTTGTTATCAGAGAACATGAGATATGCTTTATGATCCATTTAATTTGGGCCAATTATCATAAATGCTTTATGTGTGCTTTGGCAGTTTGTGTATTCCAATGAATTTTTCTATTTAAGTTATCAAATTTATGGGCATAAAATTTGTAGTATTCCTTTGTTGTCCTTTTAAGCAGAAGACTGGCTGCTTTTAATATCTTCTTTTTATCTTTGGTGTTTTGGAGTTTGACTAAGATGTCTCCACTTGTGGATCTTTTAAAAACTTATTTTAACTGGGATTTATTTTGGCATATGAAGTCTTCACATTGCTGCCTTTTATTAGTACTGGAAAATTCTCAACTATTATTTCTTTAATATTATTTTCCCCTCATTTTCTCTCAACTCATTTCTGACCTTAAGGAACATTGCTTGGATTTATGTCAGCAGTGCCTCTGTCTATTTTATGCAATTCTTAACTTCTCTTTTGAAGTTTCTGTGTATTCGTTTCTCTTTGTTGTATTCTGGATAATTTCTTCAGATTTCTCTTCCAGTTTACTAATTTTCTTTTCATCTCTGTCAAATCAACTGTTTTCAGATAGGCTTAGTCATTTTCGTAGTCTCTAGTGCTTTACTCATATTGCAATACCTTTCTAGCCTCTTCCCTGTAATCATTTTAGAGTCTCCTGTTTGTATCTTCGAAGTTATCTTTTATTTTTTAAACATGCAAAATATTTTCTATTGTGTCCAATAATTTCAATATCTAAATATTACATGTCTGATTTTTCAGTCATTTATTTCCTGGCTTTCTTTAATGGAAGCTTGTTTTCTGGCATTCTGGGGGTTCTTAATACGAGCTCACATATTTTGAAAACTTCATCAAAAATGGTTTCTATCAGAGAGGATTTTACTTGCTTCTGCCAGGTTCCTGGGCTTCTACCAAACCCTAAACTCTTTAAACTAAATACTCACCTTCAGGACTTTTGTATAATCTAGGTAGGAGGGAACCACATAAAATCAGGCTTGTGGTTAAGAATACTCAAGGGAGAAGTTTTCTCCCTCCCACCTTCCCCACAGTTTGAGAGAGGCAATTTTCCTCACATTCCACAGAGATGGGGGCAGGTGTATTTCTAACCCAGCCCTTCACTGAGCATGTAGCCCTTGCAAGCTTTTATGGAGGACTCTTATTAGCCTTTCTACTCTCTGTGTTCAGGTCACTGCTTCTTCCTCCTGGAACCCTTAGCAGTATGAAAGCTAATATTCAATTTCAGCTTTATAATACCTCGGTTTGGCAAAGCTTTCAGAGCAAAAGCCAACCTAAATATTCTTTGTACCCTTTGGGTTTCTTGCTTTAAATTAGGTTTTTTGGCCTCAGAGAATGTCATGCTTTCTGGACAGCTCATCAACAAGTCTAAAAAGATGCTAAAAGATATTTTATTCAGGATTTTTAGTTGTTTCTGGCAGTAGAATTGATCAGGGTCTCTAGATCACCATGTTATAAGAAATGGATAAAATTTTGCTCCTTTAATTTGAGACTTTAGTCCTTGTTAAAATACAAATATCCGTGCTTGAGAGAGAGTGGTTAGGGCACTTTTATTTCTCACAGTGCCATTTTTAGACCACCTCCATGAAAATCATCTAGCATGTTTGTTAAAATGCTGATCATGGGTCATATCTCAAACTTCCTGAATACAAATCTCGGGTTGGAGGGAGGAAGAATGTTTATTAAGTGTTCTGATGGAGAATTACTTTGTTAAGTTGCAATCTGTCTTTTATGCTTTTGTACAAATTAGTTTTAGATCCTTTTCTGACACAAGTCTTCATAACAAAAAAGCTTAAGAATACTTGGATATGGTAGAAAAAGTCTTCTCAATATTGACATTTAACAAAAGGTCTTTTTTTCTATAAAGAATCCAACGTTCAACTGATTCCGTGTTCCTGTCCACTGCAGTGGGGGTATGACCTGCCATTCTCACCTTTCTCTATGGATGATGTAGTCTCAAAGCCAGGGGTTAACTTGTTTTACTGAATTTTCTTGAAATTGTCCAAAACATTGTCAAGGAGGCTTATTTTTCAGTCACATTTATAGAGAAACCATGGATCTCAAAAAGGTTAAATAGCTGCTTCTTCTATAAAGGAAAAAAAAACCTTTAAACTTTCTTGTAAAAGTATGTTTGAGCATAACTTCAATTATTCTCTTAGGAGAAGTTCTTTGAAATGGATTTATTAGGTTGAAAGGTATGCATATTATAAGATTCCCTGTCCCTTAATAAAAATAGTTTTATTTTTCTGATTATTAAAAAAAAGTATATGTTCAAAGTTAGATCTGTGAAGATACTTGAGAAAGATTTTAGAAGAAATTAAAATTACCCAAACCTACCACCCAGAGAAAACCATGGTCAAACATGTTCATATATCATACATCTTGTTAGGCTTTCTTCTTATGCATAGGTACTTTTTTTATTTTTCAAAAACAAGATTATTTTGTACATGCTCTTTTGTAATCTAATTTTTATTAACATTATATTGTGGATCTTTCTATGTCTGTTAATGTGAATTTTAGAAAACGGAATAGTATTTTTTTGGTATCATACACAGTGTGCTTGGCGTCTAGCGGAACACCTGATTGATACTAGCAGGTTCTTCATTTGTTTATTCAACAAGTGTTTCTCACCCATCTTGCCACACTTGTAACTCCCCCCAGGTAGTCATCCCTTCTCTTTGCAGAAATGGGAGGCACTTGACATTCATGTTTTATATCACATGTTCCCTCTTGTCCTCAGTCATTGCCTAGTGGAGGAGGGGCAAACAGAGGCCCCAAGCAGCCAACCTAAAGGCTGCCAGTGACTTAACATGTGGTCTCATAAGCAAAGGCTGAGCTAGCTAAGCAGATTCCATTTCCAAAGAATTTGAATTCAGAAATACTCAGAGGAAGAAGAGGCAGTTAGCAGCAGGGGCAGAACTGAAAAGTCATCTCCCAGTGCAAGCCTGGAGAGGACATAAAGGACCAGATTTAGGGTGCATTCACGAAAAAGCAGAAACAGGGAAGTAAAGACAAGATATGGAGAGGGAGGGAGACAGTTGGAGGGGTGCAGGAAGAAGCAGTCAGTGGAAGGGAGCTGAGCCAGTTCAGGGCGAGCACTAGAGCATGTCCACACTCTCACTCTCAGGCTGCGGGTCTTTCCCTTGGGTCACCTGCCGCTTACATTGAGGGTGGCCCATGGCCTACTTCTACCATGGCTCTTATTGTTAGATTTCTGCTAGATTCCAACTTCTTAACACTCCACGTGCCCATACAATTCCATCCACCAATTTATCCACCCGTGGTTTGATAGTTTGAGTGAGTCTCTGTCCTCTGAAGCCTCAAGAATATATTAATAAATAGCACAATTGCTTTGATTGTTTAGCCCCAAGAGTTAGTTAAGAGGGCAGATTTTTGGCGTTAGGTTTACAGTTGGGGTGTGTGTGTGTGTGTGTGTGTGGAAATTTTTTGTTTAAATATATTTCTTATTTCTAATTTCATTGCAATATGATTAGGAAGTGTGACCTGCACAGTTTGTACTTTTTGGAATATAAGGTTTTCTTTGTGGCTGAGAATGGTGCACATTTCCGCACATGCTAAAAGGAATGTGCATTCTCAGTTTGAAGGCGCAATATTTTAAATTAACTTTATTAAATATATAATTGAAATACTCTCTCTTTTTGGCTTCCTAATCTGTCAGGATCTAAAAAGTAGTCTGTTAAAGTCTTCACTGCAGTACTGCCTCTACTGCCTCCACCCATCTTTTTTCCTGTGCTTCCAATTGTCACTTTATATAGTTTGATGTAATTTATTTCCGTAAGTGTTTTTTCTGTTTATTATCAATTGCCTCAATACATTTTTTCTGATGCTAATATGGCTACCCTGCTTTCTTTTTTTGTGGGCTTTTTAAAAATATATCTTTAGTCATCTTTGTATTTTTAACAGTTCAGCATCACATTTTTTATTCAATGTGTCTCGATGAAAGTATAGAGATTTTGTTGGTATTTTTGTTTGGACCTATCTGAAAGTCTCTATTAAAGTCCCATTAATAGAATGAGTTCAAACACTGTCTAGCGATCTCCAAGCCCATTTGGTTTTCTTTCAAAGAAAATCACAGGGGTCCACAGTTTCCCCTATTGTTAGGTGTGGCCATGGGGCTTCCTTCCTGGGACTTCCTTCCCCTGTTGTTAGGTGTGAACGTGGGACTTCCTTCCCTTGTTGTTAGGTGTGGCCATGGGACTTCCTTCCCCTGTTGTTAGGTGTGGCTGTGGGACTTCCTTCCCCTGTCGTTAGGTATGGCGGTGGGACTGAGGTCTGGCTAGTTGAATCCAGCGAAAGGGAAGCATCACTTCCCAGGCATGATCCCTTTGCTCTTTCTGGTCTGCATGCCAATGCCCAAGGCGACCTTGTAAATCGTAGGTATAATGGCAGAGCCTTTGTCAGTCAGAGTCCTTGAATAACAGCCCCTCTGCTGCCAATTGGATTGTGTATGAGAGAGAAATAAACTTCTATTATGTAAAGTCACTCAGCTGCTAGTGTCACAGAAGCTAGTGTGAACTAATGTAAGAAATGGTAAAGAAAGTGGGGTGCTACAATAACAAAAAACTAATAAATTAATATTGAGGGCTAGGGGAATGGGGACCCATGATTGGCAATGGCAAACATTTCGGAAAACGTCAGTGATGACTTATAAGGTAAATAAAATGCCTACTGAGCTCATCGTTCTAAGGAAAGAGATTGAAGAAAACAGTGCAGTCGGCCCTCCATATCTGTGGGTTCTGCATCCGTGGATTCAACCAAGTGCAGATGGAAGATATTTAGGGAAAAAAAATAGATGGTAGCATCTGTACTGAACATGTACAGACTTTTTTTCCTGTCATTATTCCCTAAACAATACAGTAAAACAACTATTACATAGCATTTACATTGCATTAGGTATTCTAAGTACTCAAAAGATGATTTAAAGTATACAGGAGGATGAGCATAGGCTATATACGAATACTACGCCATTTTATATCAGGGACTGGAGCATCTGCAGATTTTGGTGGGGGAGGGTGTCCTGGAACCAATCCCCTGCAGATACCCAGGGACAACTGTGCTGTGTGTTTGTTGACTGTGACTACATTTTGCAAGGTTTTAGGAGAAAGAGATTGAGCAAGAACTGCCTGGCTCAAAAGCAGAAATGAAAGAAAACAGAAAACTCAGGAATTTAGGGCTTGACAAGTAGGAAAAGCTGAGTGCCTCTGGAGTTCGAGCAGCAGGAATTTAGGTTGAAAAAGATTTTGAGGAGTTAAAGCCCTTTGAGAGTCATTCCCAAGGCAAAGAGCTCATTTAGGGTGCGGTCTTCCCTCCCAAGCTTCCCTAAATCTCCACCATTAAGTTGAGAAATAGTGGAAAGGAGTTGAGTGAGAAAAAAATAAATTAGGCTCCAGAATTATGTCTAGGAAAGAAATTTGGGTGTGGTTCTAACACAAGAACTTCCTGGAAGCAAATCAATTAGAAGCTATTAGGGTTTTGAGAGAATTGCATAGCCAAAGAACCATAAGAGCCTGGATGCTGTACGAACCTCCTCTGTGATTTTAAAATTGAGCACTGTAAATGGAGGTGACACATCTGAGTCATGATCAAGCAACCTGGGGAGAGTGGCCAAAGATGAGGGCCATGGTCAACCCCAGCCGGGCCTATTTCCAGGCAGTTTCTGCCCTGTGTTTGGTAAAGCTGCCGCACCGAGGCCAAACATTGTTTGCCCGCAGGTCAGGAAGGGTCCCACAGTGTGAAGGAGGCAGTCCAGACCAGCAGGGTTTCTCTTTGCTCTGGAGACACTTGGCCCCAGACCTGTGTGAGGCTTCTGATAATGCTGACCTGCAACAGGAGAGGCCTCAAGGGAGCTGGCCTTGTCCATCTGAGAGCTGTCTCTCACCCCCAGCCCTTGCCCCTCCAAACTTAGGAGTGTTACGAAGGTTCCCTGAGGCTCTCTTCCCTTTTTCTTTCTTTTCTTTATAAAAAATTTTCAAGCAGCTTTATCGAGTGATAATTCACATATCATAATATAATTCAGCCATTTAAAGTATACATATCGTCATTGAGCTGAAATTGTTCACTGAACTAATTTAGGGTCTATGATATACATAGTTCTGTTTGTTATTTCACTAAATGGCCTTTGAAAACCACTTTTCCTACTTATCATTGTCGTCAATAGTGGCAGCAGCAACAGTAATGATTTATTGAGCACTCATTATGTCAGGGGCTAAGGATGGCACATGGTATTTAGGGAATGATACTTATATATTTTAAATTTTTTGTGCTATAGTTAGGACAAAAATTAAACTGATGTAATCTATTGACAATTCCTTAATAAACAAGTACATGATTGATTACAAATAAATGAATCATTTGTAATCATTGATTATAACTGAAATATACGATTATAAATAATGATAAATTCTATAAAGGAAATTAACGAGGTGAAGCAAATGAGGACAAGAGGGAGGAAACCACTCAAAGTAGCCTGGGAAGAATTACCCAAGGAGAATTTACCATTTAACCATTTATTGCAATAAAATTGATTAGTAAGATTTTAAAAACATTTTATATCTAAATCTTTGCACTTCCTATTTGGGGAATATTGCAATGATGATGTGAAATCAGGCAGGCAAATTGGTTTTCAATTGTTTTGCATTTCTGGAGAAAAGACTTCTGCTATTGTGAATAAGTAGATCAGCACACTCTGGGTAAGCTGGTCATTCCCCTGGGACAGGTGGAAGTCATTAGTGCTGTTCACAGGTATTTCCATCAGAAACATTCTAGGATCGTACTTGACTGCCCTTTGAAGTTAGGTGGGGCTATGTGATTTGCCTTGGCCAATGAGATGTGAGCAGGAGCGATGTGTGTCACGTCTGGGAGGAAGCTTCAAGAACCAGCATGCAATTGCTATGGTTCCCTTCCCACCAGCATGTGAACATGGAAGCCATCACTGGCCTGGCTTCCTCTGCCAGCCTGCCTTGGACCTGCAGTGTGAGTGAGCACAACCCTTGTTGTGCCAGGCCACTGAGAATCTGCAGTTGTTGAGCTTATTCTGTCTGATTCAGTATGTAAGTCTCAGGATACGGTCACTTTATAAGATCAAGATAAACTGGTCCTTTCTAGCTGTCTCCTCCCCACATCCTCACAAGTCTCCAGGCTGCAGAGCCTGCCTGCCTATGTCCTTACCTGGGGGCATACGCCTGTCCTTGTGTGAAGGAGCCATACACAGCAGCCCTCTGGGCCTGTAGCCTCCCCCTGCCATGGAGGGGGCTGCTTCTCACCTCTAGTGTAGCTCCTCTTACATGTGGACTTTGAGTCTCGGTGCCTTTTGGATGGTGGTGTTACTAGGACCAGCAGCCTTTTCCCTGGCACAGAAACCCACTGCCTGAGCCAGCTCATCCCCTCTATTTTCACTTTAAAGCAACTTTCCATCTTCTCTTCCTCACCCCTTAATGAACACCCCTCCCAGTAGCTAAACCCTCCTGTTCCATACTCTTCTAAATAGACTCTCCCCATACTGTGTCCCAGGACTCTTTGGAAGGTCTGTGCCTCATCCCCACTGTCTCACTGAGCCAGAGCATGACTCAGGTATACCCCCTTTTCTTCTGTATCAGCAGTGGGGCGCCCCTCTCACCAGTTTCCCCTGTGTACCTAACTTTTCATCCTGTCTTTTCATTCTTACCAGCCACCTCCTAGGGGTTTAGTAATAAGGTTATTTGCAACTGGACAGTTGAGCTGTTACTGTATGTGGATATATGTCTAGCACTCTCCTGGGGCTTGATGTAGGAAAATTTAAAAAATAAAATGTATAATCCTTGGATAAAAAATGCTTACAACCTAGTTAAAGAACTTGTATATATGAAATAATGTGTGAATGAAAGAGTATTATATTTGAGCATTACATATATTACAGTAGTTTAGGTGGGGAACCTACGGCCTCCAAACTTCAAATCCAAACTTAATGGAACAAATCCCTTTATTAAAAGGATTTGTTCTCTAAAATTTGGATTCAGTCAAAAGGCCACACTCAAGCATCCAGAAGGCCACATGTGGCCTCAAGGCCGTGGGTTCTCTACCCCTTGAGGGGTTGAAGGAAAAGGCCATTGCATTCTCTTTCTCATCCTCTGGGATGTGAGAGAACAATAGCGAAACAGTGAGTGGAAGGTGAAAGCCACTGATTCGATTTCAGTAGAAATACAGAAATAGGACATTTTTCTCCATTGGATGACAGAATCCGTACTGAGATGAACCTCACAAGTCCACATGCGGATACAGACACACCAAACATTTAGTGAAGTTGTTTTCTCGAGTTTTTCTAAAAAGCACAAGTGAAAAGTGGAAAGCTTGGCAAAACCAATCATTTAAATGCACATCCTTGATCTGCATTGTAAGGGTAGAGAGAACCTTTTAAAGCTCCGGGGACTAAGGAAGTGATAGGCTGGGCATCGGGATGCTTCAGCTGCAAGGCAGAGGCCACCAGGTTTGTCAGCCTCCTGTGGCTACCCAGATGCATTCCAGAAAATGGCCTGTCTTCGAAGGATACGCAGCTCAGGGCGTCCCACAGCATCACGCAGCTAGACTCCTCCCCATGGTTTGCTGTTGGCTAAAACAGCATTCCAAAGAGGAATTTCTGTTTTTCATTCTTGCAAATGTAAAAGTTTGCCTGTGTTGTGTTGCTCATTAGCAACAACCAACAAAGCTTATGGGAAAAGAAAGTGTCTCCAAAGAGGAGAAAGAAAACTGTGAGAAAAAGCAGCTGTTATCACACGCCTAGCCTTTCTGAGCCATGAATTTATTTGTAGATTTCTCCAGAATGATTCCCTTCCCTGTCCCTTTTTTACTCACTCATGGGAGGACAAAAGGTCAGCAGTTGCTGTGAACACATCCTGCGTTTTGACTTGGGCTTTCATACAAAGAGCTGAGATAGGGAATTCGAGTTCATGGTCCGTCACCAGCAGGGCCATCTGTATCCACTTCAGCCCGGGCAGCATTTGCTCCCCGGCCCCTTTCTCCTCCTGTTTCCCGAGGCTCCATGCTCTGCCCTAACTGCACAGCTGTGTGGCCCAGGCTGTCTGCACTGGACATGACTTTGGCTGAGCTGGATGCTGCTACCCTACCTGATCTCATTCCCTGCCCTGGTCTAGGCTCCCTCTCTGATTATCCTAGCCCCTGAAATCTCCCAGTGAACCCCTCTTATCAGCTCTCTATTCTCCTGCACACCCCTGGATTCTGTTTTTGTCCAGTTTCTATGTCTATGTGTCCATCTTCCATCCCTCTCCTTGGCAATCCCTGCCAAATGCACGCCTTCCCCACCACCTCCATGCTGGTGACCCTCTCTTCTGAGCTCAAGTCCTGCACTTCCAGCTTCCAGCAACTGCCTTGATATCTTCTTCTGGGCATCCACTGGCCCTTCATCTAGAGTATGTCCCAAACCCACTTTCTCTCCTCTGACTCCCGTGTTCCATTCCATTATTGCCCCTTGTTCAGGTCTCAGGGCCTTTGCCACGGCCTCCTCTTCCTAGAAGGCATCATCCTCCAACCCCCAGCCACATTCTATGCATGGTTGTAGCCTCTTCATCCTTCCGGGCTCAGCGTAATCTCACCTGCAGGGACAACGTATGCCAGACCACCTCTCTGAGTAGGTCTGTCCTCTTTCATGTCACCCTGTGCACTTCCATCATGGAAGTTTTATTTTTTCCCTAGAGGCTCAGGACCCTTCATTAGCAGAACTTACAGCTAGGTAGAAAATCGGTTTCTCCCACTGGCTAGTTCCCACTGGGTGGCAGAGGCTCCCTAGAGTGCCTTCTCCTCAAATCATTCATCATCCTGTATCCAAGTGTCCTGCTACTATTTTCTGCCGCAGGTGCAGCGGGAGAGAGTGGGGCCCATATACTTTTTTATTGGGTCAGCATGTAGGTATTGTACACTTACTGTACGCCAGATGCTATGCTGATCACTGGGGAAATGGGTCCAAAAGAGAAAGAAATGATTTGGCTTCACAGGCATGTGAGGAAGGCAGACAATTACATTACGAAAGGATGAAGAGTCTTATGGCAGGGAAAGTACATAGCACTTTGGAAATAGATAGTTGAAAAGAAAGGGGAAAACAACCCCACAAAGTGCTACGATGATTATTGTCCCCATTTTATTTATGTAAAAACTGAGGCTTTTTAGAAAAGAAAACTAATGTGTTGAGCGTCACACATTGGCTGTAAGTTGCAGGATTAGAATTTTTACTCAAGATAGTCGTACTTTAAAGCTCCTGTCCTTGTGTTTTTATTGTTATTTTTTTCACTTCATAGGAGATGTGAGCATAAACTAGCGTAGAGTGGTATGCTGGTTAGCTTGTGCTGTTACATGAGAGCTGATTATATATTTTCAGGAATTCGCAAGTTTTTGATGTTATGCTGAGCTTGAAATCAGCCATGATGGGAGTATCTACACCATAGAAATTGGCATCTGCTATAAATCAAACTTTTTTCTTCCCCTAAGAGCTGGTTGTTAAACATTTACCAGCACACCACTAGATGAGCAATACTACACATTCTTCAAAAATTCACAAAATGTGCTTGGATTTTTACGAAGAAGTAAATCCAGTGGATCTGAACTTTTAGTGGCATAGGAATCATTTGGGGAAGTGGGGTTTGTTATAAGGGGTTCGTGTTTAGTAGGTCTGGGCTGAGGGAAGAAATCTAAATTTTTAAAAAGATCCAAAGTGAAATGAGAACACACTTTAGATACACTCAAACTTTCCAAGTGAGTATTTCCTCCCTCCCTCTCTCCCATGCCCAGGTTCCACCCAACCCAATTAAATCAGGACTCTAATCAAGGAATTGGTGACATGCGCCCAACTGTGTTTTAGAATTGCTATGGACAGGTGACTTCTCTGTGACTCCTGTTGTCCCCCTCTCCTCTTTTGAACTGGAGAGTCTGCTGCAATTATTTATCTCAGTGTGATCGTTATATGTTGGGTACATGGGCAGACAACACAGGGCTCCAGTTTCCAAGTCTTCAGCCTGAGCGGAGCTGTACTTGAAGAATCAAACCTGATTAGCCTCATCTGCACCCGCGCCTGATTTAGACATGTGATCCTGGATCTCCAGTCTGAGCCTGTTGCCGTAATGAGATGAGGCTCTTGGGGGTTGTGGGAGAGGGGGAGTGTATTTTGCATGTGGGAGGAATATAAATAATTAGTGGCTAGCGGATGGGCTGCAGTAGATTAAAGATGGCCACAAATTCTTTGATACCTCTCCCACTAAAAGGTGGGATTCATTTCCCCTCCCCGTGGGTCTGAGTCTCCTGACTGCTTTCACCAATAGAGAATGGCAGAACAACATTGGGCCGGTGTGAGCCTAGTATTTAAAAGAAATGGCTGTTTCTTTTTTTTTTTTTTTTTTGAGACAGAGTCTTGCTCCTTTGCCTGGCTAGAGTGCAGTGGTGTCATCATAGCTCACTGCAACCTCCAACTTCTAGGCTCAAGTGATTCTCCTGCCTTGACCTCCCAAGCAGCTGGGCCTACAGGTGCATGCCACCATGCCTAGTTAATTTTTCTACTTTTTGTAGAGACAGGGTCTCACTCTTGCTCAGACTGGTCTCGAACTCCTTGTCTCAAGTGATCCTCCCACCTTGGCCTCCCAAAGTGTTAGGATTACGGGATTGAGCCACCGCACCTGGCCTCTATCAGTTTCTTGAGCCCTGCGCTATCATGTAAGAAGCCTGCCATATACGAAGATTATGTAGCTATTCCCTGAGATTGTACGAAGTGAGGGAGATCAGGTGAGCCCAGACTCCCGTTCCTTGCTAACAAGGCACCAAGCATGCGAATGAAGCCATCTTGGATCCACCAGACCAGGCCAGCTGCCAGCTAAATACCACCAAGTGAGCTCAGTTGGCACCACACGGAGCAGAAGAATCACCTGGGTAAGTCTTGCTTACATTTCTGTCACTCAAAATTGTGTGTAGATGGCTGTTTTCAGCTATTTTTTGTAGTTTGTTACACAGCAGTAGATAACCAGAACTCTCCCCCAAGTGATTCTAAAGTGCAGCCATTTGGAAGTAGTTTCACCTGGGTAGCCATGAAGATTTTTTTTTTTTTTCCCCTCTCAGGCCCTTATCCACACATTACGCAACCATTTCCTTCATTTTCTACCTAAGTAAAGTATTTTACGGGCTAAAGACATCTCATGCATTTGGAGGAAACAATGCCTTCCCCCATTTAGCATTCAGTAGTGTTGTTGACCTTTAAAGAGACCAAGCTAGGGGCCAGGAGTCAGGAAACCTTGACTTCAGTCCCAGCTTTGACACCACTACCTCTGTGCCCTTGGGCAAGTCATGTATCTTTTCCCAGTCTTATTTTTGACATTTGTAAAAGGAGGAAGTTAGACTACTTTGTCTGTAAGGTCCCTCTCACTTGTGGGATTTTGTGACAGTCAGTGTAAAGATGTGTTGAATAGTAACTATCGATGGGGAGGAATTATTTTAACAGAAAACATGCAACTCATCAATCTCCTCTTTGTTACTACTGACCCAGTCTAGATTTATTCTCCCCACCCAGAGGGGAAAAGCTTTGTGTCTGCATCACTAGTAACTTCCTCAGGCACGTAACTTCCTGGGTATGTATGCCTGTTTGAAATGCACAAAGCTCAAGAAGAAGAAAAAATAAAGCTCGACATACATTTTTCATTCCATAAAATTCAGTAGAGGCTTTGTGTTCAATGTGATTATGCCACGCAAAAGATGTTCAATGCTGTGGGCTGTTCGGGTGGAATGAGAGAGAGTAATGGAATTCATGACATGTGAGTTTGGATTTATAATTCGACAACAAATCCCTCTCTGAGTCTTCTGAATGTATCCACCTCGCCTTAGTGACAATGTTAGATGCAGAAAGAAAGCATTCTTTGTGTGGAAAGCTGAAATACGCTCCATCTTAGGACTTCAAATATAGTTGCTCATTCCCTCGAGCTCTGCGTAAGCCCCACTGACCTTTCCCGAAGTATTCTTTCCTGGCCTCTGTTAATAGCGGAGGATCTAACCCACTGCTGGTAACAAGACACATTATACATTACAATGTCTTGAAAGTTGAAAAGTGGTAGCTCCATGCAAACGGGAGTTGTTTTTTTAATGCTTTTATTTTTAAAATTTAAATATAACCTTGTGTTCTCATGTTCCTGATAGTTAAAAGTCAAACTCTTTACATGCCACAGGAAATCATTAAAAGAACTGTCCTTTCCCCCCATAAATCAGACCAAAAGAACTCCCCAGTAAGAATATTTCTCTCATTTGCTCAGCGCAAAAAGCAGCATTACAAAACATGAACTGCATGGCGTTTGCTACCCTTGGGTGGCAGCTGCTAGCAAGCAGCATTGCCGTTCATATTCAAGGGATCTTTTATTCCCAGCTGCGTGAGCCAAGCCACAGGGCTTGCAAGAATGCTTGGGATGCTTCCTGTGGACTTAGGACACAAAGAATCTGTAGTGTGGTTCTGGAATAGGGACCACTAAAAAGAGAAGAGCTGAAAGGGACGTTTATTATGCTGGTAAGGACATTGTTATTCATGTATGGAGTATGTGTAGAAGATGGTGTGTGTGTATATATGAGGATACATACATGCTAACTTTTAAATCTTTTTTTTTTTCTTTGAGACAATTGAGGTTATTGTCTTCAGTATATAACTCAGAAGAGTGTTGGAATAACTCAGTGGGCAATGAGCCATCATACCTTCGGTTGGCCAATTTCAACGAGGGAATTGCAGAATTAGAGAAGGAGTCAGTGTTTTTCTTATTAATGGTTAAGCCATTGCCCCTGATAAGAGATTTTCAAAGTTTGCACATAGGAAACTGGTCACTCAAGCTGGAGATCCTTCCAAAATAGACTCCCTGTTTCACTCAGTATTGAGCAATTTTAGTATGTCAGGGGCTTTAAGAGAAATTGTTTTCCATAAAACATTCCCATTTATGTGCTTCCAACTCATTCTGTGTCTTCCCAAAAGGCTGTGGAAAAATCACTCATAATACCACTTGGTACAGAAAGTGAAAGGTTTGAAACGTTTTTGTTTACATCGAAGCCAGGGAAACCATCACATTCCCTGAAGGTCTTTGAAATGATTAATGTTTGCATTGATGGCACCTTAACAAAGGTTGCAGTAAAGAAGTGAACTTGAGTTTATAGTTCGTGGGCCTTAACTGAAACATCATAGATTTGGGTCTACAGAAATATAGCTGGTAATACAAAGAAGACCTTGAATTTCACACTACAAGTCGACAATAGACTTTCCTTAGTCTACTTTTCCCAAATTATAGATGGATTTATGAGCAGTTTAGGGTAATGGGGACCCTAAGCGTAGATCAATTTCCTTAATCCCATGTAACTAACAAATAGAGGTCATATGCAAGTAGAAGCTTTTTTAGGTGTCAGGTGAGAGTTCTTGGTGCTATCACTCATGTGGAGAGGAGGTAGCCTTTTCGAGGCTCCTACTTTGTGAGGGTGCTATTGAGCTGTGTGACCTATTCACAAATAGGGCTTGTGCGGTTACTGCATTGCTTCCTTTCCAGCCCTGCAGCCTGTAAGCAAAGGAAGGTATTTCCTTATTTAATTTTATAATGCTGCTAAATTAAACAAATAACCTCTGTTGATTTAGAGAATTAAAAGAAGGCAAGATATAACAGAAAATCTTGAAATTAAGATCCACTTACGACACTATTGTTCAGATTGATCCAGTTCTTACTGACACAGTATTGAAAAGAGGGAGTGGCAGAAGAGCTGCCTTTGGTGAAGGTTTGGCCTCAATGGATCAAATCCAGCTCCATTTCCGGCCTGACCACATGCACGTAAATGATGCCTAATGTGTGACTCCCCTGGCAGGACTTGCAATTTACAAGATTGATTTTTCTTTCCTCTGAAGAGCTGTTAAATGTGATTAATTCAAATGAAACTCAGAAAAATTCCCTTTTCCTTTTGCAAACAGAGTGGTAGAAGAATTCACAATGATCTGAAACACAAAATCATCGGTTATGAGGTCATTCCCCTGCTTTGACCTTTACCAAATGGTGAGTTGATTAACTTTTTCTAATGTGAAACATGAGGACAAAAGCCTGAAACTCAAATGTAAAGATACTGGACCCATGTTAATGGTTAACTTCATGATTTCTACACCCAACACAGGGCTTACTTTTAAGAATCTGCAAAATAATTTTTATTGACATGGGAAAACTATAAATAACCATAGCCTTGAAAACTTAGATCACTGAGCCTGGTCAGGACACTGACCAAACTACAGCTTCTGGGAGGAATAGAATTTTGCCTGCCCAGTGTGCTGGGTGTATGGATAGGGCTGAGAAAGCAGGCACGTCTAAAGTCTCCATGTCTGGAGTTCAATCCCGGTTGTCAGATATGAAAGTCTCCTGGCCACTTCTGTTGCTGGATTTAGCATTAATGAACAGACAATTCACAACAAATGCTATAAAATGGCCTTTAAACATATTAAAATTGTTCGGATCCACTCATAATTAGAGGAATATGATTAAAATAACACTGGGAAACCATTTCTTGCCTATAACATTAGCAAAAATTAATAAATTTTACAAGACATTCTGTTGGTGAAGCTCTGTGCATTGCTGGTGGGAAATGAAGCTGGTATAATCTTTCTAGAGTGACATTGAGCAATACTTTGCAAACCTAAATGTACATTTACTGTTCGACCCAACAATTCCATTTTAGAAATCTAACCTAAAATGTATACTTCCAATGATATGACAGTACCTATGCACAAGGTTGTTTATTGAAGCATCATTTGTAAATGTGAAATATTGAAAACAATCTATATGCCTATGCATAGAAGAATTGAGTAGACCATGGTTCATCTACACATGGAGTACCATGTATCTGTAACAGAAGGAATAAGAAAAGTCTCTATGAAATTATAGGTAGTGATGTTCCAGGATATATTTTAAGTGGAAAAAAAGGAAAATGAAAAGAATATAGTATGCCACTCTTCGTGTAAGAAAAATGGGATATTAAGAGCAAATACACATATCTGCTCATTTGTACATGAGTAATACAGAAAGAATAAACCAGAAGGGATTGAGGTTGGTTACCTACAGGGGATGGATGAAAACAGGGTGGAAAGCGTGGGGAATGGCCAGAGCTATGGGAACCTCTCACATAATCCTCTCCTTCTGCTTTAGTAGTTAATTAAATTCAACCAGGATGCTGGGGGAGCCCAAAATAGAACGCAATAGTGATAAAAGAACTAATCTCGGTAACATTGGAAAACAGTATTTTGACTTTTTACCAGAGCACTAAAGACCACTATATACACAAAATTATAAAAAGAACTGTGTACAAATATTGTCATCTAGTTAGTAAATGTGTTTCTCATGGGGATGTTGTATAGAAATTCTGAAACTATGTGTCTACTAACATTGAACACATA
>NW_012154507.1:6458196-6506223 GCF_000956105.1 Propithecus coquereli | reverse complement strand
AAACCCCAAATGAACTTAATTAAACTACAAATAACTAACATAACCACATGAAGGGCTTGGGGAAGAAAAGAACTAACCTAGGTAACATTGGAAAACAGTATTTTGACTTTTTACCAGAGCACTAAAGACCACTATATACACAAAATTATAAAAAGAACTGCATACAAATATTGTCATCTAGTTAGTAAATGTGTTTCTCATGGGGATGTTGTATAGAAATTCTGAAACTATGTGTCTACTAACATTGAACACATAAATAAAAACACTGGGAATAGTGAGAGCCACATTTCTCAAATAGAAGAAAGAAGTTACAAATAAGGAAGGGGGAGGAAGCTAGAATAAACCCTGCCGTGTTAGAACAGGAGGTGTTAGCATAAACTTGTGGTATTTATTATACATACAGATGGATAAAGAAGTAAATATAGATATGTGCACATATTTCCTATAAATGACATTCCAGTATCAGTGAGCACGTCTAGCATCTGTATCTTGGTTCCTAAATGCCATTCTCCAGTAAAAGGAACCAGTGTTCCTGTAGAATTGGTTGACTCCAGGATTGAGCCAGGGAAAATGTAAGATTGGTCTGGATCATCTCGTGGTGCCAGAAAGTTAGGAAGTATTCAAAACTGATGGGAACATGTTGAAGAATGTAAGAAACTTGAAAGATCTCCACATGGTGAAAACTGGGATGATTTGAACAACAAGATGGTACTAATGGATTATATTCCATAGAATAAAATATGAGCGTAATTTGATATAAATAATTGAATAAGTAATTAAGAGGGTGGAGAAAGGACAACTCTTCCTTACAGTAGGATTCTGATTAATAAATGTAGAAGAAATGGTGTAAATAAAAATTACTCTTCAGCAAACAGCAATAACTATCCAGGCAAGAACCATCATTGGGCACTAAAATTAGCAAAAGTATAAGAAACGGGACTATTTGCATAGTCTCAAATTTTCTCTCCTAAAGATTACAAAGGGAAAAATATTGACTTTGTGGTGGAAAAACCTGGCATACACCACCTTATTCAAGTTATCAAAGCTTACACACCAGTAATAAAATATGTACACGTTGAATATCCCTTGATATGGGACACTGAGGAATGCACGACATAGCCTCTATGGTATTCTTGCCAAAAAAAGTAGAATTATGAGAAATTATCAGACAAACCAAAATTGAGGGACATTTAACAAAATAACTGATTTTAGATATTGATATTTGCTCCAAAAGTGTCACAGTAATAAAAGACAAAAAAGGCTAAGTAACTGCCACAAATTAAAGGAGACTTAGGAGACATGACAACTGAACACAATGTGGATCTTGGATTGGATCCTGGACCAGTAAAAAAATACATGAGAGGGAAAACTGGTGAAATTCTTCTAATAGGGCATATGGATTAGTTAGTACTATTGCATCAATGTTAATTTCCTGGTTTTGATCATTGTTTATTAGATGTTGTTAGGAAAACTGGGTGAAGGATGTCAGGGATCTTTAAGTGTTTTTTGAAACTTTTCTATAAGTCTAGAAATCATTTCAAAATTTAAAAATTAAAAGGAAATAGGGATAAAGAGGAATAAAGGGAAAAACAGACATTTGCTTTTTATTAAAAACCTTAAGTGGCCAAGTCTTGAATTTTTACAACTGAAAAAGACACCAACTGCATATGTAGTCATGTTTACTTTAACCTAAACCATATTCAAAACTATTCATACTAAATAGTGGTAACTAGAGGCTGGGAAGGGGAAAGGGAGGAGGTGATAGGGAGAGGTTGGCTAACAGATACGAAATTACAGCTACACAGGAGGAGTAAGTTCCAGTGTTCTATAGCACTGTAGGGGGACTAAAGTTAACAACGATTTATTCTATATTTTCAAATAGCTAGAAGAAAGGATTTTGAATGTTCCCAACACAAATGATAAATGTTTGAGGTAATAGACATGCTAATTCTCCTGATTTGATCATTACACATCATATATCAGTATCGAGATATCATACTGTACTCCATAAATAGGTGCAATTATTATGTAACAATTAAAAAAAAAACTATTTATACTAAGAGGATGCTCTTAAGAAGGACCGTAACAGATTGACTAGTTTTTCCTCATCTGGTGAAACACAGCTAGAAATAAGAGATAAGTCAAAGAGACATTTTGTGCACATGTCTCAAATTCTATGCACACAAGTCCCGTGCTTTACTCCAAGGAGATGTCCTCAATCTTTATTCAGAGTCTGTTAATTCACACTGCATACATATCTCTGTCAAGGTTGGCTCTGGTTTTCTAGCTCATGATAGATAAAAAGAGAGCAGTCCATACACTGCTGGTGGGACTGCAAACTAGTGCAACCTCTGTGGAAAGCAATATGGAGATACCTTAAAGAGATACAAGTAGAATTATCATTTAATCCAGCAATCCCATTCCTGGGCATCTACCCAAAAGAACAAAAGACACTCTGTGAAAAAGACACCTGCACCCGAATGTTTGCAGCAGCACAATTCACAATTGCAAAGATGTGGAAACAACCCAAGTGTCCATCAATACATGAGTGGATTAATAAAATGTGGTATATGTATACCATGGAGTACTATTCAGCTTTAAGAAACAATGGTGATACAGCACCTCTTATATACTCCTAGATAGAGCTGGAACTCATTCTACTAAGTGAAGTATCCCAAGAACGGAAAGACAAGCACCACATGTACTCACCATCAAATTGGCATTAACTGATCAACACATAAGTGCACATATAAGAATAACATCTATTGGATGTCGGGGAGGAGGGAGGAGGGGACGGGTATATGCATACACAAAGGGTGCGATGCGCACCATCCGGGGGATGGACACGCTTGAAGCTCGGACTTGGGGGGGAAGAGGGGGCAAGGGCAACATCCGTAACCTAAACATCTGTACCCCCTAATATGTTGAAATTAAAAAAATAAAAAAAAGAGAGAAGTCTTGCATCAGACCACTATGGAGGCAGGTCCACAGTAAGCAACCCCTGTAACGTGTTCACCAGGTTATAACGTTTCGTAAAATTTGCAAAGGTAAGATATTTTAACCACACTTGGTCCAGACTGCCTGTTGTCACTCTGACTTTCCCTTCAGCACACATCACCTCATGTCAGATCCATTGAAGAGGCTGGAGACATTTTTGAGCCCCAGCTAAGTAGAAGTCGATTAGGGTTTATTGGGATATATTTCTATGTATAATCACTTTTTGTATATAATCACTTCTGTGTATTGTTAAATCATTGCTAGCTAACCAGAGTTCTCACTTCCAGGAACACTCCCACTGTCCAATTTGGTATCTAATTTTGTATTCTTTTTCTTAAAGACCCCCCTGCCCCACCCCAATAACCAACAGTTGTATGAGCTTCAGGCCCCTAAAATTTTAAATGCACTCTTGGTATTACACTAATTACAGTCATGTTTAAGGGAAGAGCTAGTTAGAAATGTTATGACAAGGAATTAAGAAGGAAAAATAACCCCTCTTTCTTAATGTAAACAAAAGATCAAAAAGCAAAGTGCTCTGGATCTATTTAGTTTATGGATTAAGATCTAACTTCAGTAGATCCCAAGATCATCACTGTATTTTGAAGCGTATGTGATAATTGATGTTAGTAGTAATGCTCTTGAGTCATGAAGAAAAGCTTAAACTGTGAATGTATTCTGTTAAAACTACAGAAAAGTATATAGTCCACTTTAGGAAGATTTTTTTAAAAATGCTTAAAATGTTGGTGCTTACATATCTGAATCTTCGATGATCCAGAAAACATACCTAAGAACAATTATCCAAGGGTTTAGCTGGCCTAGGTTTTACTCTGATTTGGTTAGGTAAAGTTGGAATTGTGGTTTATGACCTTTATTCTAAAAATCAGAATAGTGTGTTGCACCAGTCACTTGAATCAGACTTTCCTTGACCATAACCGGATTAGTTCCTGCATGCATTTTTGCCACATTTCTCAAAGAACAGTTACCAGTGAGGTAGGCCATTCTGAGAAAGTGCTGGAGAACTAAGATTTTTGCAAAAGATGCTTTGTGGAGACAAACAGTGTCAAGGGTGGACCACAGAGCCAAACAGACATACTGTACTTGTTTATACACAAACACACACACGTGTGCACGCACACACAGAGGCAACAGTTGTCAATGTTTATTATCGAGTACTTACAAGGTGTCAAGCACTGTGTAAAATATTATTTCATATGATACTTCTGTCTGATTTAGCCAGCACAGTGACTCGATAAAGTATATATTTATTCGTCCCAATTCTTCAAATGAAGAAATTAAGGCCCAGAAGGGTTAAGTAATTTGTCCAAAGTCAGAGAGCTTCTCAACCCTGGCACCATTAACACTTTGGGCTGTATAATCCTTTGTCATAGGGGATGTCCTGCACATTTTAGATTTAGAGCATCTTTGACATCTACCCACTTGACACCAGTTGTGCCAACCAAAAATATCTTCAGATATTGCCAAATTTGTCCTGGGGGTGGGGAGGCAGGGAATCTTTGGTTGAGAACCATGTTTACCAGCAGGCATGGAATCACTGCTACAAAGGCAATGTCCAGTCTTGCTCCTTCTGCCACGGGGCTTCCTGTCCACCCTGCCTGTTGCAGACATGTTTGCATACTCAGTACCAGGCCGGCCCTGCCTACCTTTTCACAGCCCGCAACAGGACATCGGGAGACTTTTGGGCCCTCCCCACATTCCAGGACCCTGACACTTACAGCAAGCGACTGCTGGGCCACTTCTTTTGGAGAACTTCGGATCCTCCCAGAGGTCTGTAGAGGGTTGTGTCTATTCTTATGCTTTTCCTCAGTTAGGTCCCAATTTGACCCTACTTAGCATCCATTCCTTAGAGACTGAAGTTTGAGTTATGATTGTATCCTAGTTTCATTGAAGAAAGTCAGCTTTTTTATTTATCTATTTTCCATCCTATTAAAATTTTACTTGCCTTTAGGGAATGGAGTTGAACCAAAAAACCTCTATTCTGTGATCTCCACTAGGGGCCCTGATCCAATTTTACTTCCTGTGTCATGATGCTATGAGAGACGGGGAGAGATAGAGAAGATATAGGTGTCTAATTGAAAGCCGATATGCTTAGAGCTTTAACATTAGCTAATCCTTCTCCTATATTGATGTTAGAATGAAGCTCAAAAAAAGTACATAGAGCTCTTCTTAAAACTGTGTAATTTCAGAAAAACACATAAAAAAATCTTGTGGGAATAATATAATGATGTAAAATTACTTTGAAAATTGCTATAAATACATAGTGACATTAAATGTGCTTGATAATTATATACTACTTCAGGGCATAATTAATCTTTCCTATCTCTCTCCACTCAGATGAATACACAAACATGCTCCCTTCTTTATCTGAACACCTGAAAAGTCAAGGTTCTCAAGGCCCCGTCCCATGGGAGGCTTGTTGTCCTCTATTTGTGTGTGTGCTCGAAACTTCCCACTGTCAGGCAGCTCGCAGAGAGTGCCACAGGCCATAGTGTCAGAATCATTTTTATTTAGCTGGTTCTGTGAAGCACATTCTGTGCTTCTCATGTATTTAGATATCTGAAAGGCATTTGTGAGTGATGGTGACTTTACCAATTCTGATATTAGTAGAAAGTGCTTAGTGGTTTCTTGTGTGAGGGTTCAGACCTGGGTCAGGGATTCCTTTCTCTTCCTCTTCCCTCTCTTATCCTTTCTCCTCTTCCCTCCTTTCCTTTCTCTTCTCTCCTTTCATTTGCATGCTCTCACTTCTCTGTCTCTCTCACACACACACACACACTCCTATCCCTCTTTTTTCAAAGGACTATCAAGGGTTTTAAATTCCATACCTTGAGAAATAATAATCTTAGTAATTGCCCAATATAGTGCTAATTAAGTTAGACCTCCAGAGGGAAGGCAAATCTTGAGACTAAATGGTTTTTTAAGTTTTTCTATCTCTGATTTCACTCTGGCAAACTTCTAGAAAGGCTCTGCCTTTACTTGCCTCTAGCTTTACTATCTTGTAATTGTTAAATATTTATCCCCACCCCCCAATATTAATATTATATGCTCCTCAGGGCAGGAACTATGCCTTTTAAATTCATACTATTCTAGTGATTACTTAGGAAATATTTGTGGACGTGTTCGACGTGTTGACTCTCCCAGGTCACCCAGCTTCCATGGCTTGTAACTAGACCTTGCTGGTCACTTTCTCCTCCTTTGGGGCAGCCACTTTCAGGGTATCTATAGGCCAGACCCCTTTAGTGTAACCATTTTGGTACAAAATATGTTGAAACTTTATGTTCCACCTCAGAAGATAGCAAGAAAACCAACACAGTAATACATCATTTTGTCAAGAAGCCATGGGAATGTAAAGTGGGAGAATTCAACAGAGTCTGGCCTTGTGCCCTGATGTTTTCTGAGCCCAGACTTCTGGTGTAGGAATCATTGCATGACTCTGGCTTCCCCACCCTGAGGTTGTGAAGGCATCAGGATGGGAATGGCCCAATAGGATTCCATCTCATGTTCATTGCCCATGGGCTTCTCCCCTTTCTCCTATCCCCGGCCCAGGACACACACATAGTTCTAAGAAATAAAGCATGTTTGTTCTCTTTCAACTAGGCTTTCCCAATCTAATGTATCAAAGATATTCAAAACTTTGAACAAAGACTCTTCTTTCTCTGATTTTGTTTTATCACAGGCAAATCTGCTAAGGAAAACAGCACATAGGGGAACTTGAAAAAGTCTACGATATATAGATTTCTTATTTCTGCCCCCCAAATCTTTCTATTTATATTCTCTGAGTGTCAAAATGGATGTGACTCAGCTGTGATACACCAAAAGATTAGGCAGCATGTAATTCAACCCTCGCTCGCTCTCACTCAGCATATGGCAAGGTTTATAGCTGCCAAAAACTCCACAGACTCTTGCCTCCAAATACGAATGAACAAAAAAACTTGTGCTTCATGAGGCCAAAGGCTGACATCCACCAGCCTGCACTGGATATGTACTTTTTCTGGGCCAGACCTGGCTGAAGGTCCAAACAACTTACAGAACCAGAAATTGGTCTTCCAGTGTGGGCTCCACGCCACACCCTCCTCTCTGAAAGCTTCCTCCCTACAGCCCCTGTCCCCCTGTTCCAAGAGAAACTGTGCAAAAGATCTCTCCCCAAGTCCCTTTGAAGCAGCCTCCCCTTTAAACAATAAACAGGGAAATGTTTCCTCAGCATTTGTCAGAAATGCCAGAACTGGGCTTATCTCCCACTAACATAGAAGTAACAAAGATGATTCCTTTTCATAGAGAAAATTGTGTGTGTACATTTGGGGTGGGGGTGGAGAGAATGAATTATCCCCTTCAAGTTGTGAGTTTTTGGCTCACAGAATGATTTTTTCCTAGTGAGAGCTGGCTCCACTGACAAGAGTCTTAATGATAACGTTGTGGCTGTCAGGCTCTGAGATTAGTTCCTGAACTTCGCCTCTGGAGGACTACCTGAAGCTGGGAAGTGAGGGTGTACGCTGGTACATGGATGCACCGAGAGCTGTTTGTACAGGGTTGCCAGGGTATGAAATTAGAATTAGGCTTCAATTCAATTTTTCCTCTCCTGTTTTCCCTGAACAATCTATAGCAATTCAATTGTTAGCAATATCTACAGTCAATCATTTAGTAAAATGCCAGCCCATGCTTGTGGGCTGATGGAAAGTGGGAGAGAGCAAGGGAACTTGGACTCATGACCCGTCTTCTTTGCTAAGCATTTCGAAGGCTCTTTCTGCCTCCACTGGAGATGGCACATGCAAGGTTAAGAGCCAGCTGCTTCTTGACTGTAGTAAGGAGTCACTGAGCCCTACTCCCTTAGAATTTTATTCTTCATATTTCTAAATTGGTTTTTTAAATTGCCATAGCAAGCAGCCCCTGTGCCTCTGCTGGGGTGGGGAGGCGTCTGTGTGCTTGAGAGCCTCTGTTGTCAGTGTTAGCGTCTAGAGAACTCACATCTTGGTCCATTCCCATCTGTCCCAAATGAAGCAATTCCTCAGAGATGTTCTTTTAAGTGGTCCCGCTATCCTGCAATGCACTGTGCCTGAAAACTTATTCGGAAATAATATAATGATCGATTTTGATCAACTGCCTATTTTTCTATTTGTTCAATGGACCCAGAAAGAAAGTGAGGGTCTGTGGTCATCCAATGGACCATCAATGCCTTGGTGAGTCTTGGCATAGGTTGCTGCCTGCCGAGAGAAACTGGACTACTGTCTAAGGCAGGGAGAGGCTGAATGGTTCCTACTGTAGGTCTTGGCCTGGAAGCATCTCTTTGCTCTGTCCGGGCCTGTGTGGGGATGCAGCTGGGCCCCCCACAGAGACCTCAGGCACATCAGCCTCCTGGAGAGTCATAAGCCAGCTTCCCAGGTCTGAAGAGAACCCTCCTGCCCCTACCCTGTGTCATCAAAGCCAGCGGTTGGAGCTGTGTTGAGAGGTCTAGATTCTTCCTCTTTTGTGCCCTCAGAAATGAGTCCCCATGGGCTTCTTTGTCCATGAGAAGAAGAGTGAAAGAAAAGCTGCTAAGACAGAGGAGTTTTTATAAACAACCACATCCCCGTGATTATAAAGTCATACAATATTAAAGCTGGAACACCAAGTAACCAAATCACCTGGCTTTGCAGGTGAGGAAACTGAGGCCCCAAAGGATTAACAGAGGTGTTTAAAGAAAATTTTTTGATACCTGCTAACACCTTATGAGAGACATAGTATCAAATATAACAGAGAAAAGAATATTTTCCCAAGTAGCATCATCTCCCCGGGTGCTGTTCATCTTTGTACCCTCAGCAGCTTGCACAGAGAAGGCGCTAAAATGCTTTAGATTGGTATGAAAAAGTGTGTACCTAGCACAATATTGTTCCATGTTGTGACTTTGCATTTACTCATAATTAGCTCAATAGATGTTTATTAAACAATTATTCTTATGATAGCTAACAATTCTTGCATGTACTGTAGACCAAGTATTTCATATGTATTGTCTCATTTAATCCTCACAGCAGCCCCGTATGGTAGCTAACGTCACTGTCTCCATTTTACAAATAAGGAGGCAAAAGCACTGAGAGGTTTGGTGCTGACCCACTGTCACAGAGCTGAGAAGTGGTGAAGTTAAGATTCAAGCTCGGGGCGGCTGGCTGCAGAGCCCGTTCTTAACTTCTACACTGTCTTGCAGAAACCAGTTGCATGCCTAACGCCGTGCTAGGAGTTGTAGAAGACAGTTTTTAAGAAGTTTACATTTTCTGGGGAAAAAACCATGATCCACAGGGCTTTGAGTTGGGATAGTGGTAGAACAAGGGGTCAGATGGGTGACTAGGGTGGCTTTCCCTGTGCTCACACTTCTCCTTTCCATCTTTGGGAAGATGTGCCCTATGAATGAGGAGAAAGTAGGATGGGCTTGAAGACTGATGAAAGACCGCTGCTGCCTGAGGGAGGATGCAAGGTAGCAAGGAAGGGAAATACTACGGCCACAGAGGAGGGTGGCCCTTCTCTTTTTGTACACATATATTTGGACGTTGAGGCTACCTGTATTGGGTTCTGGATTTCATATTTTTCTGAGTCTGTAGCACTTCCAAAGAGAGATGAGTTGGAAGGTTTGGAAGCCATGCAGTATGGTTATCATTTAACTTCTCTTTCAGAACCACTTTAGTGAATGTCTTCCATATATCCTCTAGTGCTCCAGACCTGGTGGATATTGACAATGATCAGTAATCAATGGCCCTTGCCCTCAGGGTACTCTTACGAGGCTCTAGTGAAGGAGATTACAGTGCAGTTAAAATAAAATCTGTGACTGAGGTGAGCGCAGGTGCTGAGCCAATCCTGACAGTGTTAAGATGATTAAGAAGCATTCCCTTATGGAAAAGACTGGGACTCTGCCCGGGAGGAGATAGACATAGGGAAGAAGTGATAGTTGACATCCTGGAGGGAAGATCCACCGTGGGAAGGAGGCCATGAGCCTCTGGTTCCTGGGAGAGCTTGGGCAGGAGGCGGGTGGGCGTTGGCCACAGATGTCGTACAGGAAGTTTCACTCTGGCTGCTAGGAAGTAAGGAATGACCTCCAAGGCTCTTGGTTCCTCCAATATCGTATAATACTCTGTCCCTACATGTGTGGGCAAATGCGGTCAGAGATCCAGGACTCACAAGGAATCCTTTACACTTTGTAACTCCTTGCATTTCCCATGGTGTGGAGTGGGGAAGTGGGATTGGAGAGAGGGCCTGAGGGGGCTGTGGGGTGCAACAGCTCTGCCTCACCAGGGTGTGAGGAGAGTGGAGGGACCTGTGCAACTGTAGTGGCCCTTCTTAGGCTCAGAATTCTAATGGGTCCCAATGTCCTTGCACCCTTGGAAATCATGTAAATTGTATTCTAGGTTTTTTGTTTGTTTGTTTAAGAGGCAGGATCTTGCTCTTTTGCCCAGGCTAGAGTGCAGAGGCATCACCATAGCTCACTGTAGCCTCAAGCTCCTGTGCCCAAGTGATCCTCCTGATGCCTGGGCCTACCAAAGTGCTGAGACTACAGGAGCAAGTCACCGTACCCTAGATTGTATTCTGGACGGGCTCATCAGCCTTGAAACTCCTAATTAGCTTACTCACTGTGCTGTCTCTTCTGCTCACAGAAACCACAGTTCTTCTGTACACTCCAGTGCACAAGCTAGGATGACAGGCGGAAGTTGTACTTACTGGATGCAGACACTAGAAATGTACTGTTGCCTGAACATACTGTAAGGGGTTAAAACAGTAGGTGCTCATGGTGTGGGGGAAAAAGATTTCTCATGCAGAAATTAGGATATATGTGTGTGTGTGTGTGTGTGTGTGTGTGTGTGTGTGTGTGTGTGTGTGTGTATAAAAGTTTATTCCATCTTCTTAGAAGGAGAGAGTGAGAGAGAGATGGGGGAGGAAAGAGAGGGAGAGCAGGGAGATGACGTGGCATCCCAAAGAAAGAGAAGGGAGATTCCAGCCCTGAGGCCAAGTTACTTATTGATTTTATGGGGACGAAGAGAAAGGAAAAAAAAATAGTGATTGTTGTGAGAAACTGCTGCATCCATTCCTTTCTTTCTTCTCCTCGACAAGATAACAGAAGCAGGGAGGATGTTAAAGTCCAAAAGTTGGCTCTCTAGGCTTCTCTTGGAGAAGGGATTATCGTAGGAGATGTGACTCTGCCCTTGAGATATTGCTGAGACCTGAAACTCCACCGTGCTGTTCACTTAGGAACTGTAAAAACAGATCCTCAAAAGTAATTTTAATAATGGGACCTGATCAAATTAGAAAGCTTCTGCACAGCTAAAGAAACTGTCACTAGAACAAATAGACAACCTACAAATGGGAGAAAATATCTGCATGCTATACATATGATAAGGGGCTGATAACTAGAATCTATATAGAACTCAGAAAAATCAGCAAGAAAAAATCAACAACCCCATTAAAAAGTGGGCAAAGGACATGAACAGAAACTTTTCAGAAGAAGACAGACTGATGGCCAACAAACATGAAAAAATGCTCAACATCTTTAATCATCAGGGAAATGCAAATCAAAACCACAATGAGTTATCACTTAACTCCAGTGAGAATGGCTTTTATCACAAAGTCCCAAAACAACAAATGTTGGCGTGGATGTGGAGAGATAGGATCACTCATACCGCTGTTGGGACTGCAAACTAGTACAACTGCTATGGAAAGTAGTATGGAGATACCTCAAAGAGCTAGAAGTAGAATGACCATTTGATCCAGCAATCCCACTGCTGGGCATCTACCCAAAGGAAAAAAAGACATTCTATAATAAAGACATCTGCACTCAAATGTTTATAGCAGCACAATTCATAATTGCAAAGATGTGGAAACAACCCAAGTGCCCATCAATACATGAGTGGATTAATAAAATGTGGTAGGCCAGGCGTGGTGGCTCACGTCTGTAATCCTAGCACTCTGGGAGGCCGAGGTGGGTAGATCGTTTGAGCTCAGGAGTTCGAGACCAGCCTGAGCAAGAGTGAAACCCCGTCTCTACCAAAAATAGAAAGAAATTGGCTGGACAACTAAAAATATATAGAAAAAATTAGCCGGGCATGGTGGCGCATGCCTGTAGTCCCAGCTACTCGGGAGGCTGAGGCAGTAGGATCGCTTGAGCCCAGGAGTTTGAGGTTGCTGTGAGCTAGGCTGATGCCACGGCACTCTAGCCTGGGCAAAAGAGTGAGACTCTGTCTCAAAAAAAAAAAAATAAAAATAAAAAAAATAAATAAAATAAAATGTGGTATATGTATATCATGGAATACTACTCAGCCACAGAAAACAATGGTGAACTAGCACCTCTTGTATTATCCTGGATGGAGCTGGAGCCTATTCTCCTAAGTAAAGTATCACAAGAATGGAAAAACAAGCCCCACAAGTAAGCACCATCAAATTGGTACTAATTGATCAACACTTATGTGCACATATAGTAGTAACATTCATCAGGTGTCGGGCAGGTGGGAAGGGGCAGGAGGGGATGGGTATATAAAAACCTAATGGGTGCAGTGCCCACTCTCTGGGGGATGGGCACCCTTGTAGCTCTGACTTAGGTAGTACAAAGGTAATATATGTAACCTAAACGTTTATACCCCTGTAATATTCTGAAATAAAAAACAGTGTATGCTTAAAAAAAAAAGTAATTTTAAGAGAGAAAGATTTACATCTCTGTTCAGCTATTTTCAGAAGTTGTGCAAAACAGAACTCTGCAGGGTGCCTGTTAGAGAACTCACAGGAGTGATCTCTGTCACTAGGTAATTGCAGGATTAGGTATTTTCCTATTAATTTTTTCAAGGCCATCCCTTTCACGTACCACAGAACACACCTTAGGTTATGCCTTAGCTCAGACTGCTCTGTGCAGACTATGCCCTACGTAAGGCCACCAAGCTGAAGAGCCAGGGAGGGCTGGCATCCCGCCCACAGCCTACACTCTGGGCACCTTGAGAGGAAATGTATTGAGTTAGAGGTAGGGCCTTTTCCTCATTTGAACCAAAGGGCCCTATCACCAGCTGCAGCCCTGTCTCCCCCTCTCCCCAGCTGTCTAAATCCTGCTGGTGTCAGGATCCAAATCTAGTTATGTGCCGCTGTTCCGTTCACCACCCTCAACACCACCATCCATGTACAATTAGCTGCTCTTCCCTAAGCTTTCTGAGGGCATCTTATTTATAACTTTATTACAATCCCCATCATGGCCTAAATTGTTTTCTTATTGCTTTGAGGGCATACAATGCTAGCTTACCCGTTATGCACTAACTTGAAGATGCTATTTCCCTCTCTTTCCTGGCTTACTGTTGTCATGAAGAAGCTTCATTCTAATTGCTGTTTCCTTGTAGGTAACGTGTCTTTTTCTCTCCGGATGCTTCAAAGATGATCTCTCCATCTTTGCTGTTCACAGTTTCACTATAATGGAGTATTTGCAGGTTTCCTTTTATTTAATCTACTTGGGATTTTTTGGGATTCCTGATGTTTAGAAAATCCTCAGTTATTATTGCTTTGAATATTGCTTCATCATTCCTTCTATTATCTCCTTCTAGATTTCTAATTATATGGTAGACAGTCTTACTTTATTCTCCATATCTTTTTACCTGTTATGAGAATATTCCCATCACTTTGTATCTCTGGGTTGCATTCTGGATAACTTATTTGCCTCCATGTTCCAGTCCCCTAATCTATAGGCAGAGGTGTGTGTCTGATTCCACATGTTAAATCCGTGAGCTCCTTGAGGTGAGGGACTGCATCTGTTTCATCTTGGTTGGGTGTCTGGTACATATCAATGAGTGTTTGCCTAAATGAACTGGTTGGCACGTGTAAGGCAATTGTGAAACTGATCTTCCTGTGCAGTCCAAGGTAGAAATACATGCTGAAATGCAAATCGGTTGTCTATTGGCAAGGAAAGAGGGACCATGGCCATTGAGTGCTTACAAGAATGGCATATGAGACCAGTTGGCTTGCCCTGCCCTGCCTGTAGTTGGATGATAGGTTAGGCTGGGCAGAAGCATGTGGAAGGGGTGCTTAACAATCACAGCCAAGCCAGGCTCTCTTTTTTTCAGATAAAACTCCTAAATATCATCCTGCTTATTTCACCAAAAGTTGGGGCAGGAAATGAAACATAACGCCAAGCTAGAAACTGAGGGAAAAGCCACTTTTGACTTGGGTTGCCTCACCCAGTTTGATGTAGGCATAATCTTGACATTCTCTCTCACTTAGAAATACATGAAGGAAGGTTACCATCAAGAAAAAGGAGTTTAGTGAGTCTCAGGAAGCTTGTTCAGACTAATTGTGGGATCTCGTGCCAGGCACCAGGTAAATGGGACAAGTGGAGGCAAATGAGGTGTGCTGCCTGCTCTTGGAAAGACCTGCTGCTGCTGGTAGTCTTAGAAGCCCATCTCTTGAGTCTCATGGAACAAAGATTCATCTTCCCAGAACAGATGTCTGCCCCTCAGAGGCTGTACCTAGCTGCTGGTGGCCACAGTCACGCACACGCAGGGTCACAGTCCAGAAAAGATATGCATGACTTCAGAGGGAGTTTCCTGGAGTGTTTTTGGCAAGAGGGAAAGGGCTGGTGGGAAGGGTGAGTCTCTCCCTGTGGCATTCAATGTCTGGCAGTTAGCCACCCTTCAATGGGAGGTTCTTGGGGAGAAACACAAAAATCGGTCTTCAGGGCAGTTCAACAAAAGAGCATGTGGTGTCTGCTGCCGATTTGAGATTCCACCCAGTGAGAAAGGAATCTCAGCATACAATGAGTTTTCCCATCCCAGCTTATGTGATTATCAGGCTAATCTACATCTTCTCCTGTCTGTCAGTGCTACTATAGAACAGTTCCAAAGCCACAAAGAGAAGAAGAAAGCTCAATATTCCCTGATCTGAAATCCTGAATGGAGCATGTTGCTTGGCATTTGTAGTGATCCCAAAGGGTATCATCAAATTCTCCCAATTAAATTAATTTGAATTAACTTTATCATTATTATTAATAAATATGTATCAAAAAGCATATAGTAGCAGTATCTGATTGAGCCAACCATTATTCTGTGACTCTCTACCCCTGGAGGTCAAGAACACTGACTGAAATCCACCCAAGTAAAACACAAATGCACAGCTGGATGGTCCCCGGTTCCCCGGGGGGCCCCCCCCAGTTCTTGGATCAGCATCGAGGAACAGATGGCAGCACCAGTAGGTCAAATTCTGATTTCCTCTGCCTAGAAATCTGCTGCTTTATCTCAGCTGGGGATTTCAGCTATTCCTGATAGCAGTGATTTCCATCTGGGCCTGTTGTGAAAAATAAACTTTTTCTGAACCATTAAAATTCATAAAGCTGTTAACAGTTAAGATGTAAAAAGCTCTTGAGATGTCTTTGTGCGTGTGATTGTTGTCTGTTTTGTGTGAAAACAATCAGACCTGTGGCGAAAATTCAATATGCTTATAAAATTGAATCTCTCATGCCAAGACCCTGTGACTCTTATCACAGAGGTGAGGTAAGAATGAAATGAGAAAGCAATGATGAAAGTGCTGGTATGAAGATGATAATATCACTTCCATTCTTCTCTGAGAGCTCTTTAGGGAGAAGATAGGAAGGAAAATTTGAGATAAAGTTCTTTGAGTTTCAAAAATTGAATTAGGAATTACAATATAAAGATTTAGATGTTAGAAATCCAGACAGAAAACCAGAACAGAATTCTTTGGCCAGGATGGGTTTCTTGCTCTACACAAACATTCTAGAACAACCAAGTTGATCTCTGACCATTTCTTCACCATTTAAGGAAATGCCTGCCTGCTTTGGACAGGGGCTGGCTGTTTCCTCAGATGAAACCCAACCAGAAAATTTCACCATACGTCTCTTTGAACAGAGTGGGTGTGAGGAACTTGTCACTAGGGTAGCAGCTCCCTCCAGGGTCCAAGAGAGATGTAGTGAACCGTGAAGATGGTCAGCAGGTGCTCCCTCTAACGAGGTCAGCTATCGCAGCAAAATACAAACCTAATGTTTCCAGATATTTAGACTTCTCAAGAGTTCAGAATTTTGGATTTTTGTACAAGGTCTCCTAATTTTTAAACATTGATATATTAAAAAAAGCCATCATGTAGGCCCAACAAATATGACTGTGCACTGGATTTCACCTGCTGTCTACCAGCTTGCACCTCAAATAGATAGCTAAGGTCCACAAATGTTTGTTGAGGCCATCTTGTGCCAGGCATTGTCCTAGATGTTGTGGACACAGAGGCGAGGAGAACTGTGTGTCTGCTCCTACCAAGTTCACAGCTTAGAGAGGAAGAAAGGCTGAGCTGTAAAGAGATCGTTTGGGTGCACAGCAGAGAGTGGTCTGGGTGACAGCTAGCTTACCACAGGGTGTGCATGCCATGGAAGGCCTCCTGGAGGCAGTGACACTGGAGGAGTTGAGTCTTGAACCTGAGTTGAATCTTGAAGAGTTAACCAGGTAAAGAAGGTAGATGGGGTAGAGAGAAAAGCATATGCCAGGAAAAGGTTGCAGCAAGAGCTGAGGGTAAGCACAGTCTGACCTGTGTAGACCCCTACCTGAAGCTCAATGATGACGAGGCGAGGCTGGGGATGTGTGGGCCATAGAGGACTTGGCCATGTTAACTTATTTGGGCTTTATTCCAAGGCAGTGGGGAGCCCATGGAATGCTTTAAGCAGGGCAGAGACAGAGTGAGATTTGTGTTTTTAAATTATCCCTTCAGCAGCTGAGTGGAGCTTGCATCTGAAAGGGAAGAAAACTGGCAGTGAAGAGAGTACTCAGGAAACCAGGGTAGTAAGAGGAAGCCAGGGAAGCAAGAGGTGGTAAGGCCATGAGCTAGGGGTGGAGAGGAGGGTGGGAATTAATAACTATTTAGAAAGTTAAATTGGCAGAACATGGAGACTGAAGAAGAGGTTGAAGGGTGCAGAGTGAAAGGTGACCTCTGGTGGGTGGGTGGTGGTTAGAGTGACATTCCTGTTTGTCTGGATTGTCCCAGTTTTAAGACTGAGAGTCCCGCATCTCAGGAAGTCCTTCAGTCCTGGCATACAGGGATGGTTGGTCACTCTACTGAGGGTCTCCAATTGCCACGGGGAATAGTAGAAGAAGCTGTAAGTGTGGGAGGTTGGGGAGATAATGAGTTTGACTTGGAACATGTTGACTTTGAAGTGTTGGTGGACATCTAGGTCAGGACACCCAGCAGGTACTTGGAATATGAATCTATAGCTCAAGAGTGGGAGGACTTTGACTTGGAGAGAGTGTATTTAGGGGCCATAAGCAGAAATAGGGGTTGGTTAGGACCATGAAACCTGGTTAAATTGCTCAGGGAGGATTGTACCGTGAAAAGCGAAGTGGATCTAGAATAAACGTCTGGAGAACTAACTGTCGGAAACATCAATGTTTAAGGAGCACACAGAGAAAGAAGAGCTTATGAAAGAGGCTGAGAAGGAGCAGGCAGAGAGTGTAAGGAGGACAGACTGGACATGGGGTCCTGGAAGCCACGCAAGTGGAGAGCGTCTCAGGGCATGAGCTGTCATCAGGGTCAAAGGCCAGAAAGATGTCCACCACCATGAGCAGCAAGGACTGAGTGTCCTCATTGGTTATCTGAGCAGAAACCCTCAGTGCTTCAATGGGTAGAAGCCAGGTTGCTACCGGGTAGAAGTGAATGTGAGCTGAGAAGTTTGAGGAAAAGGGAACAAGAGAGAGGAAGCAATAGCCAGATGACCGTGGAAGGTCAAGGGGCAGTTATTTAAGATGCGCAAGAACTGGACAAGCTGATAAACTGCGAGGGAGACGCTATAAAAGGAAAAAAATTAAAGATACAGTGTCTAAGAGAGGTAATCGATGGATCAGGGTCCATGGGGATATCACATGATATGAGATGGACTCAAAGACACAGAGGAGGGTCTTGGCCTTGAGCAGGGGAGGAAAGGACCCGACATGTCTGGGACTGTGGGAGGGAGGGCAGGTTAGGCTGATGCAGGAGGGAAGGAGCAGCAGCGTGGAGCGGGAAGATGTGCAACAGGGTTGTAGTTAATGCCGGGCAGAGGAGAGTGCGCCTCATAAGGAAATGGACATGCTGAGGCCACTCCTTTTAAGAGGAATGATAATAGTCTAAAGACAGAGTACTTCAAGGTAAGAGCGGACATACGGTTTTGGGAAAACTTCAGTAAATAGATGTTGCAGAAGTGACTGAATGCGTGCTATTTGATTGAGAGGATTACCAAATTATTCCCTTTAGAATTGAAGGATCTGAGAGTCAAGTGAGCTATCAGCTCTATCTCACACACGTGCACACACACAAGCACATGCATGCACACAAACACACATGCACACATACACACGGACACACATATATTCCGTATACATAAACAAGTTGCAACCTGCTTGCACTCCAAAATAGGCATTAAAATCTCTAAAAGTATTGTTTTAGACACAGTCAGGCTGAAGAGAATTTTTTGCTAGGTGGGGGGCCAGGGCATAAATACAGAAAGGCAACGTGAAAAGATTTTTTTTCCAATGAAGCCTGAATACTCAGTTCAGTGGAGTTTAGAAATCATAGAGGAGCCATTTGAAGCCCATCTTGAGACACACACTCAAAGAGGAAATTACCAAAGGCAGTGAAGCAGGGCTCCGCTCCGTGCCAGCCGGTGGGCGAAGCCACAGCCACGCGATGCCTACCGGAGAGAGCCGGTGCCCCTGCCAGCTGCCAGCAGGGAGGCCTCTGTGCGCTGCCTCGGTGAGTCATTCCTTGATCACGGCCTGATGCCTCCCCTGGCACAGGGAAATGCCACGGCATTTCATTAGCTCTGCTTATTTTGGTCAATGACTAGGAGCTTTGTACATGATGCTTTCCAGGGTATGTACTTTACCTTCTGGGTTTTTTTTTTGTTTTTTTTTTTTTTTTACTTTTAAAATGTAGGTTTTTTTTTTTTTTTTCCTGACATAAAAGCAATTTATGCTCATTTATGCTCTTTGTAGACATTTTGGTCAATGCAGAAAAATAGAACTAAGACCAAAATATCACTTCCATGTCAAGCATGGCTATCATTTTGGCGCACTTCTCGCCTTTCTGTTGTGGGTTTCAGGATGAAGAAAACTAAGTTTTTCCTTTTTGAGAAGAGCAGATAATTCCAGGACAGGAAAGTTTCCTGGCAGAGGCACCGAAAGATCTGAGTTCTAATCCCAACCCCAGCACAGCTTAGCTGGTGGTTTTGGCAGCTGCCAACCCTCCTGAGGCCGCTTTCTGGTTTGCAAGATGATGGCATTGATTGGCCAACCTCTAGGGCCTGTTCCAGAAGTCGGGTGTCCTGGGCCTGTGATGTTCTGGGAAGTAGACAGATGTGCTTTTGGACACAAATTCTTCTTGAGCAGTTACAACTCCCAGTCCAAAATCCAGTCTTCTGAAACTGTGACTGAAGGACTGTAAGAGAAGGTTCTTGAAGTGATGTGACTACTTTCTTATACCTTTATGAGGTCCTGGAAATTTTAAGAAATGAATGCACTGAATAAGGATGAAGTTCAATGCAGGGCATATGTCAGAGAATCACCCAGTGAACTGGGCAGAGCCAGTAGCTTGGTTCATTCTATTAATAGCTAATAATTGAATTTAGAGAATCAGGAGTTCAAAAAAACTATTAAATAAATATGTCTGGCTCAGAATTTCCCAAACTGTGTTCTCAGAACAAATAGATATTCCATTAAAAGAGAGAGAGAGAGAGAGGGAGAGAGAGAGAGAGAGAGGGAGGGCAGGCATGAGAGCAGGTAGTGGTCAAGTACATTTGGAAAAGATTATGTTAAATCAAGTGTAATAGGTTTCTTCACTCTAAGACTGCTTAGGACTTTAAATATGCTTAAATGCATTGGAAGTACCAAGGGGGATATGGCGTATGCACCCTAAACTGACCTGATTATGGAACTATTTTGTCCAGGCATACTAATTCACATCCCAATAATTTAATTTTCCATGGAACACAGTTTGAGTCATACTGTTACAGCTCCTTCTAGCAGATCCCAAAGAAGTGTTTTTCTTAAGGCACCATTATGGATTTTTCAGTAATTATCCCTGACTTCTCTGGTCATTGTGGTGAAATCTTGAGCTGAGTTGTGAAAAACCATAAACTTCTTGAATATATTGCAAGTTTTATAATTCTTGCATTTGTAGGACAATTTTTATTTTCTCGAATATACATTTGTCCACTGAGTGCTAACCTGTTCCTGCTGTCACAGCAGCCTTTTCAGCTCTCAGTCTTGCCTCTGTCAATCCGTGTGAACTTGGATGAGTCATTTAATTTCTTTAAACAGAGTCAGGTGACTTAGGCTGGGGTCCAGGAGCAGCGGTGTGCTGGGCAGAGGATGGCCTCAAGAACTGGCAAGCTCAGGGTTGAGAGTCAGCGGATTTGGGAGAGTCAGAGGAAAAGCAAAGGTCTGGGAACAACAGGAGAAAGCATGGAGTCCTGATGTGGAGAGGAGGGAAAGGGAGAGGGAGAGGAATTTGAGCTCTCCATTGCCAAGGTCAGGCCTCCTTCTAAGAGCCAGATCAATGCAAAGACAGGGAAGGTGAAGTTCAGGGTCAGCAGCACCTGGTCTTCAGGGGGAAGATTAGGGATCCGCATTCTGGAGGAAGTCTCAGACCTGGGTCTGATCTACCTGTTGCTTTGTGGGATTACAGGAAATAGGCTCAGGCAGTGGGTGGGCTGTGCCTGCAACGTGCCATCCAAGGAGGGGAACAGTTCCTTGCACCTGGACCCAGGGTGAAGTCTCTGGAAGCACTGGGTTGGAGGTGGGTGGGTGTTTATTCCTGGCCGGCTCCTCGTCCTGTGGGAATATTTCTTTATAGATCAAATAGGCCATTCCCAGATAAGGCCTGGGTCTGGCCTAAAGTGGGATAAGGCTACTATTAATGGAATATGCTTAACAACAACATAAATTTGTTATCAAACCATCTTTATCAAGAGTCTTGAGTGGTGTTCCAGGGAGTAGGAAAAAAGGGTTTCATGGATAATTAGTAAAAATAAAAGTTATTCTTCACTCTCCCTCCCCCTCCAGGCTGTCTCCCTGTCCTGTACTCTGCTTCCTGCCTTTGGCGGTGAACTTACCTCTCACTTTTCTAATTCTGGGGAGAAGTGTGTGCCGTTTACCAGGAATCCTGACTCAGTTTTGTGTCATTTTTGCTATTATCCAGACTTTTTGATTGATCTTAGCCCCTAAATGACCAGGCTCTCTGGCTCGGGCTCCCGAAGCCCCTCCATCCCTTGGACCCTGTCTCTAATATCTAAGGCCCTCGATGAGCTGGGCGTGGAGGCACAAGGTGAGCAGGCAGAGCCTCTGACTCGAGACACGGCGTGTGCTCCAGGAGGACAGACCCCCAAACTCTGCTTTCTTGCCTGCCTTGATTCTACCACTTTGTCCCATCCTCTCTTCCTTTTTTCACTCCTAGCTCTGGATGATCTGCCCCAGACCATCTGCTTCTTCCGCTGCCCCAGCAAGGCCCCACCCTCTGCCTCCTGCCTGCTCTCACCCACCTCACCCTCCCTGGGCCGACTCTGGTCTGCAGCTGCAGCCCCATCCTGCTCTCCTGGCCGGACTGGGCCTCTGTGAATCCCGCCTGTCTTGCTGCATGAGGGCTCACGGCTGGGCCTCATCCTGGCAGGAAGGGGGACAATCTGCTGAAGAGGGTGTTCGTTGGGCCTTCTGTTCCACTCCAAAGAGGAGCCCAGTGGTCGGTGGACGGGCTTCATTAGGGGAAGTCTATTTCCAGAGAGCTGTGAATTCAGGTACAAGTGCACAGAAATCTTTGCTAATTCTAATTGATGAGAAAAATGTCTGAATGAAGGCATCAACAAGCCTCAATTATAAAATATTGGTAAATAAACTATATATGTATATAATTCAAACTTAATAAATGAGACAGTATAAAATACTAGACACATAATAGAAATAGAAAAAAATCTGGACATGGGATTGGGAGAGCTGACCTCCCCGGGCCCCACTCTGCCTCTGGCAAGCTGTGTGATCTGCGCAAAATCACTTCACCTCTCTAGGCTAAAGTGTTACCTCTCCCTGAAATGAAAAGATCTATTCAGATCATGTATTATGTTCCTCCATTTTACAATAGCGGTTGCCTGCAAAAATGAACTAACTAAGCTCCTTTGAAATCTTTACAAATAGAGAAGTGATTATGCTCATATTTAAGAGTTTTTATAATAATCATAATTATTGAAAAGCTAGAGAGGCAATTAAGAAAAAAGCAATAAATCTTCAAGTGTATGATGACTAGGGAAAAAGAAGCACAAAAACAAACCCCTGACAGAAGTGTGGGTGCTGTGGCTGACAAAGCATTTTCATACAAAGCCGATTTGGATAGCTGTGAGTCCCTGCGACTTCAGGTCCTTGCTTTGTACTACATCTATAACACGGGGAACCTTATTATTTTCCATATGCAGCTAATGCTGTGGCAGAGTCAGAGAAATGTCCCCCACTTTCCACCCTGCGGATTGTCCTCCTAAACATCCACCATTCTTAAATATCATAACTGAGCTGTGCTTCCAGGTGTTAGGAACTGAGCAGGTCACCATAGCACCTCGCTGTAACTGGATGAAAGGACTAATCGTTGGGTCAGAGTATCTTTTATGGGAACTTACGGGGAAAAATGGCTGGTTTATAAAAAGCAGGTAGGGTGGAGCTCCTTAGGGAATGTGATAGAAGGCTGAGTTGGTATGTTTTCATTTTTGCATTCCTATCACCTACTGCATGAGTGCTTTAACATAGAACAGATGTTTATTAATGTGGAACAAACGGACCAAATCATGAATATTTAATAAATCCCGGTTATAGAAGAAGATCTTGAAAGCTCAACCTGTGCTTGCTCTGAGATTTGCTTGGTTTCTGACACGAATGTTTGTTTGCTAACCTTTTTAAGGTGCTTTGGAATGTGGGCCAGATAAAGTGGGTAAAAAACAGACTTGCATTCCATATGAATAACTTGATTCCTTTGTTTCCAAAATCCAGCTGTTCACTCTTTGACCTACTGGGCTTTGTATGTTGTAGTTTATAACATTTTTGAAGAGTAGAAGAGAGTTGCATTGGTATGATATGAGAGATCAATACCAGTTATTAATTGTCCCTTTTTCTTTCAGGGCCCCTTTCCTATCCCTTCTCTCCCCCACCCCAATCTATTATCAGTCCTGGGAAATGTTTGCTAAATGACTGATTAGATTTTCACAGTAAATTGCATTTTTTGAAGATGATCGTGATAGCATTTTCACAGCTTTCATGGAGGGTTTTGAGATTGTGTATCTTATCTTCAAGCTGTTCTGCATCTTTAGTCCGCGCTGTGTGTTATCTCCAAGGTTTTTTGGTGTGTTTTAAATGGGTTAAGTCCTTTGAAGTTTGAGAGACAGTCCTTCCTGGGTCTTTCTAAACTCAGTGAATACCACAATACTATCTTTCCAGACCATTAGTGATGCAATTCCAGAACCAATTGGGTGATCGATTATTTACAATTAGGGAAACTAGGAGATAAGCAGGGTGAAAATGAAGAATTGAAAGGGAGCCTGCACTGTATTCTACTCTGCATCCTGATCGTTTTGGTTGGACGGGGGTGGGGCGAGCAAAGGGTAATTCACATAGTGTCTAGTTGTTCCCAGCACAACCATCTGTGTGGATTTTGATTCTCAAGCCATGACAGTCTTGTTCATGAGAAGTCTGCAGCTGTTTAAGCTGCGTAGAAGGCTGGTGTTGGAAATGAAGGAGTGTACTTACCGAAACACCCACGCTCACTGGTACTGGGATTGAGGCTGTGATCTTGTGGCTTGGGTTGCCAGAGAGAATGAGAGAGCTTCCTTGAATTAGCAGGGATGGCAGAGGTTGTCCGGATTAACATGCCGCCTCCATCATCTCTGTCAAAAGGGGACAGGGCATCTGCGATACACAGGCAGCATGATGAAGTGTTGAATGTTGCTAGTAGCTGGTTACTTTCCCCATTACATTGACCCTTATATCTATTTACCTATAACTGAAATCCATTGGTTTTACTTCTGTTCTCTGTGGCAACGAAGAGTAAATACCACTTTTTTTGAGAAGCCCTCTCTCTCCCAGACTTTTGTTATTTTTCCTGATTCCTATAATCTGTCAAAGATGGCTGTCAGTGACTCTAAAATTCCTGTAGACCTTGGAATCCGATCCACGCAAGCCTGGATTCTTGAGGCCACTTGAAGTGACCAGGCCCTCTCTCACTAAGTGCTTCTTGCCTGTCTGGAACTGAAACTGTTCCTCTCTGCATTGCTTGTTCAGCCCTCTTTAGGTTGAATACCAGGCTCCCTGTTGAATAGCATAGAGGTAAAACCATCATTGGGCATCTCTGCTTTTTATCTTCCCTTTCCCAAGCAATGTTCTTTGCTTTTCTTCTTGTTTCAATTGTATCTTCAAAAAGAAATTGTAGACTCTTGTAATTTTTACACGACTAGCTAATGCTAATCTTTAGCCCTCCTGACACTATTCTAACAAGCTCTTGCTAAACAACATAAAATGGTACTCCTGGCTTAATTACTCTTTCTGTTAATACAATTGGACATCCTAATTTTTTCACTTGATATCATATCATAAGAATCTAAGTCATTAGAATTTATTGATATAGATTGTGTTCATTCATTCAATAAGCACTTACTGAGCAGCTACTATGTGCCAGAAACTGTAATAAGTGTTGGGGATATGTTGAAGAAAACAATTGAAACAAGGCCTAATATTATTAGTAGAAGTACATTAAATAATCACACAGATGTTTAACTAATCACAATAGTAAGTGCTACAAAGGAAACACAGATGGAGCATGAGAGGGAACACTTGGGGGAACTTGATCTACTCTGGCATGTAAGAGGAGCTTCCCTGAACAGCATGGAACATGATCTGCTCCCCATTTCCCTCATTTGAGGACTTTGTAGTGTTTGTGCAAAGTCTTTGGCTACTTTCAGTAAGGCCACAGCTAACACTTCTGGGCGTAAGTGATACTGTTTTCATAAGGTGGATGCCTAAAAGTTTAATTACTGGGTCCCTCTGTGTATAAGTAATATTTCCTTAAGGTAGATTCCTAAAAGTGTAATCACGGTGTCAAGAATGTGAACATTTTATGGCTCTTGATACATGTTGTTTAAAAAAGCTTTCTAGAAAAATCAATACACAGTTTTAAAGCTGGTAAAGGCTCTTAGACCACCACATCTCTAACTACCTTCATGAAAACATCAGGTTGATTTCAAGAGATTGGTTAGCTTAGTAGTAAGAGCAAGTTTCCTGTATGTTTCCTATATGTTCTCAATTGGTGCTACTCAAAGTGTAGTTCTCCATCTGGTGTAGATCCTGGGTATATTGATTAGTGGCCTGTGATAGGTACAGAAATTGAGAACTAAACATTTAAAAACTTTAAGGGCAATACGATAAAGTGATTTTATGTAAAAAAATATTGGGGTATGTATATTGTACATTGCTTTTTCTTTCACAAGAAAATTCAGAAGAGATGTATGCTGCTTTTTCATTTTCTTTTCCCAACAAGAGTAGTATTGGTTTATGATAGATTGGGAGGCAAAAAACAAGTCCTCCCCCACATGTGGTTTGTGTGAAAGCTAGTGGAACCCCCTTAGTCATGTTTCCTTTTGTAGACAAAGACCCCAACGCTATCTAATGACTTTCCCTGCTTTCTCATGAAAAACAAATGGGATTAGCAAATTTTGACTACCGACATGTACACCTGCATTAAGCCACACAAGAGCTGTATATACCTTTCCCAGGAAGATAAAACATACTTATTACAACAAATGAGACATCTATTGTTTAAGGAATTTCCGTGAGAGGCCTGCCATGGTGGCACGTGCCTATAATCCCAGCACTTTGGGAGATTGAAGTGGGAGGACTGCTTGAGGCCAGGAGTTCGAGGCTGCAGTGAGCTAAGATCACACCACTTATACTCTAGTTTAGGTAACAAAGCGAGACCTGAAGAATTTCTGTGAGAAATTTCTTGGTCCCAGAATCACAATTCCTTACAGTTTTAGTTTTGTTCTTAGACTATATCAAGGTACTTGACCCTTGAACCTGTCTGTGAGCAGGCACCAGAATTATGACTAGATGAATTATGATTAGGTGCCACCACTGTCAGTTATTTCTTCCCAGAGGAAGTAATGAAAGGTGTCAAAAAAACTTCCACCTCTGAAACTTTCCACTAGTTGTGCCCATAAAGTTCAGCTGTGGGTCAAAGGCTGCTTCCTTTGCGTTCATATTCCCAAAAACAGTGACCAGAGCTGTTCAGATGTTTGACATGATGAAGAAATCTCACCAGTCAGGGCTGAAATCAATGTGGATATCATCTGAATGTCATTTAGCAGTGTACTGGATAGAAAATAAAAGGAGGTACAACATAATCTTTTGCTGGTCTGTCTTTTGGTGTCTATAAAAAAATAAAACCTTAGCTCAGAGAAAGGGCTTACCCATTATACTGGTACAGTCCCCAATAGGTGAGAACTATGTTTTCCCAAAAACTCTGCCTACCACCAATTTGCAAGTCAACATAAGAATTGAGCATTTTTATGGCTCACCTTGAGTTAAAGGGAAGCAAGGTAGTGATGAATTAAAGGGTGTAGATTCTGAGGTCAGACTGCCCAGGTTTAAATCCTAGACTCTGCATTTTGCTAGCTGAGCTGGTCTGGGTTACTGGCCTCAGCACCTCCATTTTCTCATCTACACATTGGAGAGAAAAGTGAAGAGAAAAATCCATGTACGGTACCTGGCACACAGCAAGCACTCAGTAAGTGTTAGCTGTTCTGGTTCTTATAACAAAACTTATCAGAAGAAATTCTGTCAGGGAGGGAGGAAGGGAGGCAAAAAGGAAGGAAGAGAAAGAAAGATAAGCAGTAGGACTGCTGTCAGACTCGTTCTTCCTGAGACATGTCAGAGAAGAGCAGAGGATTTGGATCCAGAGGAGGCAGGATCTGGGCCTGGCTGTGCCGTTTGCTACGTGTGCAATCCAAGGGGTCACATGACACTGCTGAGCCTGGGTTCCTCTTCTCTTGGGTAAACGGGATGATGTCAATAATCCCTGCCCCAGGGGTTGTAAATGCAAAGAGCTACTGTGTGGGTAGATGCTTTATAAGTGGTCAGAATGATTTGGGTGTGGGTTATCTGCTCACCATTCTTGATTCTTCCTTCCCAGGGTTTCCTTCCAGCATGTGCCTGCTTGAACTCGCTGCTGGAGGAGGCAGGCTCTGCCTGAGATTTGAGCTTCAGGTCTGGGGCTTTCCCCTTCTTCTGGGCTTCTGTACAGTAATTGTTCATTGAGACCAAATGGGTCGACCCCGCCTTCCTGGTTCCTGGTAACCAAGAGGTGAGGTTATTGGTGGATGTCTACGTCTGTGTCTTCTGAATTGCTCCATCAGAACACTGTGCCTGTAGCTTGGTCTTGGGCCATTCTGCATTTGTTTATCAGTTTAAGCTTTTCTGGAAATGGAATTTTGAGGACCCATTAGATTAATTCTATTAATAAAAAAGAATAGAAGGAAAGGAAAAGAAGGAAGAAAAGAAAAAAAGAGAGAGAAAGGTGACTCACAGATGAAGAAACAGGCTAAAAACCCAGAGGCCAAGCGTTCTAATCCTGTCTGTGCCACAACTTGTTATGTGACATTGGGCAAGTAACTTAATCACTTGGTGGCTTCATTTCCTTGTCCATAGAATGTGGTATGACAGTACTAACCAATCTTACTAGATTGTTACAAAAAGAAAATTAACATTGGCCTTGGATATATATTTCAGCTACATACTGCTTCTGTGACTCCCTGGTTTGGGGCAGGTTGGAAACATGAAAAGGACTTTTCTTACAACATTTAACCAGATTCACTGGAAAGGAGTATTTTGCTCTTCTGTCCATGAATTTTCTCAATTTCATTCTGGTAACTGTACACTAAATAGCACTAATCTACTGACTGAAAGTATCTGTTTCTTTTGTCCAAATTAAATATAGACAGTTGGCTGAGCACAGTGGCTTATACTTGTAATCCTGCTTTGGGAGGCTGATGCAGGAGGGTTGCTTGAGGCCAGGAGTTTGAGACTAGCCTGGGCAATAGCAAGACCTGTCTCCACAAAAAAAAATTTAAAAATTAGCCAGGCGTGGTGGCATGCACCTGTAGTACCAGCTACTCGGGAAGCTGAGGCAAGGGGATTGCCTGAGACCAGGAGTTTGAGGTTACAATGAGCTATGATCATACCACTGTACTCCAGCCTAGGTGACAGAAGGAGACCCTGTCTCTTAAAAAAATACATATATAACGAGGCAGGAGGATTGTTGAGCTCAGGAATTTGAGACCAGCCTGAGCAAGAGCAAGACCCTGTCTCTACTAAAAATAGAAAGAAATTAGATGGACAACTAAAAAATATATAGGAAAAATTAACTGGGCATGGTGGCGCGTGCCTATAGTCCCAGCTACTCGGGAAGCTGAGGCAAGGGGATCGCTTGAGCCCAGGAGTTTGAGGTTGCTGTGAGCTAGGCTGACACCACGGCACTCTAGCCTGGGCAACAGAGTGAGATTCTGTCTCAAAAAAACCAAGAATTCCTTGTGTATATATCCTGGATACACATCTTTTATATAGGTTGTAAATATTTTCTTGTATTCGCATATTTTAGTTTTGTCTTTTAAAAAAAAAATAATTTTAGAAAAGTTCAGTTTATCAATTTCTTTTGTGATTTATGCTTTTTGAATCCTAAGAAGCCTTTGCTTCCTTAGGCAACAAAGGTTTTCTCCTATATATTGATGCTACTAAAATTTTATTTTTAACAAACATTTATTTTTAAATCATTTGTTACTTGTATATAAAACTATAAGTGTTTGTATATGAACATTATATCCTGTGACCTTGCTAAATTCACTTGTTTCTACTAGGCATTCTGTAGATTCTCTGTGATTTTCTTTATGTAAACTGAAAATAAGGACAGTTTTATTATACTTCTTTTACAATTTTTTTTTCTTTTTCAACTTTAGCCTTATTTCTAGAACCTCCAACACAGTGTTGAATAGAAGTGAAAAAGAGTATTCTTGTTTCGCTCCCAGACTTGGAGGGAAACAGTTCAGTCTTTTATCATGAAGCATGTTAGCTATAGGTTTTTTGTAGCTGATTCTTATCAGTTTCAGGAAATTTTTTATTATCAATTTACTTTTAGTCTTTCTTTCTTTCTTTCTATCTTTTCTTTTCTTTTCTTTCTTTTCTTTCTTTCCTTTCTTTCCTTTCTTTCCTTTCTTTCCTTTCTTTCTTTCTTTCCATCTAGCATGAATAGGTGATGAATTTTGCAAAGGCTTTTTCACATCTATTGAAATAATCATATGGGTTTTCTCCTTTACTCTGTTAATATGATGAATTACATTAGTTGATTTTCTTAACTGTTAAACCAACCTTGCATTTCTGGGGTAAAATGTACTTGGTCATGATATGGTATTCTTTTAAATATTGCTGAATTTAATTTGCTAGTATTTTGTTAAGAATTTTTTCAATACTCATGAAGGATATTGGTCTTAAATTTTTTTTTCTGCGAGGTCTTTGCCAGATTTTGGTATTAGTGTTATAAGTTGAGTTGCACAATGTTTCCTCTTGCTCTTATATTCTGGAAATGTTTGTGTAAGACTGGTGTTACTTCTTCCATGAATGTTTGATTGAATTCACCACTGAAATAATTTGCACCTGAAGTTTTGTTTTTGGGAAAGGTTTTGATAACACATTCAAGTTTGATATAGATTCGGGACTATACAGATGTTCTGTTTCTTCTTGTACCAATTTTGGTGAGTTGTATTTTTCAAGTGCTTTAATTTAATCTAAATAGTTGAATTTATTGGCGTAAAGTTTTTCATATTATTCTTTTTATCTTTTAAATGTCTGTAGGATCTGTGGTGATTACCCCCTTTTTATTCCTCATATCTGTGATTTGTGTTTTCTCTTTCTCTCAATGAATCTAGCTTGGGGTTTGTCAATTTTGTTGATCTTTTAAAATATCAGCTTTTGGCTTTGCTAATTTCCTCTTTTATCTGTCTACTATCCATTTTGATGATTTCTGTTCTTATTTTTATATTTTCTGCTCCTATTTTTATTCTCTAATTTTTAATTTTTCTTGTTTTATTATATATGTATTTTAAAGCTATTTTAGCTGAATTCTACACATTTTGGTGCACTGTATTTTAATTTCATTCAGTTCAAAATATTTCCTTTTTTCCCTTGTGATTTTGTTTTTGACTCATGAATTGTTTAAGAGGCTGTTATTTAATTTCTAGATATTTAGGGTTTTCTTGGACACCATATTGTTACTGGTTTCTAATTAAATTCCACTATGGCCAGAAAATACACTGTATATTTCAATCCCTTAAGACTTATTGACATGTTTTATTGTCTGGCATGTGGCCTTTTTCAATGTACTATGTGTACTTAAAGAGGATACATGTTCTGTAGTTGGGCATTTTGTTGCATAAATGTTAAATAGGTGGTCGATTGATAGTGTTGTTCATATCTTCTATACCTATGCAGATGTTTTATCTAGTTTTCCTAAAATTGCTTTCTGATGGGGTGCTAAATTCTCCTGATATAATTGTGGAATCTATTTCTCCCCTTAATTCTGTCAATTTTTGCTTCGTGTATTTTCAGGCACTCTTATTAAATTCATACACATTTGTAATAGTTATGTCTTCCTGAAGAATTATTCCTTTTATTATTATAAAATGCTCAGTGCTATTTTTAAAGAAACATTCAGCACCCTTAGAAAATAAAAATAGGATAACTGAAATATAAAAATATGTATGTTAAAAAAAGGTTTGTATGATAAAATTGAAAAACTCTCCCAGCAAGTGGAGCAATAATAAAGAAAAAAATACTGATAGAAAATAGTAGATAAATGATAAGAAACCTGCGAGGATTGCTGTAGGAGGTCCAGCATTCAAATAATAAAGAGGGGCTTTAAAAAAAAAAACAAAACAGGAAAGGAGAAAATTACCCAAGAAATAATGTAAGAATACTTCCCCATTATATGCCCTTATAAAAGGGCTAGAGGAGGGAATTTGTCCCTTTTGCCCTTCCACCTCCTGCCATGGAGGACACACCATTCCTCCCTGCCAAAAGACGCAGGATTCAAGGTGTCATCTTCAAGGCAGACACCAGACCCTCACCAGACAACCGAACTTGGCCGTGCCTTCATCTTGGACTCCCAGCCTCCAGAACTATGAGAAATAACTTTGTGTTCTTTATCAATTGAAAAAAAGAAAAAAGGAATATTTCTCCTAGGTGAAGAACATGGTCTGCTAGATTCGAAGGGCCTAGATAGGACCCAGCACTGGGAAGGCTCAAAGACTCACCATTGTAAAATTTCAGAATGTCTGGGTGTTCTTTTTAATTTGCTCAGCTGCTGAAGAAATGATTTTAGCCAGGAGAGAAATACTTGTGCAAGGAGAACAAACAGAGTCCCTCCTTTTTAGTTCACGAGTCTTATCCTCAGCTCACCTGAACTTAGCCTCACAGCTGAAGCACCCTACCAAGAATTCAAAGCAGCCTATCCCCCTCGCTCAGATTTCTGGTTCATGTGAATCTTTGAAATGCTCCTGGTACTCAAGTACTTAGGCGCCAAGAATCTTTGCTTAACCACTTTAGCGAGTTAATCCCCAAGGCTGTGCTTTAAGTCTGTTACCAGATTTAATTGAGGATAATGTAGTGTATGCTTCCTTAGGAGAATATTTGTCCCTGCATGTGGTGAGACCTAATAGTTACCCCTGGAACACTTATTAGTTGATACCCTTGGGCAGTTTGGGAAATAATTTTCAAATGAGGTATAATGAGTTCAAATGTTTTGGAGGTCATCCAAGTGAGGGTGCCCAGGCCAACAGGAAAGGTGGGAGGGCTGGGCTGTGCCCTGGCTGGTCCTGCACGTGCTCCCCAAGTCAGGGTGAGGATTTACAGCCATTGTTTTCTGGGGCTGTCCTCGCCTTGGGTACATTCAGGATTTGGCCTTAAATCACGCTTATATGTGATCCTCAGCCAGCTCCCAGTTTTACTTTGGTTCTAATTCATACCCCATCTCATTCCAGTAAAGGCTGATCTTTATCTGGCCACCTGTCGGTTTCCGCTGCAGTTTCTAAGTAACCCCCTAGGGCCCCCATCACTGCTCTCCTCTGCCCCCACAGCTGACAGGGTTTCTCCAGAGGTTGCAGCCTCTGCCCAACCTAGAATGGTCTGGCCAGTAAGTGAGCACAACTCTTTGCACTTCCAGAGATAGTCCTGTTCTTCCTGTTTTACACACCCTCGGTTGAGGAAATTGAAACAGGTTGAAACCAGTACACCTTTCATTTGAAGACATTACCTGGAGTCTCATCAAAAACCTCTCTTGCTGATTCTGGACTGATGCCCTAGGTTAGGGCGCAGGCTTTGGCTCTATCTCGAGTTTTCTGCCTTCTTAGAGCAATACTCCCTCTGCTTACTCTTCACGTATTGCCAACCTCTCACATCTGAGGCAAGAACATTTTTGTCTGCCACTGATTACTAAGGACTGATAGTCCTGGTCTTAAAACTAATTTTGTGCTTTTTACTTTTTTATCCCAAGACACCTTAAAATCTTATGCAGTTTCTCTTGAGCTAGAGCTAACCCAGCATTCTCAAAGAATGGCTCAGATGAAGGCTTCCCTTGCAGCTCTGCTTATTAACCAGGCTAACATTTACTGAGCACCTACCATGTGCTAGGCACTGTGCTAAACGTGGCACTCCCATTATCTCATTCAATCACCAAAACCCTATGAATTCTCCATTTTAAAGATAAGAAAACCTGGCTTAGAGAATTTTTGTAACTTGCCCCAAGTCTGCAGATAAAAACAGCTAAGCATGGATTTGAATCCAGATCTCTCTGAATCCAGAGCCCATGCTTGTAACCACTGCACCATTTGATCTCACGTGGGAAAGACCTGGAATACTGGCCACCTGACTGCCCCCAAGTGCAGAAGGACAAGGAGAGCATGTATCAGAGGACCTTAAACAGCACCCCATCCAGGTCTAAGTTTTACAGTGTGGACAGATTTAAATTTCATTTCTATTTGGGAAAACGTGGAGGTGTTGATCTGTCATCACGGTGAGGATAAAGAAGGGAGTTCAGAAATTTTTCTGCCCTTACAACTCTGAGAGACCAGACATATAAAGCAGTTAAACACTACATAACAGAATTCATCATGCTTAGATAACAGAAAAGAGAGTGGAATGGTGACAAAGGCAACAAAAATCTATAATGGCAATTGAGGACTGGTGGGAAGGGGGCCTCAGAATCCCAGGCAGTGCATCTGAAATGCGGAAAGCAGTGGGTCCTGCAGGGCTGGAGAAATCTTCATGGAGAAGGGTGAGCTTGAACTTGCCCTCAAACTAGGGAAATTTTGGCTTGTGGAGAGGAAGCAGGAGGACACTCCAGGTAGGAGAAAGCCTGAGCTGAGGCAGAGAGGAGAGAACGAGTGTGGGCATTTGCGAAGGCATCGGAATGGGCCACGCTGGACTGCAGCCCACGCTGGGGAATGGTGGAGGATAGGTTCCAGAAGGATCTTGGGAATTATATTCAAAAGTTTGGAATTGAATGTGAAGGCAGTGGGGAACCACAGAAGGCATTCGGACAGGGGAGATACAAGCACACAAAAATGATACGGAATGTTTTGTTCACAGCATGACTCATTTTACCATATCAAATGACTGTGACCAGAGTCAAGATATTTGCACTGAGCTACAGAATTTGGCTGTATTACGCTTTTAGCAATAGAGTCACATTTTCCTGCCCAGATTTTTCCTTAAACTAAGGGAAAGCCTTATGTGAAAGTGAGAGATTTCTCACTGGCTCAGAGTAGAGGGAGCTAGATGATCTTAATAACAGAGCCATTAGTTATGGTAACCCCACTTCCAATGTAGGGATGTACCTGCCACGAGAGTGACAGTGCTTGTTTCAGCCAGCCAGGAAGGACATGCTGTCTCCCAGACAGTGTTAGAGACTCACCCACAAATTCCTGTTCTCTGGTCCCCTCCTTTTCCTGGATTCTAAGCTGACTACATTTTTGTTATTTCCTCATCCAGGAGACTATGCAGTTTACTTGGGTATAAATTGACTTATATTGATGACATTTGGACCAGAGGATGTATACAGGTCACCCTGACTCTTGACTGGATATAAGAAATATCTTGTTTTGCTTGGTTCCATTGGATGAGCAAGCTGTTCTCCTTGCTGTAGAGTTGAGGAGCACTGGAATGTCAAGGGTAACTTTTGCTTCAAGTTGATTTCACCCATCTGTAATAGGTTGATAGTATCTTCCACTTCAGAGAGTGTTCTTACCCCCAGGCTCTGGGAGAGGCATGGCCACTTTGGATCTTGTAGCTGTCTTTGCCTCTCTACCTGGAGCATGAGCTGTTACGATGCTATTAGCATATTTTATGATTTCTCTGTCCTTTGAATCTATGCGTGGCATGAGGAAATCTCTGTTTTCCCCTTGTGTTGCATTCTGAACGTAGTATAGATATGCTATTATGGTTTACTTGTATCATTCTATCTAACAACATTTAAAATTCTCATTTACAAACATCCTCGTTCATCATAGGGGGAGACAGGTAATAACTGAGATGCTTCCTCCCAAACTTTTTGCCAAAATGTCTATGAAACTACATAACGAGAGTGAAAAAAGAAAGGACAATGAGCTGTTAATTTAAGACAGAGCAAGGCCACATGCTGAGGTCCACAGAGAACGTCTACTAATGGATCATCAATAGAATGGATGGAAAAGCGTATTCTGGAGATTCTGCACCACACACCTCATGTGCTGAACCAGAGAAGCCCCACTGGTGCTGAAAGGTCATAGCAAGCACAGTACCTTGCTCACCCTCACTGTTCGCTCCTGGCTATTTCAGGACCCTGGAGCTGCACTGGCCAGAAAAGCAAATGGTTCAACTAGGGAGAAACTGCCTTCTGAACCAACCAGAGTCAAATCCAGAGCCATGCCTCCAACCCAACCCATCCATTTCTCTCTTTCCACATCCATTCGGAGACTGTGGCCCCAGACCACAGCTGGGCAGGAGGTAGATAGAGACAAGAAAAGGTGTGTTGCATTCTAGAATGGCCCGTTGCATAAGAAAAAGTACCATAATAGGGAGAGAGACAAGAAGGTGGCAGAGGGCAATGCATGCTGAGAGGGTGTGTGGTCTTTCATGTGCTACTCTCTAAAATAATAGATGGCCTCTCAGACTTTCTCTTACAAGTCAGAAATGACAGCAGTTAGAGTAGGAGAAGCCCCAGCCTAATACTCAGACACCCAAACTAGCTAAATTGTCTATAGACCCTGAAAACTGAGGTAGGAACTGTGTTCATCAGTTTACTCTTCAGATCCACTCTTCTTGTGCCCAAGAGGAAAGTGAGGGGGTTTGAAGACCCTTCCCCAATACTCTGCTAGCAAGTACCAGGCTTGAACATATCCTTGTTCTCTTTTTTAGTATGAATAGGTGGAAAATGCCCAAAGAGGACTTATGAAAAGAATACTGCAAGATAATGGAAAAGAACCTTTTGCATTAAAGTTGGAAGCAAGAAAATGTATCTGAAAATAAATTTCTCCAGGAAAGAGAACATTTTAGCAGGCACATTTTTGGCTTTAAGAAGATTAGGAAGGCACAGCCACCGTGAGATGTGAGTCAGGGGCCATCAAGATGAAATAGATTCGGATGCAGGCAGATTTGCAAAGGTTGAAATAAGAAATGAGGGCAAACATAGCAAAACTATAACAGCAGAATTACAACTTATACAGAAGACAATAAATACAGGGAAGACTGCAGAAATCAAACTAGGAAAGTAGAAGACAAAATAAGGAGGAAAATGACCAAGATGAAAATGTTGAGTGAGAAGACAGAAAACACAGATCTAATCTAAGAATTACATTTATTCCAGTGCACAAATTGAACAAAATACTGGAAACAATGTTCAAACATTAGGGAGAAAAAAATTTTTGAGCTGGAGAAGATCTGAGATAAAATTGAAATTACCAGACCCATACAGAGACATATCTTGTAAAATGTTTTGAATTTCCAGGTTACAGAAAGAGTCTTTCAGACATCGAGACAGAAATAAACAGGAAAATGAGCATCATGCTGGGCTCAGACTTCTCAGCCCTTAAGGCTAAAACACCACGCTAGGAGCCAAGGTGGTATCTCAGGAATTCCATATTCACCCAGTGTGATGTTTATGTGTAAGGGCTGTAGGAATTCATTTTCCTATTTGTAAGAAGGCAGAAAATACACCCCATGTGATCCCTTCTTTAAAAAAAGTATTGGAATTTGCAGTCGAATTGATCAACAGGTGAATTGGCCTGAGGATGCAAGGGGGTTAAAAACAAGAAGATGACGTGCATGAGCACTAGAATCTATTATAAATAGAAAATAAATAATTGTCTTGAATATGATAATGAAACTATATGTAAAAGCTAATACATGCTGTTGAAAGATTTACTTAGGTCTAAAAATCTTAAATAAGCAAAGATGGATAAATGAGGAAGAAGTATATTCCAAGTCCTCCGTAAAGAGCTGGTGTTTTAAAAAAATAGTTAGGGAGAAAGATAGAAAATGTCATTTTAACATGAAATAATATTTTCTCTGACTGAATGAGTTTGAAAACTGACTTTTCCAAGAGCATGCTTTTGAAGCCAGCATGTCTCTAAAAACTGAAATTACTGAAGGAGCAGATGGGTCATGTATCTGGCTTCAGCTGGCAATGAAGGAAATCCTAGTAAGCTGAGGCTGGAAGAAACTACATGAAGAGACAAGATAGACAAATGTTTCTCTTTCTTCTTGTCAGATTTTTTTGCTAAGAGAAGAATAGCACTGACATCAGTGAGATGTAGTCAGTGGAAACTCAAACTAGAACGACTTTGGTAAGATTCATTTTCTCATTTGATATTTTGTTTAGAAAGTATCTGTTTTATTGCTTATGAGAATTTGCTCAGGAATTCATGAATTGCAGTTGACCCAATGTAAGAATTTTGAAATAAAATTTTTTCTCTATGGTTTTGGCCTTTGTTGAAGCTTTGATCTGAAGTGAGGGGAGGAAAAGGAATCTCATGAATTCCTGCATGTGGTGTTCTTCATAGAATGGGTGTGGGCATGAGAAACTGCAAATTATGCCTATGATGAATGTAAGAAATATTAATAATTATGACTTTTAAAAAATATTAAAACTTTACTCTAACTCAAAATCTTTTACCTTCTTTCCATTGATATATTTTTTAGTTATGGGTATATCTTTATAGGGTACATGTGATGTTTTGATGCAGGCATACAACGTGAATTAGTCAAATCAGGGTAATTGAAGTATCTATCCATCACCTCAGGCATTTGTCATTTCTTTGTGTTAGGAACATTTCAATTCTACTCTTTTAGTTATTTCAAAGTATACCCTGTCTTATTGTTGATTATAGTCACTTTGTTCTATCAAATATTGTTCATTCTATCCAATTGTCTAACTATATTTTTGTACCAGTTAACCATCCCCACTCTACCTCCCTCTCCCCACTACTCTTTTTTTTTTATTTCAGCATATTATGGGGTACAGATGTTTAGGTTACGTGTGTTGCCCTTGGTTCCCCCCCCCCAAGTCCGTGTTTCAAATATGTCCATCTCTAGTGACCATCATTCTACTCTGTGTCTCTATGAGATCCATTGTTTTCAACATTAAGCTCCCACATATGAGTGAGAACATGTGAGATTTGTCTTTCTGTGCTTGGCTTATTTCACTTAACATAATGTTCTCCAGTTCCATCCATATTGTTGCAAATGGCAGAATTTCATTATTTTTGTGGCTATATAATATTTCATTGTGTATATGTACCACAACTTCTTTATCCATTCATCCAATGATGGACCCTTAGGTTGATTCCAAATCTTGGCTATTGTTGAGTAGTGCAGCAATAAACATGGGAGTGCAGATATATTTTCAATATACTGAATTCCCCTCCTTTGGGTATATACTCAGCAGTGGGATTGCTGGGTCATATGGTAGTTCTTTTTTTAATTTTTTGACGAACCTCCATACTGCTCCATACTACCTCCATAGTGGCTGCACTAATTTACATTCCCACCAACAGTGTACGAGGGTTCCCCTTTCTCTACAACCTCATCAGCATTTGTTATTGCCTGTCTTTTTGATAAAAGGCATTTTAACTATGGTAGGATGATATCTCATTGTAGTTTTGATTTGTATTTCTCTGATGACTAATGATGTTGAACATTTTCTATGTACCTGTTGGCCATTTGTATGTCTTCTTTTGAAAATTGTCTATTCAGATCCTTTGTGCATTTTTTAATCATATTGTTTGATTTCTTCCTGTTGAGTTGTTGGAGCTCATTATGTATTCTAGTTATTAGTCCCTTGTCAGATGGGTAGTTTGCAAATATTTTCTCCCCTTCTGTGGGTTGTCTCTTACCTTTGTTCATTGTTTCCTTTTCTGTGCAGAAGCCTTTTAGCTTTATGCGATCTCATTACATTGATATTTATACTGTGATATTTATCTTTGATGAATTTATATCTATATTCACCATAGATGTTAAAAGAAAAAAATATGCTGGAAAAAATTTGGAGAAAATTCATAATATTGTGGTGCAAATATATTTGGTTCCTTAGGGAAAATCTTGCTGTCACCTGATTTTTAATAAAATCAGAAGACCCAGGTGTTGGCCAGGACAGAATTATTATATAATTACCTCCCCTGCCCTATAACCCTTCGAGAATGCTAGTTAATTTTGTCATTGACAGCTGACGGGTATATCTGTGCTTTTCCATCTTTAATGTTTTAAGGGAATGAATACATGGACGTAATGAGGGTAACTTAGAAAAAATCGCTTAGGTCCATTTGTAGACTATGAATTCCCTAAACCATCCATCACTGTGCTCTAAAGTGTTAGTTTAGCATTTATGTGCTCATTGCACAAACATGGTACAACTCTTGCAGTGTAAAAATTTTTAAAAATGTGTGACATTGACATATAATAGAGATCAACCAACAGTGCTAACTGATAACCAACAGTACACTCAGCACTCTGCTAGTTGTGTGGGAGACACAGGATAAATGTAAAGCTTGGTTCTTCTCTGAACAAAGTGGAACGCTAGTTTGGGAGACGAGGGTAACACACATGAAATGATTAGTAAATAATCTAGTATTAACCAGACTTGTAGTGTTTTCCCTGTGCCTGCATTTCTTCATCTGTAAAACAGGAATAATAAAAATATTTGTCCCAATAGGGCCTGGCACATAGTAAGTGCTCAATAAAGCTTAGCTCATCATTATTGTTGATTTTTGAATGTAATAGGAGGTAACAGAAAGAAGTGATGGGCGTGTGCTGCAGCAGTAGGGAAAGTTTAGTTATAGAATCAAGACTTGAGCTGGGCCTTTGAGCAATGGGTAAAATTTAGGTAGCTGGAGACCTGAGCAATGGGGAGGTCATCCGAGGAGGGGAAAGTAGTAGTTGTAGGGGCATGTGGGTTGCTGCCTCTACAGTTAAGATAACAGCCTGACTGGTTCAGTGGGTGTGTATTGGACTTTGTGGGAAAGAAAGCTGAATAGATAGGGTGGGGTAAGATTATGGAGGCTTTGCAAGTCAGGCAAAGGAGTCTGGATTTTGATATGATCAGCAATGAATTGTCTATACTTGAGTGAGAGGAGTGATACAACAAAGATGCGTCTGGTAGCAGGATGCAGGACGGTTGGAAGGAGTGGATCACTGAAGTCAAGGGGGCAGGAGAGCAGGCTGCTGCAACAGCCCAGTCGAGCCGTAACCAGGGCTTGGCTTGCAGAATAAGAGTAAGAGACAGGACCAAGGAACTAACAAGGAAGAACTACAAGTCCTGGGAAAAACAGCAATGAAAGACAGCATAGTTACATTTTGGGATCTGGTGCCACATTTTCTGAACCTAATACCAGGATACACAGTTGACACATACATGTGTATTTATGGAATAACCAAGGCTGAATAATTAATGAGGTCACTGAAACTCTGAGACTTATGGGGACCATAAGTATATGGCCAGGCAGAGAATAAGTGAATTGGGAAAAATACGAAGAGTGGGATGTCCTCTCCATTGTTCTTTTAGCATATTTCTATAATGTGTCTGTGTGCCTGCTGGATAGAAAATTAAGACTTAGATACCAAAAAACATCGGTTTTAAAAATCCAGAACTATAATCTTCTGTTTGCTTAAGTGCATCCTCCATTGGTCTCTGTGGTTCTTGAGGGTAAGAATGCATCCTGTTTATATATGGTGACTGTCTAGTGTCCTACCCGGGTTCAAATCCTGACACCACCATGTCTAGCTATTTGTCTCTGAGTGAGTTATTGGACCCCTCTATACTTTAGTTTCCTGATGGGTCAAACGAAATAATAATCATGTCTACCTCACCATGAGATTGTGAGGCTTAAATGATTTAATTCACACTAAGTGCTTATTAACAGTGCCTGGTGAGTGTTAGATGCTATCTGGGAGGAGTTGTAATGGTCGCAGTGGGGAGTTGTGTTGTGGTAATAAGGGTAGCGCTCACTTTACCCCCATGACTGTAACCATTATAACACTTTGTTCAATAAATGGGTCTCCAAACAATATGTTGACAGCATAATTGTCAAAGGCAATTCCTGTGAAACCACATGTACCATATTAAAAGTAAAGAGCAAATATTTTGAGAGTACCTCTTAAGGCCAAGATATGTAGGTTTCAGGGATTGTACAACTTTGGTTTATCATTCACTCAGCGATCATTTCATGAAAACAATGCAATGCAATTTGCATTCATATAGATACAACACTCAAATGTAAGAGTGAAAATACTAGGTGTCTACTATTTGCAAAAGCGCAAGGTGTAAAAAACAGACACCTCACATGAGTGAATATCACTTGGGTTCCAGGTTTTCTTCGATTTCCCAAGTTGGCTTTTATTATAGTTCTGACACCAGGGGCAAGTTACATCCTGGGCTCTGAAAAGTACCCAGCGTGGTTGGAGTGTTAAGTGTGGACTGTCACTTGACTGAAAACTGGAAAGCGTTAGAGTGCCTTCTGACACCCAGGCTCCTCCAAACGCTTTCTGAGTGGGCCATCCCAGCAATCGGCCGGTAACAGAGACTAGGGCACGTGCAGCGGAGCCCCTCTTTTCCAGGAACCGGCCCTAATCCGTATTGTGTTTTATTTTGTTTCTGCAAATTGCATTTCATAATTTATAATTACATTCCCCCCTGAGTATATCAGAAGGCAAGCAGTACGGTTATGGGAACCTCAGCTCTTATCGTTTTTCAAAGGAGTTGGATGCTTCAGAACTGAAAAATGGGGATCATTTTGGTATAGAAAAGGAAAATATGTCTAGCAAAGGATGACAATTTGAACTTGATTAGTGTTTTCCATAACATGAAAGAGATGCTGCCTCCAATGGAATTACGTGGCTTTACCTACTTTGGGCCCGAGTCCAGATTCTCCCAAGAGCTATTTGCTGATCGCCTGAAATGTTAAGACCAGGGCTTATGCCACGGCACACGGGTAGGATGCAGGCTCCTTTCTGGAGCCAGCCACCGGCACATGGTGTCATGGAGACTACAGAACCCCATACCCACATCTGGCTGATGGCCACATACTCCCTTCAGGGCCAATGGAGAGGCTTCTCGATTCATGTTTCTAGAACAAAGCTCAACCTACAGCAGAGAAGACGAGAATAAGAGCTAGCTCCGTGGGTGTTTCCATGTCCTGTCTTTACCAGGGAGGCAGAATTGTGTCTTTTACTCCCTCTGTCTCTGCTCAGAGAGAATCACTGGGAGTAGTGAACTTCAGGAATGCCACAAAAATTCTTACAAAGTGGGAGGATCTGCCCAAGGAACAGAAATAGGTATAACACAACTATATCTAGGAAACCAAAAGATGCAATTGCAGAAGGCACTTGCAGAGACATTCTCTGTGTGTTTGGTTAGTTTTCAATGCATCCAGTGAGGTTTCATCCTGCTCTGGTATTTGAAATTGTTTTGAAAACTAGATATATTTTAGTTTAGTTGTATACTGGAATACTTCTATTGATACCAGTAACAGTTTGGTTTTGTAAAGTATTTTTTCTTTAAATCATTATCTTCAGGGATTTTTGATTGAAGGATTAATTCATTCAGTAAACACCTATTGCATGCCTTTTATCTGTTGGACACTGTTCTGAACACTGGATTGTTGGTGAGCAAGAGAGTTGAGGTCTCTGCTTGAATGATGCAGGTACCCACTGGGGAAACCAACAATACACGCGTAAAAAAAAAATTCAGGTGGTAATAAGTGTCATGGTAGATTAAAACAGTGGGGGAGTGTTAGAGAATAAATGGGGGAGGTAAGGGAGCCCTGCGTGGATGGAAGCAGGCATAGCAGGTCTGGAGGAAGGGCATTCCAGGAGGAGGGAACAGCCAGGGCAAAATCTGTAAGGTTGGAGTGAGCTCGGCAAGGCGCAGGAACAAAAACGGTACGTGTGATTGAAATGTTTTATGAGAGAATTTGGAGAGGCTGGTAAAGGCTTAGTGAGGGACTCACAGCCTAAGGTAAAGAGTTTGACTTTTGTTCTAAGTGCCACAGGAAATCATTGGAGGATTTTAATCAGGGAACTGATGAAGTTTGATTTGGAAATGACAAGCAAATACTGCTGAACATTACTCAAAATATTTTTTAAATCAATATCATTTCATTTTTACATGTCTTAAGGTAAAAGGAAGGGAATTAGCATTTATTGAGCATCTTTTATGTACCACTACGTATTGCTTGTTTCGTGTAACTTTTAGAACAACCCGAGAGGTAATTATTCTTAGTATCTCTATTCATCCAGATGATAAAACTGAGGCTTGGAGAGATTAAGTAACTGTCCCAAGGTCCCCAAGGTAGGGCAGAGTGGGAGTTCACCTCTTTATAAAGAGCATGTGCTATATGCATCACACCATGTGGCATTTAAGGTCTAGAACAGTGCCTTGAACATAGAGGATGTTCAATAAATCTTTGCTAAATCCATGAAAAAAGTAAACTTTTCCATTAAAAATTTGTATCAAGCCAAGTCAAGGAGCACTTGCACAGGGAACTGGGCATGTTCAGAATTGTTGGAAAGGCTGGAGAAGGGCATGTGAGGCTGGGACTCTAGATGAGTCCAGAATGAATTGCTAATGTGACCTACCAGGGAAGCATCCTCTATTTCCTTCTGCTACCCTCGGGAACAGGGTGATGAATCAGGAGGCCACTGATGAAAGTGTTAACTTCAGGAACTCATCGCCTGAGCCACCATGTAACCATCAGGAAAACGCCACAGTCACACACTGGAGACTGGACTCCAGAGCACTGCCATAGAAAAGCTGCCACCTCCACAAACCTGTTTGCCGAAAGTAACAGTAGAAGCAGCAGGGAAAACAGTCTCTGCCTCACTTCCAGTCTCCAAATCTCCCACAAGTGCATCTAATGGGGAGAATTGATTTGTAAACCAACCTCTGGCTGGAAGGGAGGCTGGGAAATGTAGTTTTTAGCTTTGCAGCTTCTGCACCATGGAAGGACAGTGGAGTGGATGACGATGGCCAATTCCTCATATCCATACTGTCCCCCTCTTCCTACCCAACTGCAGTGTCCACCACTTGGCAAAGCAATTTGGAAACTTAGGAAGACAGACAATGGAGCAGAAGCTTTGGGTGACATGAGTCAAACGCAGCTACTCTTTGAGCAATGAAGGGCTGCACTAGCAACCTCCTGTGTGAGGAGCTTTGGCCCATGACGCTACTGACCTCAAAGAGAAATGAGCCGAGGATTTAGGTTGTACCCTGAGAGGTCCTCAGCAGTACACCGTGTGGTTGCAGTTCACGTGCTTTCTGGATAACCTTGCCAAGCATTAACCAAGCTCAAAAGGGACTGTGGACAGTCAGCTTTTAAGGAGCCTGAGAATGTGGGTCTTGAAGGGCCTCTCACCGACCACCAGCGTCTAGTGAAGCCCACCTGGGTTGGAGGATGCCTCCGTCGCCTTTCTTCTGCATCACAGCTCACCTACACAAAGAGTTATGTGCACAGTCGACTTGACATGAGACTTAGATTAGCTAGTGCAGTGTGGAGGTCACACCTTATTCTTTGAATGTTTGAGCTGAGAAATTTGAGAGGATTCCACCCTAATGTAGGGCCGAACCCTTCTCCTGAGTCCTCACAGAAAGACTCTGGCTTGACTCCTGGCTTCAAACATTGACGTTTATCAGTTCTCATTCAACAGGTGTATATCTCAGGTATGTGGTCATCACTGATCTAGTGTCCTCATGTTTCTTGAATAAGGATGAGTGCCAGAAAGTCTCTAAGCCGCAGAGTCCCTCATGTGTAATGTGGGGATTAAAAGCAGTCACAGCGGGGTGGAAGATTGCAGAGTGCACGTATGAAAGCATTTAGCACACTCCAGCATAGACATAGCACCACATAAGTGGAAGCTTTGACCCCTTTGCCACATGATGCTTCTATGGATGGGTGACACAGTGGCACATTTGCATCAGCCACCAAATACACTGCCTCAATCTGCATCTGCACTTTTTCTTTTGAGGAATCAAGGAGACTTAACAAATGTGTAAGCAATGATTAACATCCATACCAGGGAGAAGAGATTAAATCATCTTTGTGTAACTTATTGTAGAAGGCAGGAATGACTTCCACATGAAATAGTTAAAAAATAAAAATATTCATCGGAATACTTTCAGTTGGATAGGAAACTTACTTATATAGAAGAACCCCTCTGTGACAATAGCTGATAATCTTTCTTTGTTTTTTTTGGTTTTTTTCAATCCAAGACGGTTCTCTACACACAGCATAGAAGAGGCTACATGGTCCCATGCAAAATGTCTAGACTAGGAGTAAGAAACTCTAGTTCCTATGTCTACCTCCAACATTTGTTGACTGTGTTCTCTTCACATAATCACTTAACGTCTGTAAACTCCAGTTGCTTCATCCGTAAGTGGAGGTAGTCACACCCATTTTGCCGCTTTTCCTGAATCCTGGTGAGTGTCGGTGGCATCTCGTGCCCTGCTCCCTGGAATTACCTTGCTCTGAGGCCCCATCTTGGCCTAATTCCCCAACAGCACCCCACTTCTTCAGACATGACTTAACTCACCACAGGGCCTTGCTGTGAAGCAGAGTGAATCATAAAGTTTCTGTGAATTTTCCTCGCTTGATCTAGCACCCCTTCCAATGACACAGGGGTCTAAACCCACCCAGGAAGCAGAACAGCAGTGTAGGTGCATGCAAATTGGGGCCAGGGGGGTGTTGGGGGCTTTATTAGTTTCATAACAACAACAACAACCTCACAAACTGAGTGGCTTCAAACAACAGAAATTTATGTTCTTATATTAATAGTTCTGAAGTCCAGCATCTGAAATCAAGGCTTCAGTAAGGCCGTGATTTTTCCGAAGGCTCTGGGGAAGAATCCATCCTTGCCTCTTCCCGGCAATCCTTGGCGTGTCTTTGTTTCTAGCTGGATCGCTCCGATCTCTGCTGGTGTCTTCCCATGGGCTTCTTCCCCACATCTTTGTGTTTCCTCTCCTCTTCTTATAAGAACATCAGTCATTGAATTTGGGGTCCACCCTAATCCAGTATGACCCCATCTTAACTAATTACATCTATAAGACCCTATTTCCGGATAATATCACACACATTCTGAGGTTCCAGGTAGCATGAATTTTGGGGGTCATTATTCAACCCATTATAGGGGCCTTTTAAATTTTGTACTATGTGGGCAGATTTATGCTTTCTTGGTAAAACAAACCCTAGATCCAGTACACACTGGCTTGAGGAACAGTGCCTCTGACCATGTCCTCATCCCATGCTCACCCTCTACCTCAATCCTGTGCAAAATTCTTTGTTCCATTATTGGCTCTTTTGTTCATCAACCACTTAACCACAAACCTGGAAGTCCCCTTGGACACACCCCCTGTCCTCATCATTGTCCTCGCCCCCTAATCCAACCAGTCAGCAAGGCCAGGCATCCTCTCTCCTGAATTGCAGTGACTCTCTCCACAGTGCATCCAGCACTGCCCCGTTAGACACCGGGAGAGCCTCAAAGTTAGGCCTCCTGCTCTGGTCTTGCTCCCCTGTTCCCCGGCTTCCTGTTGCCTCCAAAGAGTCTTTATAAACAAAACCTGGTCAGTTCACATCCCTGCTGACAATGCTTTGGTGACCACATCTAATCTCTCAGCTGACTTCCGTCCACCTCATCTCCTCACTCCTGTCCTGACACATGTGCTCCGCTCCGGCCACACCAAACGCTTTGCAGCTTCATGAGCTTGCCACGCTCCCCTCACCTCCACGCCTTTGAAAACATTGCTTACGCTTTCTGGCACAACGTGCTCCATGGAGCCTGCCTGGCTCACGTCTGTTCATTTCTGCTGACATAGCTCAAGCCCCATTTCTGTTTCTGCAGCCATCTCTGCCGACCCTCCGTTGGTACACAACTCATGCCACTCATCTGTGCACACAGTTGGCTTAATCGTGGATTTTCTTGTTTGTCTCCCATACTAGATTCATTGACAGTTGGTACCTGTGTTCTCCACATTGCAGATATCTATACCCTAAATATAAAGTGCAATACCAAGCAATAGTAGGTTTATTAAATGCTTTTGCAGTGAGTGAAATGTGGTCTTCCTGACAGAGTTTCAGACTAGTAATTGGCCAAATCAGGACCAATGTGTGGCTCATTCTTATGCAATATGTGGCTCTTTAAGATTTCTAATTTCTACATTAGACTATTCAATATGTGATTCTCTGGGGCACCCCCAGAATTTGTTTAATGGCAATCACTTACGTGGCTATAGAAACAGGGGCACGGCTCAGTTGAAGATTACATATACTGTATATACATCTTCATATTTTATTACATGTCTATATTTTTCTACCTAAGGGGAAAATCTTTTTGACAGATTACCTTTCCTGAGGTGAGAAAGTCTGAGCCCAGAGTGTTGAAACAACAGGCGACATCTAGAAAACACCCTCCGGTCAAGCAGAGAGATTACCGAGAAGCACTTCAGTGTGCTTCTCAGGAATTGCCTCAAAATTCCTCATTCTCGCTAGCCTGCCCCTTGAAGTTGAAACCATATTTGCAAGCTCGATCACTTTCTTCCTGGGAGTCTGGATGGAGTGCAGAGTGGAATCTGAGTGTTGGGCATGAGCAGCTCTGGATCCAGGACTCCTGTGTGGCATTGGTTTGTGCATTCCCTGCATTGGCACATTCATTTATTGACTCTGTAGGCATTTATGAAGCTCTCACTGTATACCTATTATCATAATTGGCACTGTAGATGTAGGAAAAAAAGAACTAGAATAGCTCCCAGAGGAATCAAATTTCATACTTGCATTTCCATAGGCACTTGTACGATGCTAATATCTTTCCTGTCAGTCCAGAGCTTTGCTTGGCTGTAGACTCAATCACAGGATGCTTATTTAATGTTGAAAATGATGATTCTGGTTGTGGAGATGCTTTTCCTTATATTGAAGAAGACAGTGATTCCCCTTTTTGTCATATAACATGCATTGTCATATCAGCTAACAACCTCTGACCTTGCAGCCCTTAAAAAGAACGATGTAATGTTACACGGATGGCATGGAAAGATGTCCCAGATACAGTATTCAGTGAAAAAAAGCAAGTTTCAGGATAGTGTACATGGTATAAAACCAGTTTTATTTTTGAAATACTGGTGAAATGTTTTTCTCGGGCCAGAAGCATCAGCATTACCCAGGAACTTGTTAGAAATGCAAATTCTTAGGCCTCACCCCAGAACTACTGAATCAGAAACTCTGGGCGTGGGGTTGGTAGTCGTGAACATGACCTCCAGGTGGTTCTGATGAATGCTCAAGTTGGAGAACTGCCGCTCTAGTGTGTACAGTGTCCTGCTATAGTTTGCTACTGTATGTGATATTCTAGGGTCTAGTATGGGCTTGACACACCTTTATAACTGGCATATAGTCCCAGTAAATGAATTGTTTCTGCTTGTAAAGGATTTTGATTACATTGT
>NW_012154507.1:6447178-6457261 GCF_000956105.1 Propithecus coquereli | reverse complement strand
AATTAAAAATAAAAGTAGTGGTAAGAAGGGATTCATATTACCTGGAATTTTTTCAGTGTAAGTATCAGAAATCTAATTGAAATAGCCTTAAGGAGATAAAGGAAATTTTAAAGAAATCCAAGGGAAATGCTGGCTTTAGTCATGGCTGGATCCAAGTCTTCAAATGATATTTTCAGGAATTGGTCTCTTGCCATCTCTAAGCTCTGCTTTCTTCTGCAATGGCTTCATCTTCAGGCAGTTCCTGCTTCCCCAGGGTGGCCCCTGGCAGCCCCAGACCCTGCTTCTCTAGTTAGCAGCCACAGCAGGTGAGAAGGCCTCTTCCCAGCAAAAGCTCCAGGGAGGCCTCCCATGGCAGGAACCCAGCTCTGCATCTTTCTCAGTGACTTCAATTGGCCAGACTTGGCCACATGCCCTCTTCTGCAGAAGCCTGGGGGTAATATCAACCCCATTCGAACCAGCTGAGGGGAAGGGGTGATTCCCCAAAATCGAAGTTTTGATACAGGAACAAAGCGGAATAGATATAAAACAGGAGAGATGGTGTTCTGTTACTGTGCAAATCTTCCAGCCCAACCCCTTCATTTTACTTACTCAGAAACCAAGTTAAGGGATTGATCCAAGGTCACACAGATAGGCAACAGCAGAGCAAGATTTCCCACCTTCTCCCCTATTCTCTATCCTCTCTTCTGTGGATTCTTGGAAACTAGGAATGAACCAAGCATGGAGCTTCTATAACACTTGCCTTATCTTTGAAATACCTTCTTAAATACTGTATTTCATGGGATCGAATTGAAATGAACTGTAATTGCACATCTATCATCTTTGACTCTCCTGCGTTGACTGCCCAGAGTAAGAAAACTGCATTCCTTCTGCGATAGTAATCCTTGCTGCTCCTTTCCTCTTTGGGGAAACAGGTCGAAGCTTGACAAAGTGTAGCTGCTGATCTATTTGGACGAAGTTCAAGCCCTCTGCAGTGATCCCATGAGTGAGGTGGATGCCCTGTGGATGGAGAGGCTCCCACCAGCCTCTGCTCTCCTCGTGTGGCACATTTTATCCCAAGAACTTGATTAACAGTCTAGACTGGGTCCTCCCTTTTGGTGGGCATGTTGCCCTCCCAGTTTTCCCAGGCACAGTGATATCCCTGCAGACAGGTACAGGCATGCATCAGAAATCTGGAGGCTTGCCTAAAATGTATGTCTGCTGTTTGCGAAGGGGCAATGTAGCAATTACATGAGTAATGCAGTGGCAGATCTTCTACGAGAAATTAAAGCTGAAAAAAGAGGGCTTTCCTCCTTGAAGGAAGGGTGTTGGGTGAACTAGTTCTTGCTTTGGGAGTCCTGTCTTCTCCCTTCCCTTCCCCCAGACTCAATCCCTTTCTCCCCAGACATTCTTTCTTGAGCACCCCACTCCGGCACTCGACAAGCCTTGGAGATGAGAAGGAACTGGCTGGAAGTAAATAGTCTGCTTGTTCACAGCAACTGAAAATTTCCTTTCAACGATTCTGGTTCCATGGGAGGGAGCTGAAGATTAAACCTGGAGTCTGCCCCATTCTGAGAGCGGCAGCCAGGTTCCTGGTGGCTCCAGTGGCAGGTAGGAAAAGAATGGTTGCTCTTACCTTTTGTTTTTTTATGAGATACAATTTGAAGACAAATTTAATGTTAAATGTCAGTACATTGGACACAGTAGAATCACCAAAGGGTTTAAGTAATTTGGATTCTGTCTGTAAACAGCCCAGATGAGTGAGAGGGTTGCTTCTGCTGTTCAAGCCGATTTGTCCCAGGATTTTTTCTTTGGGGAAGGGACTGCCCTGTGTTGTCCAATGTAACCGCCATTGCAGTCAGGGTTAGGGAGAAACTCATGTCTTGATGAATTCGTGCCTGTGCTTTCTGGACTGTGGCTTAGAGTGTGTGCGTTTACGTATGTGTATGTGTTCTGTGCTCCAGACACACTCACCTTTGTTAAGAATACTCTCAAAAACACACATGACGATCTGACCAGAAGAGAGTCCACCTTTGACACATTGTTTTATTCTAAGCATTTCAAGAGCCCAACAATGACTTCTTATAAGACACCACCATAAGTTTTTAAAAAGGAAGTTATTATGAGTCTGAGAAATATTGAGTAGGTGTCAGTTACGTTAAGTATCAGTTACATGCTCACCCTCTGGGTAGCAAAAGCAGACATTTACATATTTTGGGTTCATATACTTCTTTTATAAGGGATATAACTTAGGAAAACTAGACACGAGATCATGAAGTGAATATGGTGAGCTGTTACACATTTTGTCATAACCAGATACCGAGTGTTGTAAAAGTAAAATACAACGCATGTGTGATAGAAGGAAGTAATAAAGGGAATATGGAAAAGAACAGAATGGAATTTTATGAGAATTTTTAGGTCTACTTTTTAAAAGCAAACTGAGTTTGTGAGTCAGCAACCAGGGAATCAGTTCTCAAAGAAATTATTTATGAATTGTGCCATTACATAACTTTTAAAGATGACCAAATATTGAGGTTACCTATTGTTTGCCATTGTGTGTGTGTTCGTGCATCTGTATGTACCAGACAGAGGGAGAGAGAGAGGGAGGGAGGGAAAGAGAGAGAGAGAGAATGAGGGGGAGAGAGGGCGAGGAGACCCTCATATTCTGGGTTACAGACAATTGTTGGGTTGTTTTTAAATGCATCTCTGAAACACCGATCACCACCTCCTGTGTTTCTGGCACTGTGCTAGGCCCTGGACGATGTACACATATCTCATGCTGAATTTCCTCTTCAGTAACCTTTACCTACCTCTTATTAGTGTTGCCAACAAAAAGGCAACCACAGGGTTTTAGTGCAATTACTGTAATGGGACTCGTAAGGGGGCCTAGTTACCCAAACTGCTTGTGTACTTACCTGCTAGAAAAATATATATTGTCATCCAGTCGGGAAGTATACCCTGTTGAAAATACTGTAGTACCTCTCAAGTTTCCTTGCTTTGGCTCAAGCTTCTGTAAAATCCAGTTCTCTGAGACCAAGGTAGAACAAGAGCATTGCTGCTAGATTTGGGTCCTTTTTGTGACCCCTGATTTCCATGGGTGGGGAAACTGCTTCTTGACTGACAGCAGGCTCCAAGGCAGGGGACAGATGCCTTTTGGACCCTGCGCTCTCCCCAAACCCCTGTGGGAGTGCAGTTGAATGGAGGGTGTGTGGAGCCCCTTCCCCTCTGGAGGACTCTTCCCTACGTGTCTCCCTGGGGACCTCCTTCATTTTGTTTCAGATCTCAATGCCCTGGGCCCTCAGCAAGCATTACTGAGTCTCCTTGCCTGCAGCCCTGGACCCTCTCTTGCCTTAGAGGCTGGCTCCTTAGCCGGGCTGCGGCAGACCCAGAGGCAAGGCCGATGGATGCAAAAGTGGCCTCCTTGCCCTCACGTGCTCTTCCTTCTCACTTCCTCCCTACGGCGGCTGCTTCTCTTGGTTGCTATAAATAACACCATTCCCCACTCTGGAAAACATCTGAGTTTGTCATCAATGGTCCCTTAGTTCCGCATCTCTCCCAGTTCTGGTGAGAAATGCTACCATGGGTGACATGACAAAGCTGAGGAAGAAATCAACAACGGCGGTAACAACACCTAACGTTTGCTGAGCACGGGCTGTATGCCAGGCGCCGTGCTGAAGGCCTATGTGTGGGATCTCATTTATTCTGTACAAGCCCGTGAGGTAGAGACCACTGGTATCTCCACTTTACAAAGAGACTGAGGCTAGGGGGATTCGGTTCTAAATGCCTGACTCGAAGGCATTTAGCCACAGCCTGATACGAGAGTGAGAATCAAGTTTAGCGTGAAAGTCGGCCAAGAGAAGACAGTACGGACCTGTGGGGAGGGTGCTTAGGCAGATCCCCTTCTGGCCCTGTTAGCTGCCCTGCCCTTCTGCGAAGCCCCTGCAAAGGTCTGCTGCAAGACCACCAGGGAGACCAAAGGCTCGCTCTGCAGCCTGTGACTGCTCCCTCCAAGTGGCCTGGTGCTCCTCCCTTTGAGGTCTGGCAGCTAACATTTATCTTGGTCTTTGTTTACAAACAAGGGCTCTGCACCCTGTTCTTTCCTTGCTATTTAGGGCTGACTTTAATTCTGCAGGAGCATCGTTCTGCTTCTACTGTGCTGCTGTTTTTAAAGACAGACTCCAGCCTTAAGAAGAGTCAGCAGCTGTCCATACCTGTTCGTTTCTTTCCCTTGGCATTCAGCTCATATATTCCACAGAACCTACCTAGAACCAACAGGAGTTCTCCTTTAGGGATGGTCTCTATTGTGGCAATTTCCACTCCTAGTACCTGCTTTAAGCTACTCCCAGGAAGAGTTTTGGAAATCTCGAGGCTGTTTTCTCTTGGTGCCACAATTCACAAGTCATATCATAGGCTCATTTCTGAGGGATATTGTCACATCTTGAATCTCTTGAATCTATAGGCAAATCTTCTACAATGTAGATCTTTTCTCACAAGACTAGGGATGCCAGGGAAGGGCTAAGGTATGCCACTTTAGCACCAAGACCACTGTATGGCCTTTGGGTTAACTTGAACAGCACACTGAAACCTATTCCCTTAAACTTCTTAGAAACTATTTTTACTGTGACTTTGTAATGAATTAGTACAGTATCACCTTCTTTGATATTTGGCCTTAACTCTTTTATTTTCAGTTTCAAAATTCTTGTTTTAAATTTTTTAAAGAAAAGAACAAAATAATTGGATGTTTGAAGCAACAAAAAGGGAGGATATTGATGTTAATTGAGCACCTACTATTTACTGGGTACGCTGCCAGCCTCTTTGCATATAACACAACATTTAATCCTGACAGAGCTTGGCAAAGTAGAAAGATCCATATTACAGTTTAAGAAACTAAGGTTTAGAAAAAGTAAAGCTACTAAGTGCGACAGAAGTAGAATGCAAACATGGATCAGAACACAAAGCTCAAGTTGTTTCCCTTTTTCCTTGCCGCCTGCACCATGGTGCCTTAATGATGAACCCCTTCCCAGTGGACAGAGTGTGCTCAGATGGCTCATCTCATTTAATCTTTACAATCCTGGGATAAAGGTACATGACACAGATTTGGTGAATGAGGAAACTGAGACTCAGAGTGTGCTCCCAGGACTACTGGAAAAAGCTCCGATTAAGGCTTGATAGTTTCCTACTCATCTCAAAGACAGCTAACTTCCTGGGAAAATGGTGTTTACTTGAAAAAATTTAGTCCCCTAGCCCAGATCCTAATCAACAATAACTATTTGTATCACTTTTGATTTTCCAAACCTTGATCTTAGTAATATGTGTTCACTACACATGCTTTATTTTGTTCTATTTTATTTCTAACACAATATCGTTTCATAGATACAGGCCAGTGTCAATGAAATGACATACTTGTCATTTACTATATGAATATAGTTTTTTATCCTATTACTCAGGCCAATTCCTTATTACTGAGCATTTGAGATGGTCTAAGGAATACAACTTCTTTATTTTTTTCTTTTGTTTTTTTCTTTTGGAGGTGTCAGACCATTCAGGCTGCTATAACAAATACACTAGACTGGAAGGCTTATAAGCAAGAGAAATTCATTTCTCACTATTCTAGAGGCTGGGAAGTCTAAGAACAAGGTACTGGCAGATTTGGTGTCTGGTGAGGGTCTGCTTCCCCGTAGACAGCTGTCTTGTCACTCTAACCTCATATGGTGGAAGGGCCTAGCTCGCGGGTGTCTTTTACAAGGGCACTAGTCCCAATCGTGAGAGCTCATGAGGATTTCAACATACAAATTTTGGAGGGATATAAACATGCAGACAATAGCATTCTGCCCCTGGACACCTCAAATTCATGTCTTTCTCATGTACAAAATACATTTCTTTCATCCCAGTAGCCCCAAAAGTCTTAACTCATTCTAACATCAACTCAAAAGTCTGAAGTCCAAAGTCTCATCTAAGTAGCATCTAAATCAGATATGGGTAAGACTCAAGGTATGATTCATTTTGAGCCAAATTTCTCTCCAGCTGTGTACCTGTGAAACCAAACATGTCATGTGCTTCTAAAATACAGTGCTGGGATAGGTATAGGATGGATATTCACATTCCAAAAGCGGAAATGGGGAAGAAGAAAGGAGTGGCAGGAGCTCGCCAGTTCTGAGCAGTTCCAGAAGCTAAAGGCTCAGGAATAATCTTTGGCTTGATGTTCTGCCCTCTAGGCCCCCTATGGCAGAGGTCCTGACTTCTCTACCCACTGGAGTGATGGTCCCGGCCCCATAGCTTTGTTGGGCACAACCCACACCACAGCTGTCATAGTTTGCAGTCACGTGCCTGTGGCTCTCCTGGGCTGAAAGTGCATTCCTGGAACTAGTCTAGGGTCATGGGGGCGGTCCCACCGCAACAGTTCCACTCTGCATTGCCCTAACAGTGCCCTAATGTTCTCTGTGATGGCCCTGTGCTTGCTGGGGCTTTTGTACTCTGGGCCTGTGATGGACGTGGCAGCAGTGACTTCAGGGTCATTTTCTCTTATCTTGGACAATAGGTCCTGGTTTCTGTTTAGAGGTCGACTAATTTCCTTATCAGGTTATTGTTTGGCCACACCTTTGTTGTTCTGTCCCAAACATGCTTTCTCATTCTTTGCAATATAGATAGGCTAAGAATTTTCCAAATCTTTAAGTTCTTCCATTTGAATTAATATTATAATTCCATGTTTAAATCATTCCTCTGTTCTCACATTTGAGTAAATGTAGCTAAGAGAAGCCAAATCCCACCTGCAACACTTTGCTTTGGAAATATCCTCAGCCAAATATCCAATTTCATTGCTCACAAGTTCTTTCTTCCACAAAACACTAGAACACAAACATAATTCAACCAGGTTCTTTGCTACTTTGTTGGAAGAATCACCTTTCCTCCCCTGTCTAATAACATCTTTCTCATTTCCCTCTGAGATCTTATCAGAATGGCCTTTAATATCCATATTTCTACCGACATTCTGTTCATAACCACTTATGTATTCTCTAAGAATACTGAAACTTTCTCTACAGTTCTTCTCTTTTCTTTCTGAGCCCTCAGCACAATCACCTTTACACATCCATTTTGGGAGAACACAAAATTTCAGACCATAGCAAGAGGGTATGGTTTCTAAAGAAGAACTCACTGAATCAAATAGTATGACAAATTTGATAGCTCTTAGGACAAATTGCCAGATTGCTTTCCTCAGAAACCAGCCACGAGCACAGGTTCTTGTTTCTCTACAGTGTCAGGCCAGCCTGCTCTTTATTGAGTTGAATTTATTATAGTTATCCTCTCCAAAATGTTTCAGGAGAATCTTAGAATGTCTTTCTCCCCATCACTGAGCCTTTTAACTGCAGACTGGCACTGAGCCAGCTCCCAGTAGCAATTCCTCTGGTCAGAGCAGTAAAGACCTGCAACGCCACGTTCCGTGGCCTAATGGAGTTGGGCAGATGGAGGACAGGCAGAGGATAAGCTGAGAAGCAGAGAGACAGGTGAAGAACCTGTGATAAACAAGTAGGTCAGAGGAGTAATGGCAGATGTCGGAAAATTGACCTCTTTGGGGTTCTCGAAATGAAGACTAGGATGCAAAATATATTTATTCACTTACCAGTTCATGTGGTAAGTGAATAAAGGAGCCAGCCTCCAAAATGGCTCCTAATGGCCCCACCTCCTGGTATCAGTACCCTGTGTCGTCCCCTTCCACATCCTCTCAGGATTGGTCTGTGCAACTAATAGATTATGGGAGAAGTGATGATCTGTGACTTCTGATATGAGGGTATCAAAGATGGTGCGGCTCCCACCTTTGTTACTCCCGTCCACTCTTGGGTCACTCCCTCTGGGGAAGCCAGCTGCCAAGTTGAGAGCCACACTCTGGAGAAACCCATGGCATGAAGATCCCAGTGGTGACAGTGTTCCAACTGCAGCGGAATCCCAAATCACATGTCCACCAGAAAACCTGTACCATCCGCTCAATTCGTATTCCTTGTTAGACTGAATAGATAATATCAGAACGAACCACCCCAAAACATAGTGGCTGAAAACAATGATTCCTTGTTTTTTTGCAGTTCTTTGGGGTTTTTTTTAGTAGTTCTCATGCTGATTTTTACACTTACTTTATGTGGCTCATGTGACTGTGGTCAGCTGCTGAACTGAAGGTGTCACTGTCATATCTGGGTCCTCAGACAGGGATGGCTGGAATAGCTGGGATGGTTGGGACTCCCTCTGTATGTGGCCTTTCATCATAGGCCTTAGCACAGTATGGTGTTCTCAGCGTACAAAGGGCAAGAGTGGAAAATGCAAGGCTTCTTGAGGTCCGGGTTTGGAAGTCACACAACGTTACTTCTACCATATTCTATCGGGCGAAGAAAGTAGAAAGGTCAGTTAGATTAAGGGATGGGGAATAAACTCTAGCTCTTAATGAGAAAATTTGCAAATAATTTGTGGTTACTTTTAATCCACTAAGTTAACCTTCTAGCGACAATTATTTATATTCCTCCCATGTGCAAAATACACTCACCCCTGGAGTTTTATCTAATGACCAATCAGGCTCCAAGTCCATGATTTTATGATCTGCATCTGGTCCAGACATAGATGTAGTTCCTCTTCGTCCAGAGTTCAAGTTTGCGTTCCAACCTAGCAAGTCCTGGCCCCTGTTTATTTCCTCTAAATTCTGCTTGTAAATCAAACCAAACACCTAGCATACAATGTTGAAACAGGTACATGTAACTCTGATAGATGTCCCCATTCAGACAGGGGAGGAATAGGAGGCAATAGGCAATAACTCAGTAAGTGTGAAGCGTATCCAGGCATATCTTGTCAGGTTCCCCTACTCAAGCAGCCAGGGTTCCCTGATGAGGGTCTGGCTCTGCTTTTGCTTCATTACTCGGGGTTCTTGTTTATACCTTCTGAGATGCCTTTTCTTTTGGAAGAGGAATGGTCTATGTTTGCAGCTCAGTTGCTTTCTCAGCCTGCTTCCTCCCTATAAAAAGTTAAGGGCTCAGAGGTCACTTATCATTTAAACTGTTACTCCAATCTGATATAACTCCTTTAAAAACTTTATGGGTTGTCTATTATTTTATTATTGTTCCCTCCATTAGACAAAATCTACACCCACAGTTTCTTCTAGAACAGGCCTGTCTCTACACGAATGCTGTCCAATAGCAGTAGAATGCAAGTCACAGGTGTGAGCCACATGTGTATTTTTTGAAATTCTAATAGCTACATTTTTTAAAACAGTAAAAAGAAACAGGCGAAATTCTAATAATACATTTTATTTCATTAAGGTATAAAGCTAACATGAGACAATGGATAGACTCAATGTAATAGGAAAATATTTTGATAAAACTCTTTATAAGATAGGTTCATAATCCTTGTGACAAACATGGGCTTACAGCTTCCACTTGGTTGTGCTGCAGTGAAAGTTCTCAGCTTTTTTTTGAACTCAAAAAGGGGTTGCTTTTGAACAACATGTCTCTAGTGTGGCACTTCCTTTAAATAAGTTTTATTTGATTTGGGAACACTTTATGATCTACTAGTTTATGACATTAAGCATAATACTGAAATCTTAAAATCTGTCCAACAATTACTTATTGGGGTGCTTACAATGTGCAAGCCACTGTACATTTAAGGTGTTGGGATTCAAAAATTGCCATGTCCTCCTTGGAAAGCTCACTGTAATACCACAGTTAAAAACATTTCTACAAATGTAAAAATGTAAGAGATACTCCAGCATAATACATAATCATTACAGATGAATGTAATAGACTTTTAAAAAAGATTATTATGGATAGGCAAAGTACAAGCTGAACTGAAAGGAACTCTTTGAGCTGAAAATGGATAGGATTTAAAGTTATCTTCAAAAATGATTAGGATTTAAAGTTCAGGTTAAATGCAGGTAAGAAGAATAGAAGCTGAAACCTTTTATAGAAACTTAAGGCTGTATGGTACCATTAATATTTATGTGTGGCTGTATATGATTAAGAATTTTATTAGTGTGTCTTTTTAGAAGCTACCTCAGTCTAAATGAGAAAGAGTATTTATTATGTTCTGTATATGTTCAGAATAATATTGGAAGATCTCTTGGTTATAGTTTTTTTT
>NW_012154507.1:6398548-6447128 GCF_000956105.1 Propithecus coquereli | reverse complement strand
TTCACACTTACAGTACATCTCAATTTGGAGTAGCCACATTCTAAGTGCGCAATAGCTACATGTGGTTAGTGGTTGCCATATTGGGTGGCCCAGCTCTAGATTACTGGGAGATATTTTGGGATAGTCTTCTGTGAATTTTAGAAGCCCTTTTGTCCAGTTAAGAGGATCTACTCAGCACTTCCTAAAATCTTTTAGAGGACTTAATAAAGGGGCTTATAGCCATAATCTAGGTTTATCTTTACCCTGAGACCATTTTATACTTTGAGAATCCTTTGCCAGCTAGAGAGATGGAAATAAGGAACAGTCTTACTTTCCAACCCAGCAAGTACTGGGCTCTCCTCATTTCTTCTACGTTCTGTTTGCAAACTAATTGATTCTTTAACTCATCCTCTCTTCCTGTATTTTATCATGCAATGCTTTAAAAAAAACCAAAAAACCCATTGATGCTTTTAGAATCCTGTCTAGAAATCTCTTTAGCCAGACCTACAAATTTATTAGGTACATTTTTCACCTTACACCTTACTACAGAAGAAAGTTTTGTTGATTGTTTCACCAGTATAGGTTGTCCTTTTTCCAGTCTCCAAAAACAATTTCCTCATTGCTCTTCCTGCTTCTGCCCACCATCTGCTCCCAAAGCCAAGGCCACATGTTTTAAATTTTTGTTGTGACACCACCCCACTCACCAGTTTGTGTTTTAGTTACCCAGTGCAGAGTAATAAACAATCCCAACACTCGGTGACTTAAAACAACAACAATTTATTATTTCTCATGATTCTGTGGGTTGACTGGCTAGTTTAATCATTACTGGTATTACCTGGGCTTATGCATGTGGCTGCCTTCAGCTGGAAGATCAGTGGGGCTTGGACTCAGCCGGAGCAGTGGGGCCTCTCTCGTCCGTGTGCTCTTTCATCCTTCAGGAGGCTAGACGTTCTCACGTGGTGGTGGCGGTGTTCTAAGAGCACAGGTCAAGCTTCAGTGTGCAAGCACTTATCAAGCCTCTATCATTATCATATCTGCTGATCCCTTTGACCAAAGTCAGTCACATGACCAAGCCTAGGGTCAACGTGGGAGAAAACTACCAAGGATACAGATTCCAGGAGGCAGGATTAGTTGGGGAATAATCAGTGTAAAGCCTACCACTCTATCTCTTATGGGCGTTTTATGGATTGCATGACATATTTATATCTAAAGCTCTGTTTAGCACAGTCCTACTACTTCATAATCTGCCCAAAGTCCCAGAGGCAACAACTGAATTCAGTTCTAAAGTTGCTTTTACTTTGCATTTGGAAAGATTCCATCCATGCTTGCTCTAGTCACAGTCTAACAAGAAACAAAGAGTTGAATAGATGGGACAGGTTTCCTGGCAGAGGTGCGAGTTGGGATTTCACTGTAGTTTTCATCACAATTGGTTCCCACACAGAGAGACCTAACACAGTCCCTTGCTGTAGATGCTGTTCAATAAACGTGTGTTCCATGAAGCTCCTTTTCTTCCAGAGCAAGACCCCTGCCCTCCTTTAGCAGAGATATCGACTCTCTGCAATGACAGGTGAGCCTGTAGTTTTTCTGTAATGTACAAAGTGGTCACTGGGACATGCATTAATATATACGAGAAAACCAAGAAAGAGGAATTGAGGTATAAGTGGCTTGATTTTCCTTTCCATGTTTTAGATTAAAAGTCCTGTGGCAGTGTGCAGTGGTATGTCCCTGTAGTCCCACCTACTCAGGAGGCTGAGGCAGGAGAATCTCTTGAGCCCAGGAGTTCAAGACTAGCCTGGGTGACATAGTGAGACCCTGCCTCTTAAAAAATAGTAACTAACTAACTAAATAAATAAATATTTTTTGTGAAGCTCTATGGTTTTGATAGACTGTCATATCTTCTATTTTTAAAAAAATTAGCTGTCCGGGCACGATGGCTCACGCCTGTAATCCTAGCTCTCTGGGAGGCCGAGGCGGGCGGATTGTTTGAGCTCAGGAGTTCGAAACCAGCCTGAGCAAGAGCGAGACCCTGTCTCTACTAAAAATAGAAAGAAATTAATTGGACAACTAAAAATACATAGAAAAAATTAGCCGGACATGGTGGCGCATGCCTGTAGTCCCAGCTACTCGGGAGGCTGAGGCAGAAGGATGCTTGAGCCCAGGAGTCTGAGGTTGCTGTGAGCTAGGATGATGCCACGGCACTCACTCTAGCCTGGGCAATAGAGTGAGACTCTGTCTCAAAAAAAAAAAAAAAAATTAGCTAACATTTATGTGGCACTTGTTATGTCCGACATTGCACAGAAAGCTTGAACTATGTGAACTCATTTAATCCTCAAAGCAGTTTGTTTTATGGTGGAGGAAATGTGGCACAGAGAAATTAGTTAACAGCCCAAGGTCACACAGCAAGTAAGAGATGGAGCTGGGGCCTGAGCCCAGCCAGCCTGGCTCTGAGGTCCATGCTCTTAGTCACTGTCCCACAGGTGTCTACATGAAGGGAAGGCAGGAAAGACCATGAAAGAGAAATACAACGTGTGCAGTGCGACAGAAAGCAGGGCAACACTCCAGATTCTATGTATGTTCTTTTCAGGTATTTGGTCTTTTGGGTACCTGCACAAACTATTTTTCTAGAACCCTGACTTTTCTCTGGTGACTTGCTCTCCCAATTTGGGACATGTTTAGGGAGATATTTTTTCCTAATTTATCTCATTTGATTCTCATATCTGAACTCAGCTTATTAAATTGAAAATATTCTGAATTGTTATGGAAATAATGGCTTGGTGGTCCTGAACCCTGGCCAGAGAGTTTGGTCCATCTTGGGAGGCTTCAGCAGGGCTCCTGCTGCCCTGGTGGAGACGTACATGTCCTGACAGAAAACAGTCACTCTGGGTCTGCTGCTGCCACATCAAGATTTAGGATATGCGAAGGTACCAAGTTTTCAGAGTAAGAAAAAGAAACTGCTCACATTCACAATTGAGTCTTTTACAATCTGCCCAAATGTTGCAGGAGTTGCACTTCAAAGGGTTTTGGCAGTTATGTGTTCTGAGAAACAATGCGGGAAATGTTAAAGATGTCAACGAAGATGGAAGCAGTACAATGAGGTGTGTATATAAAGAGGAAAGTTTTGAATGAAGCAAGATTTCCACTACTCACATGTTTTTAGATTAGTTTTTGTTTGTGTGGACGCAGAAAGGTTTGGGTCATTAAAGTGTCTTCAGTTCCCAAAGGAAGATTTACGAGGTTAAAGAAAGCTGGAGGCCATTGAAGATGCTACACGTACATAGACAGTGTGAATCTCATGTGAATCTCACGAACGGTAAGCACCCTGAGTTAGACGCCCACGCAGTGAGTGCTAAAGTGAGCTGTTTCGCACTTAATTTCTATTGCAAGTGTCAGTGGTCTCGAAACTATTGTCCCAAATGAGGAAGCAGTTTTGATCTTTGATGCCAAGAGGATATTTTGCCATGAATACTTGTAGGAAAATGACCAGCTTATCAGGGTGGGTTCGCATTAAGAAAGCTGGTGCTCAAGACAGCTTCCCTGTGTATCCTTCATAGCATACATCATTTCCTCTTCCCCCAAACACAAACAACTTGAGCTTAGAGTTGTGCTACATGTTGAATAAGAGATTAGAAACAAACTGCGAATCTCTCCGTGCCGTTTCCTTCTGTCTTGCTGCCTCATTTCGGGTGTTTATGTCATTTTCAATAAACACCTTTTGAACATTTCTAGCAGAAAACACTCTAGAGCACTAATTATGATTTCTCTTGTATAATTTCAGCACTCGATAGGAGCCATTTATTCCCACATTCCACATTGTCGGTTCCATGACCGGGCACATGGGCTTAGGGTACGTTCTGTGTGCTTTCTACACCTCAGATTCCTAGTTAATTAAGACATCTTTAATTTTTTGACTTGTAGCTCAGTATATCCACATTTGTAAAGGTCATGCAGCCTGCAAACGTGACACTTATCATGGAACAAAATGTTGTTTTAAATTAGATTATCTCCTTTCCGGTCAAGTCCTTAATACTGAAATAACGGAGGTTTCACTCATTCGTTGGTCTGGTGAGCGCGGTGCTTCGTTGCAGACTCATGCCTGATGTGCCACAGAATGCACGAGACTGTTTGATTCTCTGGGCCCAGCCAGAGCTGTGTTGCCAGGTAGCGGTGGCAGGGTCTGACTTGGGCGCCCAGAGAAAGAGGGTTGAAGGAATTCAGTGAGAAAAGGAGACAGGGTTAAAAGAAAAATGAGCCATTTCTTGTCGGGCCAGAATCAGGATTTCCCAGACTAGAGATGAGCTGCCTTGTCGGCTACTGAAGAAATGAAGCCGGGAGCTGTCCCTCACTCACATTTCCATCCCAGCACGACCATCAAAAGCACTTCTTTTTTCTAGATAAGGATTTATTAAGATGTCGAGAGAACAGAGCAGGCTACACTTGCTCAAATTTGTTTTACCGTGTTTCTGTTTAGATCTAGACAGCAGCTGCCTGGCCTTTCCATTGAGCTGTTCCAATCGTAGCCAAGAAGCGAAGCAGCCAACGGTGCAGCCACAGCCCGGCTCCTCCTTGAGCCTGGGGCTCATGCCTGGCTCCCAGCAGGTCCCAGGTGAAGAGCTCTGTCTTAAGGCCCAACCTCCAGTTAGGAATCCTCTGGCGGCCGACACATCTCTGGCAGGGAAGCAGAGCCCTACCCAGAGGCAGGGTTGGCTGGTGCTTTGTTGGTGGGACTTGAGTTCAGAAAGGCTTTCTGTCCCCTAAGGAGTCATTTCTTTGTGTTCACAAATGCCCTTTTTAAAAAAATTGTTACTTACCGTGAGATAGATTGCTTATTTTCCAAATTTTTACATGAATTGGCTACATTAGGTTAATTCTTTTTCATAACAAACTAGGCACCTCCTAGAGAAGGGAAAGGGTCTCACAGGTCTAGGGACAAGGACACAGAGGTTGTCTAGAATACAGGATGTCAGGCCTGGACGCAGGGGTGGTGGGGGTAGGTGAAGGGCTTCTGGCAGACAGTGTGGATTCTGAGGGCCAGCGACTCCCAAATTGATACACATAGCCCCCAGATTCTCTCTAGAGTTCCAGATGCATACTTACAATTTCCCTTGGAATATAATCATCTAAAGTCCAACAGGTACCTTAAATGCAGTGTGTTCAAACCTGAATCCATCCTTTCTTCTTTTTTGCCCACACTCACACCTTCTCCTCTGCTCCAAGTTGTCTTGAACTTCTTCCCCATTTCCCCTACCCAGTCACCAGTCCCGAAAATTTTATTTCATACAATTCTTTGCTCCAAGTCCCTGCTGCCCGTGGTCTCTTTCTGACTCGGTTTCTTCACACAGCCAATTATGACAGCCTTTTTATTGGTCTTTCTGCCTCCATCTTTTTCTTCCTACTATACTTCTTCCTCCATATCACTGCCAAAATTAACCATCTGAACACAAATCTGATCACCGTTCTCCTCTAAGAGCCCTTGCTTTAGCAATCTGCCATAGCTGCAGAATAAAGTCTCAGCTATGCTGTGCATCACACACAGCCTGTCTCAGTGTGGTCAGCCTTGTCCCCCACCCCACAGGAGCACAGGCCATAGTGACTTTGCTCAAGCTCTTCCCTCTGCATTACACGACCTTTTCCTCTCTCTTCCACTGTCCGCCACTTCATCAATCCCAGCATAAATAGCACCTTGCCTGGGAAGCTCTCTCCAGCCCCCAGGCCACCCTCTCGGGCCCTAGAGCACTTTGTATACTGCTGCTCCTGTAGCTGCACTTAGCACGGGGCCTGCATACAGGAAGTGCTCAATTAATGGTTACTGTTGATGGGAGGATGCTAGTGGAAAAGGGCCTCCAAGAGGAGAGAGAAGGTGCCAAAAGGGGGAAGAAAAAACACCGAATACCAAGTGAAAGCAGCAAATGAGATATGCCTTTTATAACCATTGGACTGGAAAAGAGACTCAAAATGCCCAGTGTTGAGGATGGGGGAGGAAAATGGACAGTTCCATTTGCTGCTAGAAGGTTGATATACAGGGACAGACTTTGTGTAGGGAGATTTTGACAGGCTGTATCAAAGCTTTTAAAAAAGATGACAGGATTTGACCCAGCACTTCCGTTTTGAAGAATTCCTCTTAAAGGAATGATCTGACCAGCATTCAGGGATATCGTATAAAGACCCTTGTTGATATCAACAATAACCTGGTGACATCTGATATGTCTAACTACAGGCAATAGATTAAATAAAGCACAGCACATTTTTACCCTGGACTATTAAATAGCCCTTAAAAATGATAACATGGGCCTATATGTATTAACATGGAAGGATGACCTCTGTGATACACTGTAGAATGAAAAAAGTCAGTTATAAAGATGTATGCACCCTATGATCTCACTTGAAAATATTAGCATAGAAAAAAAATCATGAGGAATATGTACTGTAACATTAACTGTGCTTATTCCCAGTTGGTGGTAATTTTTATATTTTTCTGTATTTTCTGAATTTTTTTTAAACAATCGGGAATTGGTTGCATAATGACACACACACACACACACACACACACGCACGCACGCACGCACGCACGCACACGCTATTTCCATGAGGGGGATGAGCAGAGAAAACAAGCACAGCTGCAGCTGGCTCATCCTAACTTCAGGTCCCAGTGTCACAGTGGCCACGGGCAGCCTGGCTGGTGTGGCAAAGTGTCCTGTACCTCCTCTGTTAATATCCCAGCTAGCCAAGAATCCATTTGACGATGTCTAAAAGACACTAGGAGCTAAATCAGCTAGTTATCCTGAATAATTCATGGCCACAGACCTTTTCAAAATTCAACTATAGGAGAAAATCATTTTAAGAAGTCCCTGCATCAGGAATTCCAGTCTGGCTGAGCTACGAACTAGCAGGGAAGCTGGCAGGAGCTTCTGCAGCAGAGGACCTCCTCCTCTTCCCCCTCGCCCTTCCCTACCAACACATTTTAGTTCATAGAGTGCCCGTTGCTTTCCAGTTCAATTACAAGTCCTCGGAGTGAGTGTTTGTTGAAAACACAACCCAGGGGGAGCTGAAAGGAATTGGCTGGGCGTTGCGGTGATGACGATGCTCGGGTGAGGTTCCAGGCAGTGTGGCAGCAACATTTGCCTCTGGGTCATTCCCCAAACCCACACGATGGCTCGGGCAGATCCCTGGGCCAGACAGGAAGTCAGGAAAGTCTATTCTCTTGGTGCTGGAGGACAGGGTTACTCTGCCCTCCAAGGTGCTCTGTGCAGCTTGCAATGGCATGAGCCCTTGCCCGGTCACGGGAGACCCTCATCCTCCACCACCCCTTCCCCTACAGCGTGTCCGCTCCGGCACTGCTGTGGGCCCTGGGGCCAGCTACTCCCCACTCCTTCCCCTTGGCCCTTCCTGCCGCTGCTAAAGCTGCCCGAGGCCTGGGCGATGAGGTGGGTGCACAGCACCCAGCCTGCCCCGTGCTCACAGCATCTCCCGCAGGCTGACCCCAGCCGGCCCTGCCTGGCACTACTCTCCGTGTCCTGCCCCCACCCGGGCTGCCCACACTCATAAATCTCCAGGGCCCCAGAGGCCGGCACTGGCAGCAGTTGAGCCAGAGTCTGTCCCCAGAGCAAATTGTCTGGGAGCTCTGCCAGCTTCTGAAGAAAATCTGCTTTGTGAACAGGGGAAGAAGCCTCTTTTATACTTTCTGCTAATCACGTTATTCACATAGGAGAGCTCTGTGTGTTTCCTTCCTTTCCCACAAGTCCTCAGACTCAAGCCCCTGCTTGTCCCAGAGCCCTGAGGAGTCAAGAGCAAAGACATGAACAGGTGGTAGACTATTGTCGAAAATATGGAGGAAAAAGGAAAATAAATGTTCTAAAAAATGGCTCCCTTTCTCGAAAGGCTAAGGTATTTTACTAAACACATTTTCTCAGAACAGAAGAAAAATAATGATCTAGCCTGACCGGAAAGTTTATACAGCCCATTATGAGCATTCCCCCCCACCCACCAAAACAAACAGTCATGAGTTATGTCTTCAAAAGCAAACCATAATTAAAGTCTCCTGCCTACAAGGTTGACTTCTCTGTGATGTTTCTAAGCTAATTTGATTTTCTTTGCCTCGACTTGTCCTTTCACTTCTGGTCTTTCTCCCTCTTCCCACCCCTTTCTCCAAGCCCTGGTCTTTTCCTCTTTCCTCCCCAGCATTCCCCACGTCAAAAGTGAATGGAGGTCAACACTCGAGTGTGACCGCGAGTGATTGAGACTTACATGCTAAAAACCGTCATGGTGAAAAAGTCAAGCTTAGACGAGTTACATCCTTCAAGTAATGAGTTCAGGAAGTTTTGCCTTAACATCGCTGTTCACCCTCCTTCAAAATATTTATGCAAGGCCTCCTCTGGAATTGCCTTGAGAGGGCTGGTTTACATGACGCACAGCAAAATCACTCTCAATCCTTTTATTTCATCCCTCTGATTCTATTCCTTCTTCGTCAGACTTGGCCCTGAATGAAAAATCCTGCATGAAAACAGAAATCTTTCTAGAACGACAAAGGCTTGCCACCAGTAGCAATACACATCTGCATGTATATTTTAAATCAGCCCCGAGGACAATTCCAGTGGAGGCGGGCCAAAGTTATTTTGTGAAAACAGAGCAACGTTCCGGTCAGCACCCTTGAGTGGCCACTTTGGAAGACAGCGTTTCAGTTTCATGTCTAAGTTCAGAACAGTTGTATGTTGTTTATTTTTAATCAGTCCTGTTGCCGTCTGAGGAGGCAGATGTGACATGTGATGTGCACTAACGTTAATCCGAGTGTGTTCTATGATGAGCCCAGCTCTGAGCTGAGCATTTTGTGTGCAATGTCTCATTTATTCTGCCAGCAATTCTGTGCGGGAGCAGAGGTTTGGAGAGGCAGGTAATTTGACCAAGGTCTCATAGCTGGGGAGCAGCAACCCAGGAATTGGATCCATTTTGCTGATTCCAAGGCCCAGTTACCAACTCATCAACACGAGGCAGGTCACTTGTTTTCTTTGCGCCAAATAAGACACCTTGCATGAAATCGCATCTAAATTGCTCAGCGTTCAACAAATGTGTGTTCATGCCTTTCTCTCTGTGGCTGTTTCTCCTTAACTCTCAATATTCCCATTACTTTTTTTTTCTTCAGGAACTTGTTTCCCTATTTTTCCTGGAATATTATTCATGATCTCTAAAAGAAATCCAATATATTTTATTACTACAGATTTTTGTTCTGCCCCATGGCTTCATTTGTAGATGTTTCTCACTTAACCTCATAAAAGACAGAGCTCTGTAGAAACAGTTATCATTGATGTACCACAAACAGCACACGTTATTTTTCTTTGTAAGGCTTATGAGAAATCTGAATACATAAACATATCATGTGTTCACCAGCTCCCATCAAAAATGCCTGCTATTTGGTCTCCTCTTCCAGAACTTGGAAATCTTCCTTGGGAATTATATCTCCACAGCTAACACCTGAAGGATCCATCTCTGCTGCCTTCTCCAGTTTCCTTTTCCCACAGGCCTTTGCAGCAACACTGTGTGTGATGTCAGTTTTATCCACTGAATTGTTTCTTTATATTACCTCTGTCCTTTCTGGATGCATTTCCTGCACTACCCTTCTCTACCCCTCTCTGCTCAGGGGTTTACTTGTGCCAGTGTTTGATTCTTCTCTTTTGATCTCCCCATCTGGAGCAGAGCCTGGAGGGCTGCTTGGTAAAGACTGTTCACTAAGCTGCTTTGTGCTCCTGTAACCCTGCCCCAGCCCCTCCAAGTAGTCCCATTGCTTTCTAACCTACTCCCGGGTGCCAATTGAACTTACTAAACAAGACACTGATGTTCCTCACACAGAAGAAAGGCAGAGATAGATTTTAAAATCACTAACAAGTCTTGGTCTTAACTACAATTTTTCACTTACAACCTTTGTGGTAGTTTTTCTACCAGCTTTGCAAAAAAAGAAAGATGGCGACTGATTCAGATAAGATAGTATCATAGAGGCCAGTGGCCATGCACTAACATGAAGAGGATGGAAATGCTGATATGAATAACAGCTTTGATCATAAAAATTCTTCAATGTTAAGTGAAGTATAAGTATAATTTATTTCAAATTGTGGGGGGATGCTGTAGTTCTTGTAAAACACAAATACTTTTTGTAGTTCTAGAACACATCACTTTAAAAGCTATCAAAGCTTATAATAGAATAATGTAAGAGAGTGGGGAACCCCATTATATCTTCATTTTATATATGGAAAAAATGGGAACAAAAAGAAGTTAAGTTTTTTGGAAGGGAAAAGATTGGTTAAAACCTAGGGTTAGTGTAGTAAGTCTTATAATTGAATGATAAATTCAATGTCCATATTTTATTCTTCTCTTTTAGTAATAGCACTTTACAGTGTATATATGCATAGGAATCATATGCTTTTCCAATCACTTTGCTCTTCAATACAGGACTGGAAATGAAGAGCACTGAATTTTGGGCTCCGTTCTACAATAAGCTCAGTCGCTGAAGTCTGGCCATGCATGTTATCCTTCAAATTCCTCATCTTTAAAGGGTTGGCTTGGAGCTGGGGGCAGTGAATGGATAATAATTATGCACACCAAAGTGTTGTGGCAATTTAATTAATATTTATACAGTACTTGGAGATCCTCAGATGAAAGTGCTCAACCAAAGAACAATTATTATTGTATCCTAATGTCACAGGATCCCTCCCTGTTCTTCCTCCACATTTTGGGGCCAAAGTGAAAGGAGTTAACCTCGAGTCTGGGAAGCCCTGCCATGGGAATTATGATGAAGGGTGTAGATGTTAGCTTGTCACCCCTTGTGCAGAGTGATGGTTTATTTTGGGTTGCTGCGATGCTGTTGCGAATCACTGTAACCCCGGGAGACAACGTCCTCTCATCCATCAAGCCTGCCACCAGGGTATTTTCTGCCTCGGCAGCTCCTCGCCCTCAAAGCTGGCCCAGGCAAGGGAGTCACAACTTCCTTCTGATAGTTGGTGTCATATTTTATTTTTTTCGTGATGGATGAAAAGAACTAAAGTCTGGGATACTGCACAAATTAGTTGGTTCTAGCAGCTGTGGAGGAGAGAAGTCGAGAGAAAGAGCAGCCTGTCTGTCCTTTATTTTTTCCCCCATTTCTGGAACCCACCCAGCTCTGGTCATGTGACCAGAATGGATGAAAAGCAAGGGTCAGGGCTCAGTTGTGAGGCCACTATAGGCCCCTGGCATTTAAAGGGCTCCTTTCCTTGCTGCCATGGCCTCTCCTGGGATTGACCATGACAGCATTGACCATTGAGGCACCTCCAGGGCCTCTTCCTCCCCAGTATGGGAAACTGGTGACCATTCAAGTGCGGATAGGGAGGCTTTCTACCTCACATTCTCAACATTAGGAGTGTGCAGTCTGATCAGCCCTAACGAGCACGATGGCGGGAGGAGAATCTCTATGCAGATATTCCCAGAGTGTCCCAACAGGACCATCTACCTCAGAGTCACTTGAGCAACCTATGGAATCTGGGGCCTCGAATTCTGCATTTTAACAAGCTCCCAGGTTTCTCTTAACTGGTACAATCCCCACACCATTCCTTGTTGAGACAAGTCTTGACAGAAAATTTGGTCCCAATGACCAAAACAGGCTGGATGTACTGGACTTCCCAAGAAGAGCCATTCCTATCAGCTGGCACATTTTGAGAAAAAAGTCTTATAAATTACTAATCAGAGAATGCCAAGGGAATGGTTCCTTTGGCCATTCCTCTCAGCCCCAGTGCATGATGCTGCCAAGTATTTAACACCTACCAAGTAAGAACACCGAGGCGGGACCTTTCCCTGTAATGGCTGTGTTGGCTTTACAGTTTAAGGTCTGGATGGCAGAGGCTCAAGGCAAAGGCTCGTATGTTCCAAAGGAACCTTGTATACATTTGATCAAGGTTCTTGGCTATTTCCTGAATCTCTACATTTTTAAATTAAGGAAACATTTCTCTAATGACCCAGAGTCAGGTCTGGGCCAATCTGTTAAGATGGCTTAGTCTCAGACCTAGGCTAAGACTTCTCTGAAATTCTATAGCACCTTTTTGTTCATCTCCAGCCTTCCTCATATCTGGGCCCTTGTATCTCCCCAGCTAAGACCTCTCTTCTCCAATCCTGACTGGAGGCAAGAGGAATTTAAGCTCTCTCAGCTCCCATGTCTGAGGGGCTTAGGCTGATGGAGACTAAACAGCCATGGGATGTCAGGGAAGTCACACCTCTCTGAGCCTTGGTGACTGTGTTTGTGAACGGTAGAAGAACAATTCTTACCTTGCTAGGATTAAATTAGATAATGCATGTTAAATGTCTAACCTTGTACCTGGCACTAGAAGGTGCTCAGCAGGTGGTGTGATGTCACCATTATCATCTCTGTGTCTCTTTCCCTGCTCACCTGACCCTGGCTGCAGCAATCCTGACCAGCAGACCCCCAACCAGGAGGGAGCTGGGAGGAGAGAGGGGACTAGTTGTCAAAGTTCTCCCTACCTCAGCACAGTCTTCACATGTAATCCTTCTCAGTAATTTTCAAGATACAATGTTAGTAAAGATCAGTTGGTATGAGTATGATGACAAGAAGAGAGAGGAAGCAACATGAGATGCAAGATGGTTACAGCAGGTGGTCATGGGTATTGCTTTTTTTTTTTTTTTAACTCTTCCATCAACCAATAGCAGAGTTGCCACCTACATCCCAAGTCCCTGACCATCTGGTGCAACCATGCTGGTGTTCCCAACCCCATCCTAGAACCTTGCCATGCTTCTTTTCCCAGATTGTGCTACAAGATGGAAATAGTAGTACACCATTCATTGCCCTCTCATTCAGCCCCTTCCTTCAATGGTTTGGTTCTAGTAATGAACCTCCTGTCCCTTGGTCTCAAATTCCAAGGCACCTCTGTCCACATTACGCAGGTCGTAACTCTGCCTTCATCCCTGTTTCTGAGTGCTGATTCCGGGACATAACTCAGTCCCCTTCTACCACTCGGAACTGCCCATCTCTCACTAGGCCCTTTGCTTGGTAGCGGGGCCTCTATTCTCCATCTGTTGCCTTTTCATGCCCGTTGCCTGCCTCCCTGAACTTCAGCATACCTGCTGCCTAAATTCCCTGTGGCCGGACTCCATGTACATGCTGAGTCCCCTCTCCTAGCACCCTGGTGCCCCTGTTTGTTGGAACCCTATATGGAACCATCTATGCCCCCTGGACACAGTGTCTTGGTCTGGCAGAAGCTCTGCTGTCACCTGGTTCTAGCTCCCCACACCTGTCTTCTCCCTTGATGACAGGTTTGCTCCCCCTTGCTACATGGTCTTTATAGTGACCAGCTGTGGCCAGGACACCAATCACTTGGAATAGGCAGCTAGTGGAGCAGAAGGAACATCATCAGGAGACAGGATAACCAAGTGTTTCCAAGGAGACCCATTCATAGGACTTGAATAGCTGTGTTGAGGAAAACCACAAGGGAGGCTGAATTTTTACCATTAAATAGCATGAAATCTCTACCTGGAGCCCGGCCAATAAAGGTTGAATCTGAAGAAAAGCCAGCTTCTAATACAAAGAGAATGTGAGAAGTTTTAGAAAAGCAGAGCTTTAAGGAGGCTAAGATACTGCAAGATCATGACTGTCGTAATGCAAAAGGGGTGTAACCTGGGAGGGGCCTCTTTCTAACCTTCTGGGAGTTCAGGTCACCACTCCTGAGCATCAGGGCAGGTTGTCTGCCCCACACCTTGACTTCCTCTCCTGGTTATGCACAGGGCTGTACTGCACAGAGAGGGAAGAGCTACATGGTGTATGCAGGAACCTGGAATTTTCTCCTCCGTTCAAAGATCTGTCCAAGGTCAAGCCCTGACCTTGAATTCTGTCATTCAAATTCCAAGGCACCTCTGTTCCCATTACCCAGATAATGAGAGTGTCCCAAGATACACTCTTAAAAAGTAAAATGCGTTCCACCCGAGTTGATAAACTCTCCATTTGCAGGGAATGGTTTTTAGGTGAGCTCTTTGCCATTCAGGCAGGTCCATTTGACTGGGGTTTGTAGAAGGAAAGAGCACAGGTATACATTGACTAAAGTATCGTCCACTCAGGAACACAGCTCTGGAGTGGACGACATCAGAAACAGATAGGGACCAGGGCAGTGAGAAGCCAACACAAACAACATAGCATCTCCACGTACCTTCAGAAAGGTGCAGAGTGAGGACGTGTGTGTGTGTGTGTGTGTGTGTGTGTGTGTGTGTGTCTGTCTTTCATATAGGTGTAGATGATGTGAATTTCCAACTTCCATTTCTCTGTATTCACAACCCTTTAGAGCCCTGTCATCTTGGGTGTGTATAAAAATGAGAAAGTGCTTGTGCTTTTTTTTCCCCCCAGGCAAAGGGACTGATTCTCAGACTCAGATAAATATGAAAAGCTATGGGCTTAAAACTCAGTTTATTTATTTATTTTTTTGATGGCACTTAGAATAAAATGTTCCAAATTGAACATTTAAAAGGGAACAAACAAAGTAACCCATTATGCAAATGTTATTATGGGATGGAGAAGCCCCGGGGAAAGGAAGATAAATGTATTTATAATTGCGTTTTAATCTTCTCCACTGGAAACAATTCCTTGCCTCTTTTAACCCAATGCCAATCTTTGAGTCAAGAGATGGTGATTTTAATCTAGAACTTGGTCAAGATGGCTATCGATTGTCTTGGCTATAAAGGACCTTGTAATTTTGCCTCCAAATTGTAATGTCATTTTCATTTCCCTTGGTCATTACAGAGAGATGTTCTGTTATAAAAAACTGAATGATTAGCTTTGTAGTATACTTTAATTATTATTTTTGTTACAAAAAATGCTTAAAATTTGGAACTGCGAAATAACAGGGATGATTAAGGAAACAGTTTTAATTGATATGCTCCTCCCTCTAAATTACATTTTCCGATGGTTTATTTATCCAAGTTGACCAATCCGGTTTGGCTGTTTCCATACATATGAGGCTATATCTCTCCCCTGAGGAGACTGCTGGCAGACAGGCTTAGAGCAGTAATGAGTTTTCCAATTCAGACCAGATGGAATCAAGGCTCCAAGTCCTTTATGCTGTGCAAAGAATGCACCACTTGTCACATAGATATAAAAATCCTTAATGAAGCATTAATAAAGAGAGCCGTTTATCCTTCATGTAGCAGTTTTAGAGGCCAATGAGAATGTAGAAATATAGCTGTTTGAGTAAGAGAAATTTAATTGTATTTTTGTTAGTCGTAGCTCTCAACTCTTGGTGGGGAAGAATAGAATCTCGAGTTCTGTTCAATTACCCAGCCCTGATTCTGAACAAAGTTGAATTTCCCTTCTTTAGGACCCAATTACAAAGACTACAATTACACCATTGTCATCCAGGCAGAAGCAAATGCATTTTATCTTCTGCAAAGCAATAGACTGAAGTGTAATCCTGCTACAAGATTAACAGCAAGCCACAGTTACCTCAGAGCCATGGCCATGCTTGCAGCTGAAGATCACTCTCTAGCGTGTCCTGGTGTGATAGCTCACAGACAGCCCTGCCTCACTGTACTCCTTGCAGGGTTGAGCAAGAGTGATGACTGGCTTCTCAGGCCTTCCTCCCAAGCTCTTTTCTACAGCAGCCAGCCCCATTGTCCCTCCAAGCATGGCCAAGACATTGAAATTTTTGAATAGTCTAATAGTCTAAGGGTTCCTCCTGGACAAGTATAACATAAAAACAATTAAAGAGATTCTGTTTTTGTAAGAGAAAAAAATCATCTCAGCTTGTTTCAGTTAACTTCTTTTAAATAGGGCTTGCATAGAAAGAGAAATTAGAGAGTTCAGAGAGTCATGGCTTCCTAGGCACTCAGTCCCATGGAATTAGGTGAAGCATTATGTCAAAACTTTATTCAAAAATTGGGATTTATTTAATACTATGCACTGTAGTAAGGATAATTTATCTCATCTCATGGCATAACAGAGGAATATTATTTACAAATTGAAAATAGAAATGTAGACTTAGATGTAGATTGCTATCCGTGGCATCCCATAAGTAAGGGGCTCTTCCTCCGAGGGCAGTGGGAGAGAATACTAGACTCCCAGGTAGTCCACTTTGCTGTTAAGTAGCTGTGAAATCTTGGGCAAGACATTTTCATTCTTGGAAGTTCATTTCCAGATCTATATTATGGAGATAAATGTACTGTTAATAACGCTTCCTGTAACTTCCTCCCTGGGGTGTCATAATGATCCAGTGAGAAAATGCATATGAATTTTTTTATAAACTGCATTAAGTACTATTTGTTATAATGGTGGTCAATCTTTTTATTATCAGTTTTACCTCTGATATAATCTAAAGAGAAAGTATTTTCTTTGTGACTCTTCTCGTTTCTGAGGTCCAGTACATTTTCTCTCACTTTGGAAAATTTTAACCATTAGGAGTCAAATGATACACACCTTACTCCAAGTATTAACCGACTTCCCACCTGGGATGTTCCTGGAAGATTTGGATTATCTTATTACCACCATAGTGTTGTTTTCCCCCTAGTGGCTTTGGCTATCTGGTCATAGCTCTCCTATTATAGCAAATACTGCTTAGAGTATGGGCAGATGATTCTGAATAAAACACCCAACACCTTCACAATCACTCAAGTAAGCCAACTCTCTGCCACTTCACTCATGTGAGCATGGATACAATCATTTATACATTAACTACATTTAATAAATATTTGCTAGCACTGAGTGCAGGGGATGAATAAGATAGTCCTGTCCTCAAGATGCTCACTGTTTTACTAACAATAAACCAAAAGATTTAATACATACCCTAGATATTTCTTGCATGTCTAACAGAGTGCTTGAGATATGGTACATTTTTTTTAAAAAAGATAGGGTCTTGCTCTGTCACCCAGGCTGGAGTGCAGTGGCCTGATCATAGCTCACTGTAATCTCAAACTCCTGGGCTTAAGAGATCCTCCTGCCTCAGCCTCCTGAGTAGCTGGGAATACAGGTGCATGCCACCACCTGTGGCTAATTTTTTAAAAATTATTTTTGGTAGAGGCAGGGTCTCACTCCTGGCCTCAAGTAATTCTCTCACCTGAGCCTCTCAAAATGGGAATGTGGCACATTTTAACAAATATTTGCTGAAAGAAATGAATAAAATTTAAGCCACCAGGGTTCTGAGAGTCAGTCACTTTTCCCAGCAGAAAGGACAAACTCATTGGGTTCCAATTTTGAGAGCCAAGGAGTGGCTTGAGTTTTCTAATTCAGAGATTCCTATTCTCTCTGAAACCCAGAACAAACCCAACTTTTAAATTACTTTCTCCGCTGCAACAAGGAGGTCATGGTGACCCTTACACTGTAATGAAATAGTGCTTGTATTCATTACTGACTCACCTTATGTAGTGAAGAAGACTTTCTGTTCAGGAGAAGTATTGGAGAGAGGAAAAAAGCAAAGGTGGACATTGAGGCAGAGACTCCTGGTAGCACAAAATTTGGGGGCGCTATCTCACTGGTGGGTCTTGTGCTTGGTAAGCCCTGGGACTTGCCACAGATATGTTATCAATCGCTGTAAAGGAGGCAATATGATTTGCCCTGGCACTGAATTTTAAGAGACATTCACTGCACTCATTAACAAAGCTTATTTGTAAACAGATGTGCCCATTTTGTCCTAAGCAATGGTATTTTCAAAAACTTCTGCTTTGGGAAAGACATCATTTAGAAAATGAAAGGGCAGACCACAGAATGGGAAAAAAAATATTCGTAATACATATATCTGTCAAAGAATTTATTTCCAGATATATAAAGAACTTTTATAACTAAATTTTTAAAAACTTAATTTACAAATAGGCAAAAGAATTGAAAAATACTTCTCCGAAGAATATATATGAGTGGCAAATAAACATAAATAAATGTTCAACCTCATTAGTCATCAGGGAAAAGTAAACTATATATACTACAATGAAATATTGCTATACACCCACTGGAGTGGCTAAAATCAGAACAGATGTGGTGCAACTTGCACTCTCATACACTGCTGATGGGAGTGTAAAATGGTGCAACCATTTTGGAAAAGAGAGAGTTTCCCATAAAGTTCATCACATATTACTCCATGACCCAATAATTCCACTGCTGGGTATTTTACTCAACATAAATGAAAATATGTGTCTACAAAAAAATTTGTACACAAATGTTCATAGCAGCTTTATTCTTCATAGCCAAGACCTAGAAACATCCCAAGTGTCCATCAGGAAGTGAATGAATATACAACGTATGTTATATCTATACAGTGAAATTAAAAATCAACATCTAAAATGAGTGAACTATTCATATATACAGCAACATGGATAAATCTCAAAACATGCTGATCAAAAAAAAAAAAAACATAGATGCAAAGGAATGCACATTTTACGATGCCAAAAAAGACAAATCTAATCTATAGTAATAAAAGACAGATCAGTGGTTGTCTGAAGCTGGGGGAGGGGAGAATGGTATTACAAAGGGATTTGAGGGAACTTTTTCAGGTGATGGAAATGTTCTGTATGTTGACTGTGAAGATGGTTACACAGATGTATACATTTGGTCAAACTGTACAGTAGTACAGGTGTATCTTATTATGTGTAGGTTATAGTCCTACAAGGTTCATTTAAAAATCTGACATCATGAAAGGACATACATAAATGTATTAAGATAGAACTCAGAATCAAAGCATTTATATTATATATGATTTGTATTAAAGTCTTTTGATTATAGTGGAATGTAAAGAACTAGAATGAGATTGGAGCATATAAATTGAAAGAAGTGTCACCTATATATAGTCTTTTAATGGTCATACCATGCTATGATTCAGAGAATATGCAACACAGTGCACTTGAATCTTCAGGAAACATTTACATATTTTTGCTTTTTATCTTCCAATAGAGAATGTATAGCCCTAAAAACAAAGACTGGTGTCATTTTATTTACATTTGTGGAAGAAAAGCATTGCTTTGTTGATAGAAGTGGGCAGGTTAAGAAACTAAAATGCAAAACCCTAGCCAAGAAGCTGGTCTTAACCCCAACCAAAACAAGAAGAAGAAGAAGGAGGGAAAAAAGACATACAGGGACCATTTTGGGCTTATAAATTTTCCTGTAGGAAGCTTGATACATATAGTGGAGTGGTCGAGTCTTATTTCATCCCTAAAATTCTTTTTCTCTACTTTTTTCCTTAACTCACCAAGATAAATCTGTGAGAGCAGAAGTGATATTTATGTACCATAAATTCTTAGCTTTGAACAAATCATATTTCTGGTTGTGTCTGGTTTCAGGCTACTTATTTATGTAGCCCTTTTCTGAGCCGTGTAGAGAACTCACTTAAAATGCAATTGCAAATGTGGGGTATAGAATGAATACTTAAATGTAGTAATTATTTTAAATGTACCAGGATTAAAGGTCATTGAAATGACTCATCTGTGAAAACATAAAGTGAAAAGATAAAATTCTTAATTTAGCTGTTCCTTAGGTTTGTTTTTTAGCAGAATTTTAAAAGTGGCTTAAACATGCCTCATACTGATTTATCCAAGACCACACATCAAATCATAAGTGGATTCTTACATGAAATGTCTTATTTCTAAATACCAGAAAATAATCTGGTCTTAACCTCAAAATGTTTAGGTTATGAATGACATGCAAATGATATCATTTTTAGTTACATATCTTACATGTGGTTATTTTTATGTGAAGATATAAACCCAAAGAGCAGGGACAGGAGTAAAGTAACAAAATGTTGGGCAATTTAAACTTAACCTTTGCAAACGAGCTTCAAATTTTTTAATTAGCTTTGTCATTTAGGTTTCTTTCTAATGTATTGCTGTTATAAAATCCTGCGGCACCATGTTTCAGGAGTAGTAGCACCATCATGAGAATGCTTGTTTTCCCTTATACTTTTTTTAGAAAGCGCTCTAAGAAATGGAGCATGAATTTAAAATCCTATCATATGTACCTTCATCTCAGCATCATCATAAAATCATGGATTTGACAAATTTGCACAAGTGCCCCCCACTTTGGGGATTTGGAAAGAGAATGTTGCATTTCCTCCTGGGTTGAAAATACTTCCTATGCTGGAAATTTCTTCTGCAACTAGAGCAAATTAGATTTGGCCTGGAGGACTCAGACCTAAAAGAAACCCTGCTGTGGGCAAAGTTAAAATATAATAAACATTGAAAATGCAACACATAATATAAACTTTTATGTAGAGCACTTACTTCAGCAGCATGTGTACTCAATTGGAACAATATGGGGAGATTAGCGTGGCCCCTGTGCAAAGATGGTGCACAAATCCTTGTGTGCTTCCCATTTTACAAAAATGTAAGTTATAGACGTGATTGGCATGGGATAAAAACTATACGGAAATGCAACAAAATGGAAACAGTAATTATGTCTGGGAATTAGGACTACAATTTTTAAACCTGTCTGTAATTTTTAAATTTTCAACAATAGGGGTGTATAAATTCATAATCAGAAAAAAATAAGCATTTAAATATAAAATTATATGTTCATGCAAACTGACTACCTGAAGACAAAAGCAGAACTGACAAGAAGTGAATTGAAATTGTTTTCTTTCAGCCTTCATACCTTAGGGAAATGACTTTCGAGCTATTTTGAACAGTAGAATGCTTTTGTAAAAATAAAATGTTATACAGACTCCTAGTGCATAACACAGGCAGAAGCAGAGCTGCTCTGGTAGGGTAGGGTAGGGGCAAATGACTCACTGACCCTTCCCCTCAGCCCTCTGTGGACCTGGCAAGTACCTGCTCAGAACCTGCGGCAGTGCAGAATAGAGCTAGAAAGCCGGGGATTGTGAATTCTTTTTTTTTTTCCGAGACAGAGTCTTGCTCTGTTGCCTGGACTAGAGTGCCGTGGCATCATCCTAGCTCACAGCAACCTCAAACTCCTGGGCTCAAGCAATCCTCCTGCCTCAGCCTCCCGCGTAGCTGGGACTACAGGCATGTGCCACCATGCCTGGCTAATTTTTTCTATATATTTTTAGTTGTTCAGCTAATTTCTTTCTATTTTTAGTAGAGATGGGGTCTCACTCTTGTTCAGGCTGATCTTGAACTCCTGACCTTGAGTGATCCTCCCGCCTCAGCCTCCCAGAGTGCTAGGATTACAAGTGTGAGCCACTGTGCCCGGCCCGGATTGTGAACTCTTGAAGATAGACACCCATACGAGTGATGCCTTTCCACCTAACCTGGCGCTCTGGATGTGGTTGGTCTTCAGTAAATGTATATTGCTTGGCTGCCTGGCCAGCTTATTTTCATGGCCATCTGGTCTTCATGATAAAGAATAGGATGGTCACAAGGTCAAGGTTCTTCCCAAATTGTTTGTTTTGGAACTTCCCTAACATCTGATAACTCGTGCATGGGTCAAGGAGGCGCATCTACTGCTTAAGTCTTGCTTGTGAAGTGAACTACTGAACACATGCACACCTGAAATTAGGCTCAACCTAATTTTAAAAGCGGATTTATTAAAGTCACCTGTATTCAACGTTATGTGTCTGGAAGTGTGCTCTATAACAATGTTGTTGACCAAAGTGTGCACAATAAAATGCATATGGTGGAAAGCATACGGTTATTCCAAATATGATTTCAATGTGTTTTGCAGATTATTTTGTGCTGGCAATGTCAGGGGTACACCCTCCAGAAAGATGCGGAGTAGAGGAAAGGGCCCAGCTGCTTAGGGCCATGAATACGTCTTGCCATTTGATAGTTGCCCATTTTTGTATACACACATACACACACACACACACACACAATATCTCATATTCGATGTACAAAAATATACAAATAGATGTACATGATTTGCATACATAGTGTGGTGATTAAGAACCTGGACTCTGAATCTAGCCTTCCTAATTTCAAATCTATCTCCCCCCTCTGACCAGGCATGTCACTATCGGCATGTCACTGTGAGCAAATGTGTTTGCTTTTCCGTGCCTCTGTCCCTTTCTGTGTAAGTTGGGGGTGAAAATGTCAGTATGTTATAAGGATTTTAAAACATAATATACATAAAGTTCTTAGAGTACTGCCAGACACATGGTAGTCACTCAGTAAATATTATCTATTGTCATTTTATCATTATATCACACTTATTTTCTGCAAGTAATTATACAAAACCTTGACAGGTGTTCTTTGGGGGACAGGGTCCACTGTGGGAATGGAGAGGTCCTTTCCATTCTGTACTGTTCTCTGCCATTGGATTTGCTGATCTTTTATGTGGATTATTTCTTATTTTTATGACATCAGGAGTTATCATGTAGGAAGATTTTTACTTCTTTTCCTTTTTTGTGCCTCTCTATTAAAAAGCATACAATCCAGGATGGATGGATGGATGGATGAATGGATGGATGGATGGATGGATAGATAGGTAGAGATTTTTTTCAACTGCAAATAGACGGGAAAACGAATCTCAGACTTGGTTTTAAAGACCCTTCTTTCTTCACTTGATGTTACTGTTTACTTTTCACCCTAGTAAATATCATTCTGATGGAGCTCCCTTCCTCCTGCCTCCTCCTTTGTATGAATTGCATCATGACCCCCGATCTCATTCCTTTTAGCTCATCTTCCATTTATTCTAACCCTTGCTCTAAAGGGAAAGTCATAATATAGAAAAGATCGATTACTTTTACTCTTAAAAGAAGGTCCCATGTGTCGCTTGAAGGGATCTTCTGTCAGGCACAGACTTTGCCCTCAGGAAGTACAGAATCTTTTGAAGGAGATGAATGAGCAACCATGTAAGTGCAAGAAGATGTTATAACTACCACGAAAGAGGTGAGCTCAGAGTCCTATGGGGGACACAGGAGGCGTCCAGAAGAGGGCTAAGGAGGTGACATCTATTCCGTGACCTGAAAGACAACAGCAGGGAGCTGTGTCTTGTGCAGGTCTGAGCAGTAAGCCAGAAGTAGTTTATCTTCCCTTCTTTGTTTTTCTTTTTTTCTTTCTTCCTTTCTTTCTTTCTTTCTTTTTTTTTTTTTTTTTTTTGAGACAAGCTCTCTCTCTTGTCCAGGCTGGAGTGCAATGGTGTGATCATAGCTCACTGCAGCCTTGAACTCCTGGACTCAACCAATCCTCCTGCCTCAGCCTCCTGGTAGCTGGACTATAGGCACACACCACTGTGCCTGGCTAAGTTTTTTTTATTATTATTATTATTTGTAGAGACAGGGTCTAACTATTGCCCAGGCTGGTCTTGAACTCCTAGGCTCAAGGGCTCCTCCCACCTTGGCCTCCCAGAGTGCCAGGATTGCAAGCGTGAGCCACTGAGCCCAGCCTGATCTTCTCTTCTTAACCAGTCCTGGCCCAGGGCTGTCCTGCTCTGTAGCTTGAACTCTATAGTTAAACAGCTGTCTAGCAACCAGAGAGTGGAAGGGATGCGCTAGAGAACAAAGTACTTTGCATTCAAGCGGTGATTTCCTTTAAAAGGTGGAGCAGACAGTGTCCCCAGCTTGCATCCCCTCACCTCATGACCTCAGTGCACGGAACTTCCACCTGCCACCACATCTTCATCTGAAGCTCTCTCTGGTCTCTGGAGCCCACTTTGCCACCCACTCCACAGGCAAGAAATGCCAGGGAATTAGCATTTCCCAGGAACAGTCTCCTATTAGTAGCCAAAAGGATTTGGAATATAAATACCCCAGCTCCATTGCCCCTTGGGGGACAACTTTGTGGAGTACGTTTCCCCAGAAATGAGCTCCAATTGCCCACAGCAATAACTCCTTTCTCCTCCTGCCCCTGTATCACTTCTCCCAGGCCCCTGGTGGTGCTTTCTTCACCTTCCAAAGAAACCTCTTGCATTAAACCCTTGTCCCGGCATCTGCTTCTAAGGGAACCCAACTTCAGACTCACAGGCAAACCCATGTGCAAACAAACAAAACACCACTTCTTATATCGTCCCTATGTTCCCCCACTCTTAGTCACCCTCCCTCTCTGTTTCCACTTGTGGATCTGTCGCAGCGCTCAGCACACTATGCCCTTGCTGTTCTGCCTCTCTTGTAGAATTGCAAGGGCTTTGAGAACATAGATTGTGTCTCTCATTTTTGTATCTCCAGGACCTCAATAAATGTTTGCTAGATGAATTTCCTGTGGGCTCTGCAGTCTTCCTCCAGGGAGAATGCCTGCCCAGAAGGACCAGGTAGATGAGGACGAGGAATGATGTTCTGGAAGAGAAGAGAGAAGCAACTCTGATAACGTATCTGCAGTAAATCTTAACCCCTGCCTATGGGTACAGCACATGCGTTACTGTGCTTTAATTTCTCTGTGTCTGAAGTGGAAAGATTAAATAACACTTGCCATGATTTAGTGTCGGAAAAGAGCTTTGAAACTTCAGAAAGACTCTATATGATTAAAATAGTAGCCACTGTTCCATCATTTAAATAATCTCATTGGCAAAGACCATGGATTAATCATCACAGTGGAGTATTTTTATATTCACTGAACATCTTTCATCTGAGAACATCACCATGGTTTATAAACATTAACTCAGCATATTTCTCATGATAACATCCAGACTGGTCCTTTGCATGAATGAATAAACTGAGACCTGGAATGGCTAAACAACCTGTCCCCAAACAGCCAGAGTTGGGGGCAAGAGACAGGCTGCCATTAGGCGAGTTAGTAATCAAGAGATAGCCCTGTGTAAATATTTGGGTAGATGAGACAAATAGATCAGATAGGCAGACTTACAGAAAATAGTACTCTGTCCTCCTTTCCCTGATCCTTGTGGGAGGGATCTGGAGTTCCCAGGGGGTCTCTAGAAAAACCTCCACTGAATAACAGGTTTCATGAATTATGAAAACCCCACAAAATATTGAGCAGTTGCTTTGTGCTCTGCAACTACTCCATGCTTTTCACAGAAGCCCATTCAGGTGGCCCTATATTTTCCATGCTTCTGACAATAAACTTAACTGTATCTTTTCACCAGATAAAGAGGGAAGGCTGCTGCACCTTTATGGAAGACAGATGGGTGCGGCATATACAATAAAACAGCTTCCATTACAGTAAAATATGATCCTTCTGTTTCAGCATCTGCTCTGTAAACGTAGAAGGAATCCTTCAGCAAGACTCAGTGGCAAGACCCACTGGTCAGGAGTTGCCAGTTCCTCCTGCTTATGCCCCGGTGTTGGTGGGTGAATTCCCACTTTGGCTAGTGGGTCACCCAGCTGAGGGACTTGTATGTTCTCTCCCTGGCTAGTCCCCAGAGAGCTTGAAAGTCAGTAACACAATGATGTGATGCACAAAGCACTAGGAGCATTAGGAACGGGCAGATTCTGTGCCTGGTTGTGCCTGCTGCTTGGCTTTGGAAAAATCACTTTACCTTTCTGTTTCTCAGGTTCTCAGCTATAAGATGAGGCAATTTAGCTAGATGTGTAATCTTCCATCTGTAATATGAAACCCCTGCATTCTAGATTTCTTGGGAGCCATTTAAAAGGTCCCAAAAGGCAAAACACCAAGGTCCCCAACCCAGCTACAACCAGTTCCTTTATTTTTCTCTCTTTTACAAATTGAGCTTCCATGTGAGATTGCATGGGGTCAGGGGAGGGCTTCTGCTTGCTGGTAGGGGGTGGGAGGTTTGAAAATCATTGGTCTTGTTGTCTGCTTTTCCTAACTATCAAAGGAAATCATTTGATACTTTTGATATCCCGTGGTTCTTTTATTTAAGAGCAGAATGGAATTGAATCATGTGAGTGCAGACAGACTTCCCAGCAAAACTAGTCAATCAAGGAGCTCCCAGGAAGCTTCATAGAATCAACAGCCCCTCCACCTTCAACATCTCTCCCACCCCCACCCCGCCCCACCCCGATCCCCACTCCACCAGTCTCCACGTGCCATTAAGGTCCAGCAGAGCTTTCCTGACAAAGCGTACTGATTTCTCCTTTTCTGTTAACTTAATTGTAAAGGCTCTCCCGCAAGTCCCCATTGCTCCTCTCGCATTCAGAAACTTAGTGTAACTATTATAAGTCACTCTTTCTAAGACACACAAAATTAGTAGGTAGCCTGTAGGACACGCTGACGGAACAGCCCTGTAGACCTAGAAACATGGTGTTTTGTGTTTTCATTTCATGCTTTTCCTCTAAATGGGGAAGAAAACACTTTATATTGTCTGAAAGGACAAATTATGGCACTAGACTCCTTGGGCTTAAATCCTGGTTATACTTCTTACTAATTTTTTGGCCTTGGGCAAGTTCTTTCACTTCTTTGTGCTGAAGTTTATATATCTATAAAAAGAGAATAATAGTAATAATGAAAACAACTACCTACCTTTCAGGGTTGTTGTGATGATTAAATGAATTAATACGTGTTAATGCATGTAAAGTGCCTGCCATTTAATAAACACTGCAGAAGTGTTTGCTAATTAACAATATATATAGACACACACATTCATATTTGTGTCATTTTATATATGTATATATACAGAGAGAGGGTGGGAGAGGGAGAGAGGAAGGGAGGGAGACAGAGAGTGTGTGCGTGAGAGCAAGAGCAAGTGCCTGCTGTTGTCCAGGCATTGGCCAGATATTTCATCGATAGTGCTTTTATCTGTGTATTTATTATATACCCACTAGCAATCATCTCCCTCTAATGGATCATAAAAAAGAACTGAAATTTCTCCCCAAGCAAGTAGTAGGCATAAAATTGGGGTCCCCCCGCCAGCATCTCACCATGGACCACTCTACCTTGAGAGACACACATCTTAACTGTCTCACCTGACAGAGACGTCTGGCAGCCATATCGGAGCCCACACAGCCATTTTTACCCTTTCCTCCTGTTAAAGTGCACAATTCCTGTGACTGGAACAAATGCCAGACCACAAGGATCTCAGATTTCGGTTCTCATTTCCAGCTTTGTGACGAGATGTCCTGGGGAAGCCACCTGGCCACTGGCGATGATGCCTACAGTGGCGTGCTGGAGCAGCTCCCCCCAGCTCGTAGGAGACAACTGCTAAATTTCAGGAATTTTTTGTTTACTGTTAAACGCAGCCACTATTAAAAATTATATTATAGCTGGGCTCGTGCCTGTAATGACAGCACTTTGGGAGGCTGAGGCAAGAGAATCGCCTGAGCCCAGGACTTCAAGACCAGTGTGGGCAACAGAGTGAGACCCCGTCTCTACATAAATTAAAAAATTAGCCAGGTGTGGTGGTGCACACCTGTAGTCCCAGCTACTCGGGAGGCTGAGGCCGGAGGATCTCTTGAGCCCAGGAGTTTGAGGTTGCAGTGAGCTATGACGATAACACTGCACTCTAGCCCGGGCGATCTGGGTGATAGAGCGAGACCCTGTCTCAAAAAAAAAAAAAAAAAAAATTATGTAAACTTACAATTAAATTACATTCTAAAGAAAGGTAATAAATACTCAGCTCATCACTTCCTAATTAGTTTACTACATTTTACTATTCCTATGCTCTCGAGATTACTGACATCTATTGTGTCTGTGCAGTGGACACACTGTATAACGACGTGCTATCGTATCTCTCTTCCCAACCCCGATTTCCGTGGAAGCCAAAATGGGCCGTGGTGGGATTACAGGCGCACACCACTACACCCAGCTAATTTTTTCTATTTTTAGTAGAGACAAGGTCTCATTCTTGCTCAGGCTGGTCTTGAACTCCTGACCTCAAGTGATCCTCCTGGCTCAGCCTACCAAAATGCTAGGATTATAGGTGTGAGCCACCGCACCCAGCTGCATCCATTCTTTAAATACACAGAAAAATACTTTTTTGGATAGGACTTTTATTATAAATATTTTGATAAAGTAAAGTACACCTTGGTAAAGCAAATTATCACCTCTAATTTATCATTTTTATAAATATACATTTTCATACTCTGGCTTGATATATTGTATTGGTGATTACGTCTGGGGACCTTCTTGTGATTTTGCTGGCAGCGATTCCATTCATTCAGGTTGAGGAGAGTCAATGCAACATCTTCCCCAGAGCAGTGTCCATGGCACCGCGCGGATCACCCACTCCTGATCGTGTTAGCAGTCATTGTGTGTGAGCTTCGTTAGGAGTCCTTGTTGTGCCACTTTTCCAACCAGGCGGAAGTGTTGATACACAACATGATTTAAATTAGTAAAAATCTTGTTTTGTATCCGTGTTTCATAATTTGTTGAGTCTGAAGATGTCTTTTATATATAAATAACCACCTACATTGACCCAAACTCTTAAGGACAGAACTTGTATTTTGTTCTGTGGTCATTTTCAAAATCACTTTCCCCTCTTTGGGTTACATTCATTTCTTCAGCTGGGTTCTTACCAGGCTTCAGAGCTGGTCCTCAATCTGATCCAAGCTACTTTTTTAGGCACTGGAGCTATTAAGACCATTGCCATCCCCACTCCCTTTGCCAGCTGGACAGACAGCAGTCTGGACCCACCTTTTACCTTCTTTCCTTCTGTGTCTGGCCATCACTCTGCTCTCGCCTGCAATAATTTCTCCCTTCCTGCCCAGATGAATCCTGCCCCTTTACCAGGCACAAAGTTTGTTCTTTTTACCTCCTCCATGAAGCTCTCCATGAAGACCTCTGAGATCTTCCTCCTTGCAAGTCTTATATTACTTCTTGGGGGTATCATTCATTTGGAGATTACATGATGTATTGAATTGTTAGATTGTGTGTGTGTGTATGTGTTATCTTTCCAACATGCCTTTAAGTCCCTAACAACAGAGACTACTTTCTGTGCATCTATATTATCATCCTAGAACCTTATATAGTCAGTTAATATTTATTAACTGCTTTTAAAAACAAATGAACAGACACCACAATTGAAGTTCTAGGTTTTAACACTTTCTTCAACATTAGCCTTTAACCTTTAAGCAAATTCTTTGTCTCTAGGAAGTTTTTATTTCTGAGTCTTTCAGAGAGAAATATCAATATTACTATAATCCATATTTTCATAACACCTGTTGTCCTCTAGTTTCAGTGCTAAAAACAACAAATTAACCTCAACAGTGACAGTAGTGAAGAGCTTAGTCCTAGGTTATCCTAAAGCCCATTCAACCTCATTTTGTAAATCGTTGTCAACCAAGTGCCTAGCACACTGCCTGGTTTTTAGCAGAACTGCAGAAAATGTAAATGTCACCCAGCCCTTTGAGGGCTGCAGCACTCTGAAAAATGTTTCCCTAAAATACTTCAGACACAGTAACTGTGTCTGCCTCCTCTGTGTCTGCCACGTGCTTGGGTCACAAACCTTTTACATCTCTTGATTTTTACCAAGTATTAATATAACCCAATGACAAAGACAGCACCATTCAGAGGAATCATAATACCAGATGAACAAAGCCAAGACCCACTTAGATTTTTATTATGCTTGGAGAACAGTCTGTAGTTCTTTCTGGGGAAGGTCGGGTTAATAGTAGGGAATGGCTGTGCTGAAGGGCCTTTGGCAGTTGTTGAGAAGTGTTTACAAGGATTTATTTCTCAGGGTGGTTTGATTTACAGAAAAGTTGCCTTTAAAAAAAAAAGCTGGATAAAACAGGTTCCACATTACACTCGTATGAGTTGTCCTGAATGTCATAAATTATTTTTCCCGAGGCTATTAGCTCAGAGTCTGAGTAACACGCTGGTATTTTCATGGGAGTGTAACGCACAAAGATCACGGTGCCTCTCTGTCCTGCATAACGCCTGACCTGCTGCTGAGTCCCACCAAGTGCTCATTCACCACATTGGAAACTGGGAAATAATCACCTTCAGATGTTTCTACCTGGTTTGTCACACCTACTAATCCCATCCTTTAAAAAAGAAATTTTCTCTTGAACTCCATCAATAAATGTCACAGTCTCAAGATGACATTAGCAGGCCTTAGGCCCAGGTTTCCTGCCCTTCCCTAGAGTGCCACCCCCCTCCGCTGCCTCCTCTGCTCCACTTTCAGAGAGCAGTTCTGGGTCTCTCTAGGTTGAGCCTGGTGAGTCCTTGTCACTGCACTGACACAATTTCCCTCACTTACGGTTTTCCTTGTGAGCTATTTTCCTCAACATGGACCCCTTTATCAGTTGACAGCAACAGAAGGAAAGCGTTTGGAGAACAGCAGAATTGCAGCTTCTAGCGGGGTGGGGAGAGGACCTAATCTGGAGCCTTGGGTTGACTGGGTGTTGGGCGTGGGCGAGGCAACTCTGCCAGCGTCTTGCACGACCGAGGAGGTGAGTCTGTGGAGGGTGGGGGTGCGCAGACAACTCACCCTGCTCTGTCTGCCTGCAGGGACTTGTTCACACAGTTCAAATGGCTGCAGATCTCAGCTCATTCCAACGGCTACTAACTGGTTATGTTTTTCTGAACCACATGCTTAAACTATCTTCCTCCACATAGGCAGCTTTTTCCCGTATGATGTCACTACTAAAGAAAGGAAAGATTTTTCTCACTCTACCAACGGTACTATGTGATTTTGTCACCAAAGCTCAGTCACAACAGTGTTGCATGATTGGAGAGTGAGTCGTTTCTTGTGATAGTTGAATTTTTATCGAAAAAGGGCTTAGAGCCTGGCTACAGGGAATTCCTTCTCTGGGGTATGACCTGAGGTGTTTTCTTTTTAAACCTTCTTTCTACTTTTCCTATTTTGAGTACCCATCAGGTCTATGTAAATATCACTGTCTCTCTCCCCTTTACCCAGAGAGCAGTCACTTTATTTAGCTTTTCCTGCTATAACCTTCTACTTAAAAGGGTTTTCAGTGTCACTATCCTTCCTCTAAAACTGGGGATTAAAATTCCCAGCCTTCCAGAACGGGTGAATAATTGCTTTGTCATGAGAAAAATCAATATCTGCCCCCACAGGAAGTGGGGCAGGAAGCAGTTGGACAAAGGCCTGCACTTCAGCTGAGTAGCAAGGTCATGTGTGTGACCCCAAAAGGTTATGCTTTCCTGCTGGTTTTACAAGAAGCTGGTGAGCGGGCAGAGGAACGAGAGCGCAGATAGGCCTGGAAGCGTGTGCCAGGTGCTCCCCAGGGGAGAACACAGGCTTAGTGAAATGTGGTATTGTCCACCCGGGAATCCACAAGAGCAAATGCAGATTCCACGCCAGGGCAAGGGGAGGACAGTGGGCTATTCACTCTATATTCTGGACAGTTTTCTCTTCCAAGGCTCAGGGACCTGCAAAGGCATTTTTAAGCCTGTTGAGTCAGGTTTTGATTGAGGTCAGGGAAACTTATCACTTTCGTGGCTCACAGGTCCTGGAAAGACCTACAGAGCTCACAGGGCCTGCCAACTCTTCTAGCCCCACTTTAAAAACTTATAAACAACCCCCTTCCCCGAAAATCCCTAGCTTATTGAGATATAACTTACGTATATAAAATTCATCCCTTTAATGTGTACAATATACAGTGGGTTTTAGGATATTCACAGATATGTGCAACCATCGCCACAATTTTAGAACACTTTTGTCACCTCAAAAAGAAAGTCTGTGTGCTTAGCAATCATAACCTTCCCTCCCACCCCCATCCCTAAGTAACCACTAATCTACTTTCTGTACCTGTAGATTTGCCTATTTGGGACATATTAGTAGACTATGTGGTCTTCTGTCATGTAGCAAAATGTTTCCAAGGTTCACCCATGTTTAGCATGTATCAGCATTAAGTTCCTTTTTATGGCTTCATAATCCATGGTGTAGATATACCACATTTTGTTTATCTCTCACCAGGTGATGGACATTTGGGTTGTTTCCATTATTTAGATATCATAGTGGTGTTGCTGTAAACAATCATGTACATGTCTTTTTGTGGACCTATGTTTTCAGTTCTCTTGGAGTGAAATTGCTGGGTTATACAGTAATTCTTTCACTTTTGAAATCCTGCCAAACTCTTTTCCAGAATGACTGTACCACCCAACAATCCCACTGGCAGGGTATGGAGGGTTCCAATTTCTCCACTTCCTTGTCTACCCTTATTATTGTCTGTCTTTTTGATTTTAAGCTATCCTGGTAGACATAAAGTGGTATCTTATTGTGGTTTTGATTTATGCTTCTTTTGTGAATAATGATGTTGAACATCTTTTATGTTTATTAGCCATTTGTATACCTCCTTTGGAGAAATATCTATTTAAAATCCTTTTCCTATATTTTTTAAAACTTTTAGAAAATATTTTATTTTCTAGTTATAATCATTCATAATCCAGCCTAGCAGTTTTAGGGAGAACATTTTTCTCTGTGGAATGATACAGATAATGGAGTGTCTTACATAGTTTACATTAGGATTCACTCTTTGTTTCGTACATTCTATGGGTTTTGACAAGTGTATAAAGACATGTACCCACCATTATACTGTCACGTGGAATGGTCTCACTGCCTTAAAAGTCCTCTGGGCTTCACCTGTTCACCCTCCTCCTACCATAGCTCTTTTTACTGTCTCCATAGTTTTGCCTTTTCCAGAACGCCATATAGTTGGAATCAGATAGCATATAGCCTTTTCAGATTGACTCCTTTCAGTTAATAATGTACATTCAAGTTTCCTCCATGTCTTATCATGGCTTGATAGCTCATTTGTTTTTAGTGCTGAATAATGTTCCATCACATGGATATAGCATAGCTTGTTTATCTGTTTACTTACTGAAGGACATCTTGGCTGCTTCCAAGTTTTGGCAATTATTAATAAAGTCGTTATAAACATCTATGTGCAGGTTTTTGTGTAGACTTAAGTTTTTAATTCATTTGAGTAAATACCAAGGAGTGTGATTGCTGGAGCATGTGATTAGAGTGTATTTAGTTTTGTAAGAAACATCCAAACTGCCTTCCACAGTGGCTATGCTATTTTGCATATCCTAGCAGCAGTGAGTGAGAGTTCCTGTTGCTCCACAACCTTGCCAGGATTTGGTTTTGTGTTTTGGCCATTCTAGTACATGTGTGGTATAGTTATCTCATTGTTTTAATTTGCAATTCCCTAATGACATTTGATACTGAGCATCTTTTCATATGCTCATTTGCCATCTGTATATCTTCTTTGGTGGGGTGTCCAGGTCTTTTGCCCATCTTTTAATTGAGTTGTTCACTTTTTATTGTTGAGTTTTAAGAATTCCTTATATATTTTGGATAACCGTCCTTTGTCAGATATGTCTTTTATAAATATTTCTCCTAGTCTGTGGCTTGTCTTTTTGGTCTCTTGATGGTATCTTTCACAGAGCATAAGTTTTAGTTTTAAAGAAGTCCAGCTTATCAATTATTTCTTTCCTGGATTATGCCTTTGATGTTGTATCCAAAAAGACATTGCCAGATCCAATGTCATCTAGACTTTCTCCTATGTTATTTTCCAGGTGTTTTATATTTTTTCAGTTGACATTTAGGTCAATGATCCATTTTGAGTTAGTTTTTGTGAAGGGTGGAAGTCTGTGTCTAGACTGTTTTTTGGGTGTGAATTTTGCACATTTTTTAATTGGGTTGTTTATCTCTTTTATTGTTGAGTTGTAAGAATACCTTATATATTCTAGATGTAAGTCCCTCATCTAATATATGATTTGAGAATACTTTTTTCCATTCTGTGGGTTGCCTTTTTACTTTTTTGATGGTATACTTCGAAGCACAAAAGTTTTTAATGTTAATGAAGTCCAATTTGTCTATTTTTCCTTTTGTTACTCACAAATTTAGTGTCATATCTAAAAAACCATTGCCCAATCCAAGGTCAAGAAGATTTACTCCTATGTTTTCTTCTAAGAGCTTTAAGTTTTAGTTCTTTTATTTAGGTCAATTATATATTTTGAGTTAATTTTTGTATATGGTGTGAAGTATGGGTCCAACTTCATTCTTTTGCATGAAGATGTTCAGTAGTTCTGGCACCATTTATTGAAGAAACTATTCTTTCCCATTGATTGTCTTGGCACCCCTGTCAAGATTTAATTAATCAATTAAGGTAAGAGGGTTTATTTCTGGACTTTCAATGCTGTTCCATTGATCTGTTTGTCCATCCTCATACCAGTGCCACACTGTCTTGATTACTATAGCTTTGTAGTAAGTTTTGAAATTGGGAAGTGTGTCCTCTATTTTTTCATTTTCAGGAGTGTTTGGCTCTGCTGAATCTCTTGAATTTCCATATGAATTTTAGATTTCTTTTTTTTTCTTTTTAGCGACAGGGTCTCACTCTGTTACCCAACCTTGAACTCCTGGGCTCAAGCCATCCTTCCACCTCAGTCTCTCAAGTAGGTGGGACTATGGGCACACACCACCATACTTGGCTAATTTCTTTTATATTTTGTAGAGATAGGGCCTCATTGTGTTGCCCAGGCTGATTTTGAACTCCTGGGCTCAAGCAATTCTCCCACCTAAACCTCTCAAAGTGCTGGGGTTACAGGCGTGATCCATCACTCCTGGTCCTCCATATGAATTTTAGGATCAGTTTGTTAATTCTGTGAAGAAATAATCTGGAATATTGATAGGGATTGTGTTGAATCTGTGGATCATTTTGGGGAGTATTGCCATTTTAGCAATATTAAATCTTCCAATTCATGAAGATGGGATGCTTTTCCATTTATTTAAGTCTACTTTAATTTCTTTCAACAATGTTTTATAATTTTCAAGGTATAAATCTTATACTTCTTTTGCTTAGTTTATTTCTAAGTATTTTATTCTTTTTGATGTTATTATAAATGAGATTATTTTCTTAATTTTATTTTTGGATGGTTCATTGCTACTATGTAGAAATACGATAGACTTTTATATATTGATCTCATATCCCAAAACCTGGCTGGATTCATGTATTAGTCCTAAAGGATTTATGTTATTTTTGATGGATCTAGCTCTACTTTGCACTACTTTCCTCCTTGTCTTTGAATATACCCTTTCTGATCTTTTTTCACTTCTCTAACACACTAATTTCCCTCTTGTCACAGGACTTTTGTACATGCTGTTCCCTCTATCTGGATCTCACCTTTCTTCTGAATTTTTCCTCCTGGTTAAGTCATCCTTCAGCTGTATCTCCCTGAGCCACCACCACCTTGATCCATGTCTGGCCTCATTTTGCAAGCCATCAGAGTACTGTGTTTCTCCTCAACATTTACTTTAACTTATGCCCTCATTTATGTTATACTTTGACCAATATAATTTTCCCCAACAGACAGTAAGCCCCTGGTTTTTCTCACTATTATAATTCTCAGCACCTACATAGTGTCTGGTACATGGTGGATACTTAAGAAACATTTGTTGAATGAGAGAACAAATGAATACTTAGCATTGGAGAAATATGCCCATCATTAAGAATGCTGGGTGGGTGTGGGGTGGGCAAATTGAAGGTGGGGCACATACCATTTGTGTAACCAATCTGGTCTCCTTCTGGAGAATTACATTCCAGAATGGAATGTGATTGTCTTGGGAGAGCAAAGGAATTGAGTGTGTAGCCAGTAACATGTTTTTGTTTTTTCTCTGCTAAAACTCCCTGCCTGGTAGTGGGAAACCCAGAAAGAAAACCCCAGCCATCTGAGTCATTTGTAGATGAATAACCCCAGTCTGACTTCGTGTTCATTTCTTGCCTTTCCTGAGGTACAGTTGACTTTGGTGGGGGAGGGGTGGAAGAGGGAGTAGAAAAGATTTTTTTTTTTTTTCCAAATTAATTCACTCTGGCAAAAATAGGGAAATCCCCAACCAGCTGTTCCAGTGACTAGCAAGAAAAATATTCCCTCGCAACAGTCCAACAAAAAACACACTTTATATGCTGGCTCTCTTAACAGAATGCTCTAGAGCCTTTCAATTATTGCCCACCCTGAATGCGTTAGTGACAATAGTTGAACATGGCTTTTTTCTTAAGTGGAATTCTCTTAAAAGTCTGGGCTCAGCTCTGGTGCTTTGGTGGCAACATCAACCCTGTGGAATGAGGTGGAAGGTTGAGGGTGGTGGAGAGCAGAAGGAAGACTAGCTCTCGGGCCAAGAAAATGAAGCCACGGTGAGGTGGGCCTGCCCCTTAGCTGGTGTGTGACGAACTTCCTGTCCTATTGTTGGAAATTGTGTTCTAGTTGTCAGACCAGACAGAAGGAAAATGTTTGCATGCGGAGAAAGAAGGTTGGGAAGTAGATATTTTCACTTCAAGCTGTATTTTAGATGTTCCTTATACATGTGAAATGAGGTTTTGCTCCAAATGTTTTGAGACCCTTTAGACATGGTGAAGCATTATACAGGGTGTCCCAAAAGTTGCGATACATAGGAAAAATGGGAAACTGTAGCCCAGTGTACCTTTATTTACAAAATATTCATTACAAAATGTTTCCTTTGCATGGAGACTTTTGGGATACCCTGTATTATGAAACTACAAGACTATCATGGGAGGGACCGCACTGTTTTGTCATTGTTTCTCCATTGCTCACACAGTATCTGGCTCAGGCTAGGTGCTTAATGGAAATTGGACAGAACATCTTAAATAAGACGATGCATGAAAAACTAATTTTACAAATTAGATTTTACAGCCCTGTGAACTAAGCTCATTTCCTGTGTTTTCATTTCTTCCCAATGGTCATCCCTCCTTTATGTCTTCTATCCCACAGGATATAAATATTTAGCATACTTAATTTTTAATTGTTTAGGATAGATAATTAATAATGAATAAATTCCATAAGCAAATAAATTAAATAATGGTTTTACTATCAATAAAATAAAATTTAAAGGAAAATTATTCAGAAGTAAAACATATAGCTTATTAGCTGTGGTTTTTAAATATCTTGTCAAAGGAAATTTTAAAACACTAGGAATTTATATTGAAACAAGAATGGAAGAAGAAGTACATGAAAGCAAAATACACAAATACATTTATTTTCTTAGACTAATATATTAAGGTAAACACCATGCAAGAGCTACCCTCTCTTATTGTTCCTCCTATTTCAGAATACTTCTCTAATAAAAGAACAAAAGTCACAATTTGAGTCCTTCTAAACCCTTCCAAACTTTGTCAGTAATGTTGATACAGGGTATCTCAGACTAGAGGTCTCTGAGTACTCATGGGCTAGTTTCCAACTGCGACCTAACAAAATTACCCAGGTCAAAATGGTGACAGACCTCTAAATTGCGATGACTTTACTTGAGCTTAATAATTTGAAAATTGTTACATCTGTAAATGGTACAAGATCATTGAACTTGGATTTTCTTCCTGAGATTTCCTCTACTCTCAAAGCTTTGTCTGTCATGTAGATACTGCTTTGATTCTGTAAGTATTCAGTGAGCATTGATTGAGGTACTCTTCTGGATTCTGGGAAAAGAGCAGTGACTAAAGCACAAAGTTCCAGTTCCCGTAGAGTTTATGTCCTGGTAGATCTTATTATTTTCCCCATAGTAAAATGGAATAAAAACAGTACATATCTCATAGGGTTGCTCTGAGGATTCAGTGGGAGTGCGGCTGGTTTAGAGAGGTGGAAGACAGAAGAATGAGAGACAAAATATCTATCAGCTTTTCATCTTGGCTACATATGAATTTGAGCAGAGGCCAAGGGAGACCCATTGTTAGGATGCAGAAATGCATGAGTGGTTTTAGGGTGCAAGGAAGGAAGCAGTAGAAAGAAAAAAATGTTGAAAACATGAGTGAAAGGAAAAGAATGCTATCAAGGGTGTAGAAGAGATTAACCTTGACCAGGGAACAGAACTGTGACTCCAGATGTCACCAGAAGAATCTCGACTGGGGAGACTGAAAGTGTGCTTATGTAACCAGGCCCTGGAGAAGTGTCATTTAAAGTTGTTAAGTTTTCCATATTAAGAAGTAGGAAATTTGAAGGGTAATATGTGATGCCTCTGAGACATTTTCCTTGCTAAATTATATGGTAGGAGGCTTTTACCATGAAAGTAATTTAAATACACATAGAAACAGTACATCAATGTTTCTCAAAGTTTGTTCCCAAGAAACCTGCATCAAATCACCCAGGTATTTGCTAAAACTACGTAATCCTAGGCCACATACCTGCTGCCTCACAACAGAATCTCTGGAAGTTGGACTTCGAAAGCTTCATTTTTTATTTTGGCAAAATACACAAAACATAAGATTTACCATTCTAACCATTTTAAAGTATAAGTTTAGTAACATTTAGGACATACACAATGTTGTGCAACCATCATTGCTATCTATAGTTTCAAGACACTTCATCACCCCAAAAGGAAATCCTATACCCATTAAACAGTCACCCCTCAGTTCCCTCCCCTCAGTCTCTGACAATCACTAATCAGCTTTTAGTATCTGTGGATTTGCTTATTTTGGGTATTTTCTATAAAGAGAATCATACAATATGACCTTTTGTATATGGCTTCCTCTGCTTAGCCTAATGTTTCCAAGATGCATTCATTGATATCATAAATCAGTACTTGTTTCCTTTTTATGGCTGTATAGTATCCCATAGTATGATATATCACATTTTATTTATCTAGTCATCAGGTGATAGTCATTTGGGTTGTTTCCTCCTTTTGTTTATTGTGAATCCCATTTTTTTTTTATTGCAGCCATCCTAGGTGAGTGTGAGGTAGTATTTCATTGTGGCTTTGATTTGCATTTCCCTAATGACTAATGACATTGACCATTTTTCCGTGTTCTTTATGGCTATTTGTATATCTTCTTTGGAGGAAATGCTATTCAGGTCCTTTGCTCATTTTTTAACTAGGTTATTTGTCTTTTGGTTGTTGAGTTGTAGAAGTTCTTTATATTTTCTGGATACTAGACCCTTGTCAGAAATATGATTTGCAAATATTTTCTCTCATTCTGTGAGTTGTCTTTTCACTTGGTTGATGATGTCCTTTGATGAACAGAAGCTTTTAATTTTGATGAAGTCCAATTTGTCTATTTTTTCTTTTATTGCTTGCAGAAAAGTACTCAAGTTGATTATGATTTTTATGCTTATGATTATTATACTAAGGCAACCAATCTTGTAAGAGATTGGAAGTATTACCAAGATATTGTCTGTTGAGGATAGTGTGTTCCTCATAATTAGATTGGCTTTAGTTATGTATATCTAAGAGTATCAAATAAGTTATATACATTTTATTCACCTGTATTTTTTTCAATTAGAAGATATATTTTATTAGCATAAGTATTGTTTCACCTTTAAATTTAATTATAAATAAATTTCATGAATTATTTAAAAGGATTAAAGCAAAAACAAAAACAAAACTTCTACTGCAAATTATTTAGTCATCATTACTAACATGTGGTAGTTTCATTGGTCTAAACACTTACTTTTATACAATTTGTTTGTATTTCACATTTATTTCATTCACCAAAAACTTATTGAGCATCTCCCATATGCTAGACAATGTGCCAAGCACTAAAGATAGAAAGATAAAAAGACATGTTCTATGTCCTCAAGGATCTCACAGTCTTGCAGGAGATAAAAACATGATAGCAGAAAAGATAGTACCACACAGGAAATTTCTGTAAGAGAACGAGACCAAAGTGCTGTGAGGTCACAAAAGAATGAATTAGATGAGGGGAACTCAAAAGAGGTTTTTTGAGCAAGGGAATTCCATGAACTAATTTAATTTTTTGAAATTTAATTCTGGTAGCATGTGGGAGTAGACTGGACTAGAATAGCCCAAAATCAGACAGTAAGATCAGTTAGAATGAGTATTTTGGCAATGGATTCGCTCCATATTTTTTTGGCCCCTAGAAATGTTCTAAAGTGTTTCAAATGTTGATGTGAGGTGGGTTTTCTTAAACTTTTATTATGGAAAGTTTCAAACATATATAGAATTCTTCCATGTACCATGAGCACAGCTTCAACAGTTATCAAAAACATGGCCAATCTCATTTTTTGTCTATGCCCTCCTCACAGTCCCTTTCCCAGAATTTTGAGGCAAATCTCAGATATCGTATTATTATATCTGTAAAATGTTTACTATGTAACTCTAACACACAAGAACTCTTTTTAAAAAATATAGCTCAATACCATTATGCTACCTAAGTAAAGGTAATAGTAAGTTTTTAATGGTATGAGGTTTTTTAAACTTAAGGATTATATAAATATTCACATATAACATTCTATCTTATTTCCCGGGGAGAATTTTTTTTTCCTTAATACCTTTGGTAGGGGGTGTAGGGGTAATTAAATTTCTTAAAAATGAAAATGGTACTTCTTAAAATACATACAAAATATATAACTCCCAGAGCCATATTAATTATTAACTTTTCTATTATATGTATTAGCAGGGGAGTTTCTGCTTTATTTGTTATACACTGAAGTTTGAATATAATGTGCATACGTTGAGTTGTTGAGAAGTTTTCCCTCTGAGATTTTTTTTTAACCCAATAATAATTCCTCACATTTGTGTCATGCCTTAAATTTTCAAAAGTGCTTTCATGCCTATTATCTAATGAACTCTGAGAGTTCTGCTGTGCAAAGATGTCTATTATCTAATGTTTACAACTGTTATCAATTTTGCTTTGTTGTGGCTTTTGGGCTTGGAATGAAATAATAAGCAATATATGCAAAATCCTCTACTTGTGAGCCAAGAAAGACTTTGTAGTCAAGCCTACATGAGCGATGAAAGGAAATTAGTGCAACATCTCATCAGTTATAATTTACTTAATTTTCTGTAGTATGGGAATATTTGGCATTTATGCACACACACGTGTATAATGATTTTAAATCCATGATTATAACTCGGTATTTTCCACAGGCTCAAAACCCACTCATAAATTTCCTGAACCTTTTGGAAAGGGGCTTGTAGTAAGATTAAGAAACATGGTGTCACAAGAATTAGGACAGGATCTGTGGCTGAAACGTGCTGATAGATGACTCTTAATTGGTGCTCCATACTTTTTTATCAATTCTTCAAGTTTTGTTAACAGTCCCAGACATGCATTAGACAAGGTTATCCTCAAAACATTCTGTAGCAGAAGAGCTTGGTGTCTGTTAACCAAAGAAATTAATACAAATATTATGTTTAATATAGATTCTTAATATAGATTTTGCCCTTTACCCATAAAATATAAAAAATTTAAGTGCTCTTTAAACACAGTTAGTTTCTCTGCCTTCTATGAGGGGATCCCCATTCCCAGGCTCCACGTGGCAGCTACAAACTTTGGCTTTAAAGTGCAAAGTCTTCCCAAAATCATATCCACCAGGAAAGAGAATACTGCTTTTCTTGTAGTTCCTGTAAATTTCCTAAAGTTCACTCTGATTGAACTGGCTTTGGTGACATGCCTGACTCCTGTTTGGGAGTCCTAACAGACTGTATCTAATGGGGTAGAGGTAATTTATTCTCCAAAAAAGTGGGGTGCTATTACACTAAGAAGATGGAATGGATGTCAGGCAACCCCAAAACAATTGTCTACTGTAATTTGTCTTCATCCTGATTGAATATAGATATTGATGACAACTTATGTACAGGTATAGAGCATAAGCACACTGCTTTCTAAAGTTCTGATAATAACCTTCTCAGATTAGATTTTAGCCCTGAGTACTTCTGAATCCCTTAAAGGTCTGAGTCAAAAAGAAGCAAAAATAGAGATACTATCTATACAGGGAACTGATTTGAGAAACCCAGGTAAAAGAGTGTTAAAAAGCAAATGCTAGCAAAAAAAAAAAAAAAATGTTTCATAATACCTCCTGCCGGGCAGAATTCAGTTGAAAGTTCAGCTAATAGGAGAATATTCCTGGGATGCTCTTGGAACCTTGTTAACCAAGAACCAAAGCCCCGTAGTACAATGACCTTAGAAATTTTGGAAGTGATAACACCATGAAAAGTGAGAGAGGTAAAAACTCTCTGTGTTCTGTAATGGAAACAAACCTGTTGGCATTTAGAAACTCTACTGAGTGTTTGGCTGTCACTTTGTTTTAGAATTTCATTCCAGGAAAGTAAGTTCAAACTCTAATGTTATGGAGAAATTTAAATATTTATACCACAAAAAAAAAGCACAAAACCCTCTATCCCAGAGTCCCAACTATTGTTACATAATTCCACCTAATGTAAAGTGTGAAGCTCTCTGCATCCTGCTGTCTGCTGGGAAGCTGATACTTCTGTTTCTCTTGGCTGTAACTTCTCTTGGCCTGAGCCGGATGTCGTCCTGGTTCCTAACCCTCCTCTTGAAGCCACAGGCTGTAATGCATGAGTCACAGAGGTTAAAATGCAGCCTTTTCTGGTTTATATCATATGATGTGTATTCTGTAATAATCTTGGAATATCATTCCATGATTCATATCCTAGCCTGGCGTGCCCTAACCAAATGCATCTTCTTGTCTGGTGATGTATAATATACAGAGAGCTCTACAGTGCTTATTAGTATGGACTGATTTTAGGAAACCATTTTTCTATACTCTGGGAATTTACTTTCTTATGGTATCTCACCCAAGTGTAATTTGTGTGAATAATTGTGATGCTTACCTTTATCTTCACCACTCCATATGATGTACTGAATAATCTTGTGAACATGCCAAGGAAAGACCAAATACAAAAAGAGTATTTATTTTACAAAAAAGAGGCACATCTGTAAGCATTTTGGAGGGTAGGCACATTTCCCAAAGATTTTGAGGTCAGACACATGTTGGCACTCTGTGGCCCTGGAAAAACCTTTCTTGGGTCTTTTGTAATTGAACTAGAAACTGCGGACCAATCCAGAGTTTATAAATGGTGTCGTATTTCATTTTGAAATATACAGAAATGTTAATGAGGTGATGCTGTGAAATCATCTTTTACTAAGAAATGCTATGTGTGCCAGCATCAAACAGTGGTGATAATTACCAGTTTCTTTTGTCCTGTAAAAAAAAATGATAACCAAAGATTCCTGGGATCCCATCATTTGCAGAAGTATCATTAAGGCTGTGTAACCGTGGCACCAAAGGACAGGTACCACTTAAAAATATAGAAAAATTAAAAAGAGGCATTGCCGGAAAATAAGAGTGTACATTCTAGCTAAGCTCTGTAAGTAATGTAAACATATCTGGCGTTTGTCCCTGTTTTCTTCCTGGGACCTTTTAAATAAAGTTTAAATAAAAAAAAAAGTTTTAAATAAAAGTTTAGTAATTCCTTCCTAATCATAGCTGTTAGGTACCCTGTGGCTTGTAGCCATCAGAATTAATTGCAGGTGCCCCTGTGGGTCTGCAGCATGCGGTGAACACGATCATGATGGATCCCTAACACAGCTTGGCAGGCTTAGGGTAATTAGCTCTGGGTCCTCTCTCCTTGTTCTGAAGTGTGTTTAATTTTCAGTGGATTTCTGAAGCCACATTTTGCCTGTCTTGAGAGAAAATTGAAGGTATGTGTAATAGAAAAAAAAAATTTGGACTAAACTCTTAATTTTTGGAAGGGAAAGTGTGGGGGAACGTAGAGAAAGTATGAATTAAAGGTTAAAGTGCTTCCGTGAAGCTCTTTCCCTAAAGCAGAAAAAGAAGCATGAATTTGGTGGTGGTATATTTACCCTTAAATTTAAGAAGAGTGACTCTTTCTGGTCTTCAGAAGTCCAGACTTCAACATCATCTTTATGTCCTGTAAAACCTTGCCCTTTGAAGTGTGAGTTGAAGGCCCAGAAATGTCACCTGGGAACAAATTAGAATTGCAGAATGTTGGCCACTCCAGAGCTGAATCAAATTGGGCATTTTAACAAGGACCCTAGGTGATTTGCGTTTGAATCGACATTTGAGGACCACTGATGTAATGCATGCCTGGGATACTTAATCCATTTACAGAGCTTCTCATTGTGTCTAGGAAGCATTTAGATTCCAGGTATGATTGCCAAAGAGACCCAGAAAGAAGTGAGTGCAATGCTGTCCCTTGGCAGAGCGTGTTCTGAAGGCAGAGGCGACTCCCTGGTACGGGGATTCCCAGCACCTAGCTCAGTGTGTGACATATTGAGGTGGATGAATGGGTGGAGGGGTGCAAGGGTGGATGGATGGATGAAGGCATGGTAAGCCCCTAAAAAAAAAACCACTTAAGTAAATATAAAAAAGTCAATTAAAAGCAGAATGTTTTGTTATTACACAGCATAGTGTTGCTTAATCTCACTATCACAGTGGATTACATGTCAGGCCAATAAAGTCTTATTTTAGGACTTGATTGGACAGATCTAGGCCTCTGAAAGCCTGTGGAGCCAGGTTCAGTTTGTGGAAGGCTATGCATTCCAGCAAAGAAGAATTCCTCCCCTTCCCTGAACTTCTCTGGCACCCTGCCCTTGTGCCCCCTACTGCTGTGTTCTTTTTTCCAGCTGGGCCCTGTGTCCACAGTTGGATTATAAACCTTTTAGAGGTAGGGCCCTGCCTGAGATGTTGACTCCTCTGCCCCAGCACATGTCCACTCTCTTAAACCAATGGCATAGCGGGTCTCGTGCCATGTCTGCTAATGCTGACGGCCATGTGACATGAAGAAATTCACTCCAGAGAGGCATGATCTGTGTTCTCCCTTTCTCATCCCCAAATTCACCAATTCTTTTGGAAGTAGGAATGGTGTCTTTTTACTACGGGCTCATTTTATTGCATTCAATGAATTGTTGGAAACCAGAGCCAGCCAAAAATTGTACAAATATTAGGCAGCTTCTGCTTCTCTGACACTTGATGAAAATGGCATCTGTGCTGGGGCATCTACTGCCATCAGGAAGCTCCTCTCCCTGCGAGGCATTGCCAGCGCCCTCCTCACCAAAGGGCTTGGGAGGAGATGCTCACGCTCCCAGCCCGAAGGGATTCCTGAGATGATGCTCATGATGTACGGGTAGAAGCAGGGTGGTCGAGTGAGTGGAAGAAGCATGAAATCAGAAAACCTGCATTTGAATTTAAACTCTCCCACTCACTACTTGGGTGACCTTGGCAATTTTCACAATGTCTGTGAAACACATTGTACAATGCATGGCAGGGAGTCAGCATTCACCAAATGCTAGTTTCCTTTGCCTCTCTGAGCCTCAGTTTCCTCATTATGATGCCTAAGAATATATTGCATACTTTAGTACTTGGCACATTGAACATGCATACTGAATGCATTTAATTCCTTCGAAGTTTGCTGGTCCCTGGGGCCACCCACACTGTTTGGCACATCCTGTTTCCTTGTGCTGGACCTCCTTAGAGTCAAGTGTTCTGTTCGATGACTTTCATTTGTTCCTTGCTGCAGTGATCTGAAATCATGGTCTAGCTGCCAAGGAGACCTTCTTCTAGCTCCTACCTAGTAGTTTCTGCCCATCCCTGACCCTCCACTAGATAGATCCCTGGTTCACCCAATTCATGTTCCTAGATCTAGGCTCTGCCACTCCCGAGTAGGAAACTTGCCCCGTTTGCCACGGGTAACTGACTTGTAGAAAAATATCAGAATCCAGAAGTTTTTATTTTTGGGGGTACTTCCTCTTCAAACTTCAGTACTTTTGGCATTCTTGAAGCAAATATAATTTTTATAAGTCATTGCCTTTAAAAATATATAGGTTCATTGTAGAAGAAAACTTGACTTAAATATAGATAATAAAAAGGAAGAAAAAGAAGGTCAGTCATAATCCTGTCATATATAGAGAACCATTATTTAGCACTTTGGTGAATAGCCTTTGAAATCTTTACATAAATGAACATATAATATACATATAAATACTTTTTATATAAAAGTACAAATAAAAGTGTATACCATAAAATATATTAACACATATATAAATATATGTTAAAATATTTTAAGTATACAGGTATGTATTTGCTCTATTTGCCTCTGTTTCATGTTTTCAGAAACCATCAAAAACAATACATACATGATTTTAATGTTCTTACTGTTTTATGACCTGCTTTTTTCAATTGGTTATCCCCTGTGCTATTGAATACAAGTCACTGTTTAAACCAGTGGTCCCTAACCTTTTTGGCACCAGAGACCAGTTTCATGGAAACAGACTGTATGGGGGTGGGGGGTGGTTTTGGGATGATTCAAGCGCATTACATTTATTGTGCAGTCAAACCTGCTAATGATAATTTGTATTTGCAGCCGCTCCCCAGCGCTAGCTTCACCACCTCAGTTCCACTTCGGATCATCAGGCATTAGATTCTCATAAGAAGCGTAACCTAGATCCCTCCCGTGCGCAGTTTCCAGCAGGGTTCACGCTCCTGTGAGAATCTAATGCCGTCCTGATCTGACAGGAGGCAGCATTTATGCAGTGATGCGAGCGATGGGGAGTTGCTGTAAGTACAGATAAAGTTTCACTAGCTTGACCCACTGCTCACCTGTGCGGACCGGTTTCTAACAGGCCAGAGACCAGTGCCCATCCACCGCCTAGGAGTTGGGGACTGCAGGTTTAAACAAATCATGGCCTAGAACATTGCCAGGCCTATAACAGTGCACAATGAATATATATCAAATAAATGAATAAACATATCCTGATGTATTCTCTGTGTAAATTTTGAGTTTTCTATGTTGGATCTTCTTCAAGTGGGGCAAATTTGTTGATAAATTTTTATGAAAAGTTTCATTAAAAATAACCTCATTCAAAGGGAGGGGAAGGTGGGTCTTTATTATAAACAACAGTTGGTGGACTCCTGTCTGTCATAACTTCTCATCTTAGAACTGCACAGAGATTTAGTATTGGTATCCTATTTGGACTAATTCAATACTGCAAATCTAAAAACTATTTTTCCTTTGAACTTTGGGGGATTTAAGTGCAATGTTTTCTGGGATTGGGCAAAAGGTTACAAAGGTGACAAGTGCCCTTGGATGCCCTGCCAGTAGGCACACACTCTGATGTCCCTAGGGGCCGGGGAGTGATTTCACACGTGAAGCGGACTGGGCGTCGGCGTGGACATGAACCCACTGCAGTCGCTCTGCGAAACTGGAGTGCCCACTCCCTTCCAACGGGCAGCCACGACTGAACATTCATGTGGCGATATGGGGCCCAGTGGTACCAGATCTTCTTACCTTTCAAAAGTAGCCAAAAATTTGAATATTTATGTGAAATTCTTCATTTTGGATAATGGCAACTCATTTAATTTAAAAAATATAAATCTATGCAAGCCAAACAAAATCTACCTGACAACACCAAGCCTCTGGGTTAGGCTAAGGAGCTGTATAAATTGCCTGAAAGACCTCAGATGCTTGAATGCCAGGTGGAAGACTGGCTAGGGGCCTGCCTTCATCCAGGGGGGCCACGTGTCATCTCATCAACCAGACCTACATTCTCAGTGGCTCCCACAGGAAGTCGTAAGTAGATGCAAGGAGTCCTGAGATGGCAGTTTTGCTGGGCGATTACTTCAGATAATACCAGTTCAAACAGAGGAAGCTGCCAACATCTTTAACCTGGCTCAATGAATTGGCAAGTAGAACAGAAAGAGGTCTTAATATATTGTGAATAAGTTCTTATTTCTAAAGAAATCTCTGGGACTAAATTATAAAAACCCCCAGATTTACCTTCTCTTGGAGCTCTACTAGAGTTAAATGTCTCTACTGTCTCTTAAAAAGCAAGCAAATGTCAAAAACAGACAAATCCCAGCCAAGTGATGGGAAATGTCCTTTCAGGATAATAGCCTTAATAGCATCTGCACAATGCTCATTAAAATATATTCTTTCCTATGAATGCCCTTAACTCTGCAGGATGGGGACATGGCTTCAATCAGACAGGTTCTCAGATCAGGTTACATCAAGATACAAGCAGCGGATTCTGTGCTGCCTGATCAACCAAGGAAAGAAATCCAGACGTTTTCTTTTACGGTTAAAATGCTTTATGAAGGAGATGGATAGTTTGTTGTCTTTATTATTGATCATCTACAAGTGTTAGGGTTGACTGAACAGTGGAGGCTGACACAGTCACTACCCTGGAAATTTTGATTTAATTTGAAAAGACAGAGGGCTGTAAATCCATAACTATGAGAAAATAGGCACAGTTAAGATGTGCCACAAGTAGAGTGATACTCAGTGGAATGGCCACTCTTGGGGCTTTGTGTATACCTGACTCTGCTTCCGGTCCCGAGGTGGCAGGGGTACTCGCTGGGACTACTGTGTTCAAGACATATCAAGTGGCCAATTTCTGCACCATATTCCATGGCTACTCTGTGAGGCAGGCTTGGCAGTGAGGAAACCTCAGGAACTGATCTCCCATTATCCTAGGAGATACTGGGAGTTACTCCATAAAAAATACGCCTAACGAGAACTTCTGTGAATCCCACAGAACCGCACCAAATGCATGCTGGCATGAGGCAGGAAGGGATGCCTTCCATTGGGTATTCTCCAAACCAAGCACTAGCTGGGATCTGTAGTGAGGCCCTGCAATGTATTTCTTTGGCCCTAGCCCATTCTTGACCCAACCCCTCAAGGGCCTCAGGAACTTGGAGAGTCCCAGATGACTTGGGGCATAACCTGAGTGAGGTTGGAGTGATTCATAGTTTATTATTGAACACTTTCTCCTTGAAATGATGTGTTTGGTGATTAGATTCCTTTTTTCTTCATTTGGTGACATCCACCCATCTATCCATCCATTCAATATACTTTTCGTGAGCACCTACAATGTACTAGACACTGCTACGAAACAGGGATAGAAAAAGTAATCCAGGTACATGCAGTTCCTGTCCTTATAGAGCTTGTAGTCTGGCAGAGATTTATATTAAATACTCCCACAAGTGGCGAATACTATCATCAGGATAAATGCCATGTATTGGACACTCCTTTTGCGCCTCTTTTTCACACCCTCTCTGCCCCACCTCTTATCCAACCACTGCTGTGGCAGCAGGTTCCAGACAGGCATTGGCCAATTTCACAGAGGTATAATTTGATGGTGCCTGTCCTCAGCCCATGGCTACTTTTCGCTTTCTGCCCTGG
>NW_012154507.1:6392861-6397563 GCF_000956105.1 Propithecus coquereli | reverse complement strand
TCACTCTAATGATAGTTTCCTTGGCAGTGCAGAAGCTTTTTAATTTGATTAGATCCCACTTATATATTTTTGTTGCTGCGGCGATTGCTTTGGGGGTCTTCTTCAAGAATTCCTTACCTAGGCCGATGTCTGAAAGGTTCTTCCCAACATCTTCATGTAGAATTCTTAAGGTTTCATGCCTTAGGTTTAAGTCTGTTATCCATCTTGAATTGATTTTTGCGAGAGGTGAGAAATATATCCTTTTACTGGCTTTCCGTCTTCCCTGTTTCATCCCCTAGGTCCCCTACTTCTGCTTCCTGAGATTATCCCCAAGTAAACTTCCTGTGGGTAAGCCCTTCTCAGGCTCTGCTTTCAAGGACCACAGGCTATAAACATAATGACTCTGAGAGTGTGTATATAAACACACACACACACACACACACACACACACACACACACACGGGAACCCTGACTTTATCAGGATTGTAAGGGAATATGATAATGCTTTATCCACTCCGCTAGACATTTTTGGTCACCTACGCAATAGTCATTTCTGACCTCTTCCCTTGGGGATTGAGCATCCCCAATTTTACTCACCAGACATCTACCCCTCAGGGGGGCCTAAGAACACATTCTGTTGAGTAAACCAATTGTAACAGGCCCATTTAATTTACCAATGATTGCTCTAGAGGTGAACATATGATCCAAGTTAGGCCTGTGAGACATAAGAAGAGGTCTGCTAGCGCTTTCTAGAAATGTGTTTCCCATACTCCAAAGGCAAGAAATAGATGCTCTCCATATCTAGATATGATGCATAGGCCTGTGTCAAGCATCTTGCAGTCATGAGGGTATCTGCCTTAAGGGCAAGGCCTGTACACCAAGATAGTGTGACAGAAAGTTGGGAAGATCTTGTGGTTTTGACATTGGGCCACTGAATTGGCTAACAATTTCCTTATTTTTAGCTGGTTTTTTTGTTTTATTTCCTTATTATTTATTTTGAGCTGAGTCTTTGGTTACTAAGAAAAGGTCATCTTCCCTAAGGGGTGGATACTGCAGCTAAAAACATCAGAACTGAAACGCCTGCCTGGGGATGGGAATATGGATCAGATTTTTCTCATCTACTGATTAGTTCTAAGAGATACAGACTTAATGTTTTTCTGGCAGCTCTTTCTACTGCTGCTTTGGTTCTGAAGGAGTTGCAGATAACGAATAGCTAAGAGAAGAAAAGGAGCGGGGTTTACCAAGAGCGTGAGGAGCGGCTGTGAACTTACACAGCAGGAAAGGAGAGATGGATCTAGGAAGATGAGGTCAAGCTCCCGCATGAACATCAAAACAGCACCCTAATCCTCCATTAGCAACAAGCACAGCTGTACCCAGGTGTTAGTTCTTAAGACCATTCCCCAATAAAAGGAACCAGGGATCCCTGGAAACCCGAATGATTTTAGGACTGGGGCAACAAATACACAAGACAAAGCTGAAATACCCCGTAGAGCCGGAAAGTGGGAAACTTCTAAAACAAAACAAAATGAGATGAAACAAAAGCATAAACTTAACAATGATGAGGGTATGTCAAAGGGACAAAGTGTTGGTTAACTGAAAACACTCCCAATGGCCAAACTTGGAACAATTTGAGCAACAAAATTAATAAGTATTTGGATTATAACCCAAAATATAAAATAAGTATCCATGAGTCCATATGGCATAAATAAATGGCTGAATAAATAAATAAATAGGGTAGAAGAGACAAATCTCCCAGCAGAAAAATTCCATTTAGTTTATGTAGATCCTCTGGCCTCAAGGAGGTGGAGTATAACTCCTCATTCCTTAAGTGGGAGCTGTGTATAGTATTGATACTTCTTTCCAAGGAGTACAATATGGAAAGAGGGAAAAGTAACTTTACAACAGGAAACGTTACAAACAGTACCTCAACCAGGTGCTCAAGATTGGCAGCAACAGCAATAAGTCATGTTGATACTACATATCTTTGATGTGATGTGATGAAAATGACGTCTGTGGAATGCGTGATTTTCTTCCCAAAACCCATAACCGCAGTCTAGTCACGAGAAAAACATTAGGTAAATCCCAGTAAAGAGGCATTCTCCAAAATACCTGACCAGTACTCTAAATGATTGTCAAGGTCATTAAAAACAAGGAAAGTCTGAGAAACTGCCACAACCAAAAGGCACCTCAAGAGACATGAAACTGTGATGTGGCATCAAGGATAGAGTTTTGAGACAGAAAAGGGACGTTAGGTAAAAACTAAGGAAATCTACATAAAGCATGGGCTTTAGTTAGTGATACCATATCAATATTGGTTCATTAATTCTAATACATGCAGCATACTAATGTAAGATGTTAAGAATAGGAGAAACAGGGCACATGGTATATGGAAACTCCGTACTATTTTCACACTTTTTCTGTAAATCGAAATTGTTCTGGAAAATAAAGTTTATTTAAAAAAATACACCCTTGCCTGCGCTAGGAAATACTAATAGGCTACATACTGTAGCCCCTTCTCTCCAGTACAAGATTTCCCAAAAGTAGCTTTCTTGGCTTGAAGGGCAGCGACGTGAAAACTTAGACATCATTTTACCTAAGGGCCACCAGATGGCTGTCATCTGGCAAAAGTCTACTCTCTGGACTTTCTAGCTGAATACATGACTTTCAGCTGCACGTTGGGGAGCATTTAACCACCAAAGAAGACTTCTACTGATGATGTCTATCTAAATAATGTGATACATTTCACAGTTTCAAGTGGTAGCAACTAATGCACATTATAAATATAGAACACAGATAGTTCATACCAAATTTAAACTACATTTTATGTTTTTTTATTCCTTCAACAAATATATGATGATTGCCTACTACGTGCCAGGAAATATTTAAACCAAATGCCTTTGATTTTCACAACTGGGCTATGTCGGAATTGCTTTTGGAACTGATTAATTCCAAGCACTTATAAATTTTCAGCTTTAATTAGATACTGGTTCAGTCTGTTCCTGGTTAAAAATAAATAGTGGTGATACATTAAAGAAAAGATACTACTGTTGAAGTTGCTGTGAACTTAATTACATGTTGGGTTCAGTTGACTTCCTATGTAAGGTCCAAACGTCTTTGCATGATTTGTTCAAAGGTTGGAACAAGAGATATGCAAGGGCACTGTATAATCACCTCTTACCTTCCGATGTAGTCATTTGTACATACCTCAGCTACTCAGAAGCTCCTTCAAAGCAAGGGTTAAATATTATTCACCTTTGTATCTCCCGTGTAACTACCGAAGGGCCTTGCATATAAGTGTTAAATATATTTTGGTGAATGACTTCAACAAAATTTACCTCTGCTGCTCCTGTGACTTGACAGGAGGCTTAATCGGAATCACAGCATACTCAGAATGTAGGTCTTGATTACTGCCTCCTTTCTACCCACAGACGTCACTGGCAAAATTTAGAAAGCTTTTGTTCTCTCAGCTTAGCAGATCCATGTATTTTAATGCACTATATATTATATATTTTACTGCACTATATTCATTTTTCATATCAGTCACTGAGTAATTAGAAGTATTTCTTTTTCTTAACAAGTGTCAAAACATTTCATAGCACCAGTTTACTTTGTAGAATTTTACATCCTGAGTAAGCGAAAGCCTTAATGATCAGAGTCAAACCTTAAGCATTGAAATCAGCTCTGTGGTGACATTTACTTAATTGCTTTACAAGACTGTGACTCAGTCAAGCTTATCTTTCCCAGCAATTCTTATTTTTGATCTTATTATTTAAGCCACTTAGACCACGTCCTTGGTGGGCAGGAGGTGGGGGGAATTAGACAAGGCTTCTGTTCCAAAGAAGACTCAGTCCATAATTATGTCCAAACTTCCCAATTCATAGTCCATCCTAGCTGTCACGAGGATTAATGTACACATTATATATAATACAGTAACACCTCATTTATCACTGGAGAGGGAGGTCACCACTTAGTTCTGTCCTGAGCTGCCCCTGTCTTCTCTACACTGTCCACCATACTCCATGGCTTCAACTGAAACTTCTATTCAAGTGGCTTCCAAATCCCAATCTAAATCTCTGACCTTTATTCTAAACCCCACATGCCTGCATTTCCAAACTCTCCATTTTGCTTTTTGAGGGACCATGTTATTTTCACGTGGCACTTAGTACAATGCTTTGCAGGGTATAAGAAAGTAATAAATAAGAAATGAAGCATTATTCACAATAGCCATAATAGGGAATCAACCTAATTGTCCATCAATGGATGAATGGATAAAGAAAATGTGATATATACACAGAATGGAATACTATTCAGCCTTTAAAAAGAGGAAATCCTATCATTTACAACAGCATGTTTGAACCTGGAGGACATTATGCTAAGTAATATAAGCCAAGGCATGGAAAGACAAATACTGCATGATCTCACTATATGTGGAATCTAAAAAAGTTGTACTCATAGAAGCAGAGAATAGGATGGTGGTTATCAGAGACTAGAGATTGAGGGAGGGGTTGGGAAAATGTTCTTCAAAATATATGATATTTCGGTTAAATAGGATGAATAAATTCAGGAGAGCTATACAACATGGTAACTATAGTTAATAACAATGCATTGTATATTGCATATTGCTAGGAGAATAGATTTTAAATATTCTCACCACCAAAAAAATGCATAAGCATATGAGGTCATAGATGTGTTAATTACTTAATTTAGCCATTCTACTATATAT
>NW_012154507.1:6319744-6392581 GCF_000956105.1 Propithecus coquereli | reverse complement strand
CATTATGAACATCAGTTGCTATAACACACAATAACATAGTAGTCCTTAGGCATTATTAATCATTTGAGAAAATTTGCCCTTCTCTAAATGAGTTTTTTGCTCTACTTTTCATTGTCTTCGCTGTCAGGATGTCAGCTGTCACTTGTGTCTCTGCCTCCAGCATTAGCCCTGACCCTTGCCCCCTGAGTGTACCCCTTCTTGCCAAATTTTATGATTTTGACTGCTGAGTTAAGAAACCCTATAGCTAAGTTTTTAGACATTTCTAAAAACAAAAATAAATAAACTCTAAGCAAGGCCTGAGGAGTTATTTTATGAGTAAAGTATGTGGATTGGTTTAAGTTAGTTTTGTCCACTCTGCATTTTTTGCCCCATTTCTCAGTTTAACTGTCCTAGAAAAATGAAGTTGCTAGATAAAAGAAAGTTGTGTATAAACATGGCATGGCAAATACTGCTTCATTATATTTGGTACCTACTCTCTGATTCTAGGGAATATACCAACTCTCACTCAGAAAAGAGATAAGATCTGTAAATGTAACTTCAATAGGAAAATATTGTTGATTCCCTCCATGCCTTCCTATTTAAAGATTATGATCTTTGCTGCCTTCTGCAAGACTTACACAATCATCTTTTTCAGTGTTTCTTCAAGTGTGGTCCTTGGACCAACTATATCAGAAACACTCAGATTGTATGTCAATACTCAGATTCTCAGGCCCTACCCCTGGCCAGTCTAATTGGAATCATTTGGTGGTGGTAGGATGTTCCAGGTATGTTTTTTTTAACACATTCCCCAGTGATCGGTTCTCAGTCATACTAGAGTTTACAATGCCAAGCTATGACATCCCCTATGGCGTTCTTCACGATTCTCCTCCACCAATCTTCCTCCTACCTCTGTGCTTTCTTTTTCTGTTTCACACATTTTGCTTTAACCACCTTTTCTTGAATTTTCTGCTCTCTGGACCCTCCAAATTTGGAACCTTCTTTTAAACATGTTTTATGTCCTTCATTAATCTTTCCTTAATCAAGAACAAATAAGATAACTATTTACTTTCTGCACATATAATTCCTGCAATTTGCCTAACACCTTTCCTCAGCCTGCAAGACAGGTAGATGAGTTACACAAAATGATGGAAACATATTTTCTGGAAGTTTTTCAGAAGTGAGTGTAAGCACATTCATGTTCATAGATAGAAAGACGGACTAGATGATTTATAAAGCCATTTCGAGGCATATCTAGAGTCTTTACATCATAAATAGTTTATTAATTTTTTGTCCTTTTCTTTTTAAGACATTTCTGTTAGTTTTTTGTCTTTGTATTTTGCAGTTTTCCTCTCCTAGGATTATGTTTTGTAATTATTATGTATCTCCCCTAATAGTAGAAACTAGAAATCTGCAATACATTTATTGACCTGGAATAAGAAACATCGATCTATATTTTACATGATTGTTTCCTATATCACAATCAAGGTGTGAGAAGGCAGAAACTCTCCTATTACAATGAAATGAATATCGCCCAACACAAAACTAAATTAAATTTCATATTTATTTAAATTTTCTCTGATAAGACATTCTTAAAATAAAAGCATTTATATTGGTATCCTATATATTTATACAGCAAATTATACCTTGAATAGAGTGGTCAGAAATGTAGTCATATTCATGTAGGCTGGCAACAATGTGTCAGAGCAGCATGGGAGACAAGCTTGATGTAATAGCCAAGTGGGCAGGAGATCTCTGTTGACATCCCACTCCTTTACATTGATCCAGAATCTTCCCAAGGGGGCCCTTCCTACATTCTACCCTGACCTGTCCTCCTTGAATTTCTCCAAACTTCAAAAGTATTCTTGGTTTTTTCTTAATAAGTTTCCAGTCCATCATCTTGGTATTTAGGAGAAAGTAATTCGATGTTTGCATTTTATAAACAAAGTTGATTACACGAAATGAGTCATGGATTATTGACGTCTATGAAGTCCATATTCTTAAGCCTCTCTCCCCAACATCAGAAGACTATAAGTTAGAAACTTGCCATCCCACTTGGAAATGTCACAGTTTGGGGGAAGACTAAGCTAAATTCTGAGTACAGAATATTTGCCACTTGAATCTAGATCACTCTTTTTAAATGAAGTCTGTCTGCAGGAGGTAGTTACTTACACCAGCTGCCTTTCAAGTGTGAGTCAGGAGGATTGAGAAGAATGTAGCCACACAGGACTACTACAGAGGAAAGAAATCATTGTGGCAGGGAGTCCCTGGTATCAATGACAACATTAATTTCTCAGACTATCAATATGGTCTTTCTCTTGTGGCCTCTAACTCTAACCCTATTACACGCAAGACATTTCTAATCATTGAGGGCTAGAATATGGAATTAAACAAAAGCAAACAATTCTGTTTGAAGATCCCTTCAAAATTGGAAGGGCCCTCCTTTGTACCAGAGCCTGGTGTGGCCCAGCATTAGGAGTCTGTTGTAAACCACCAGTGCTTATTAGAGAGCAGGGGGGAAAAGTATCTTCTGTTATATAAACAATAGAGTCTGAAGCTGTGAATCATGCATTTAAGTGACAGAGTTGTAGGCAAATAGCAATGGACTTGTAAGCAAAGATTGCATTGAATTTGACAACAGGCTTGGGTGGTTTTTTTATGACTTCAACCTGACATTGACCTGATGAGCTTTAGAAAAATAGTCTTGAATTGAAGAGCACTTACTTCCCAGCAGAGGGGTTTCCATATTAATGGATATACCAACTTTATACGGTAAAAATGAAGGTAAAGGATATCTGAATAGTATGTATGATCCTTTCAGACTATTTTCATTGAGTTTTCCAATATCATGATTCATTGAGAAGAAAAAAAGGAAGAAATCAGCATAGATTCATTTTTAATCTTGTCCTAATTTTTAAAAATAACATGTTTAACTTAACTTTCCTAGAAAATCTGATCTTATACAAAGATCATGGTGTTAAACCATTTTCTAAAACTACATTTCCAGAATTGGCCAATTCAGTTTATTTTCCTAATCTGTAGAATTTGGCCCAAATCAAAAATTTCTACCTGTCCTTTTTATCTGCCTTTCAGGGCCCAAGGAGCATCAATTGCTCCTTCATCTTGAAGATGAGTTGAGAAATGACTATTTGAGGAAGTGTAGATCACTGCAAAGTCAGTTTCCATCTTTCATCTCCACATCTCTATCCTGCCCCAGCCCTTCATCCACAGATTCCATGATCCAAAAATGAATAACTTGCCTTCTCAGTCAGAATAAGTATTAACCAGATCCAGGGACTAACAGGAGTAGGTCAGGAGATGATATCTAGATCTAGATCTTACACAGGTGGACAAATATTACACATCTCTGTCCACAAGGTGATGCGTGATGCCATTCATCAGGTAGCAGGAGACAGCAGGAGCATTGTTCAGGCCACATGGCACCCTGGGATCTTCAAGTTGGCCCAGGTACATGTACTCTGGAGACATAGCTTTATAAAAACTCTGGTGCCAAAGTAGTTCAGAATGAGTAGGATTGGGAAGTCGATTGTGCATGGGAACTATGTGAGCCCCCTGCAGCGTTAGCCTAGAAAAAGCTCTTCCGTTTACTTCTTGTCACAGGGTATTCAAGTCATCCTCTCCCTACACTCCCTCTCTGCAACCAAGGTAGAATGTCTGTACAATGGCTAAATCATAATGGTTTGGAAAACATTACCAAGAAGATTTGAGTCAGTATGGGCTTTCTTTCAGTGTGAGATTTTATAACCTGAGTTGAATTAAACATGACAGATTAAGAAACACAATTTACATTCTATTGATTATGGATTTTCCCAGTTACTATTGCTGTACAACAAACCACCCTAAAACTTAGTGGCACAAAACGCTTATTATAATCTTGGATTCATTGGGTCAGGAATTGAGACAGGCCACAGTGAAGATAGATTGTCTTTTGCCACAATGTCTGGGACCTCGGCTAGGGAGACAGAAAAGCTGGGGTGACTTGATGACTTGGGGCTGAAGTCATCTTAAGGTTTCTTTCCGACACGTCTGGCAGTTGTGTGGACTGTAGGCCGAGAGCTTGGTAGAGCTGCTGACTGAAGTGCCACCTCCAGCATGGCAGTCTCAAGTAGTCAGACTTCTTCTATGGTGATCAGCTCCTCCCAGGGTGAGGAGAAAGAACCAGGAGGCAGCGTTATGGCCTTTTCTGACCTAGCCTCAGACAGCATCATTTCCATGGTAACAGAACTATAGCTCACAAGCCCAGACTCAAGGGCAGAGTCAAAAATTCAATCTCTCAGTGTGGCGTAGAATTTTTGAATATGCTTTATATGTGTTTTTAAGTTGCCTCATTCATATGAGGCATAACTCTTGAGAACTAGAGCCGTAGTAGAAAAAAGCTATTGTGGTTGCAACACAACTTCGATGAAATGCGTATCTCAGTAACAAAACGTGATGAAGAAGTGAAGAACGTATATTAGAAAGTCTATGATAACACTAATAGCTATTAAAAATGCTTAACATAATCAGGCTTGGAAAAGCCCAAGTTTATTCACTGATAGTAAGGTTTTATAACTATGCACTTAGATATTTAGAAACAATTTTATTTTCAGAATTCCCGCAAGATAAATAACTTTGCAATTGTAAGTCAAAACCTTTCCTAACCACCTTTACCTCTTGGAAAAAAATCATCCTATTACCAATTTTTAAACGTTTATTATGGAAAATTTCTTCTTGCAAGGGCAGCTATGTATTGATTTCATTTATTACAGCTGTACTGACTACACTACTCCTTGCTCAATATTACTTCGCACCCCACACAGAGGCCCTATTTCCTCTCCAAGCCTCCCTCGGTCATGTTCAAGTTTCACACCTCATTTTATTGAGTCTCTCTCTGCACTGTACTCATATTTGTCATCACTTTTAAACATTTGAATTCCTAAGCTTGGATCGTCTTTTCATTAGGGCCAGAGAAAACGCATTCATGTTGGGGCCTTTGATCTCTGAGGCACTACGTGATTTAAGTTTGTCTCAGATCCTCGGTTTCCTCTCTGCAGTAATGAATTTGGGCAAAAACCTGTATAACTTAGTTTTAGGCAAAATCTCTTTTTTAGGGTTTTTAAATGATGGGATGAGAAAGAAATTGATCTCTTTGAGAAGAGAGGAGGTAAAATGGAGTGGCCTGAAGGGACCCCTGGAGATTATCTGGCCTCTGTTTTGAGCAGGGAGCTCTGGGGGCCCAGAGAGCAGACCAAGGGCAGCTTGCACAGAGAGAGATTACGGGCAGCAGCAGCTCGGAATAATAGGTGGTTAAAGGATATAATTAACAACCTTCTTCTGAAGAGCAGCACAACAGCCTTAGAAAGAGGGGGTCAGGGACCCTTTGTGAAAGGCCCCAGGGCAGAAACCTCTTCCAAGCACAAGGGAAAGCAAATGTTTAAATAAGCGGTTCCCATAATAGTTAAAGAGTGACTTCACTTGCATGTAGGAGCTTGTATTTGCTATAATCAGGTACCATGTCACTTACAGAAAGAACTTTATCATCATGTGTGATATTTTCCTAGCTAAGAATATAAGAAAAAATAATGTGTGTGCATTCCTTACGTGTGTATATTTAAAGAGAATAAAAAACACAGAGAAATGACCTTTCACAGAAGGAATAAAGGCAGACCTGTCCGTGCAGCTTAACTTGCCATGGTGTGCCGCCCAGCTTGGATTCATTTCTGTTTGTAAAGCCCATAAAAGTCTTGAGTGAAAACTTCCGTGGAAAAGCTTTTATAATTCAGAAGTCATCATTCAGGCAAAACCCGGACCTGGTTTGGCTCCTTGGCTGGCACTGCCTGGGGCCTCCTCCCTTTGTTCTGCTCTGCACACAGAGGAGGAGCCAAGGAAGATGAAAGTTCTTGACACTGACGCCTGGCAGGACAAGTCAGGCAACTTTCAGAACAATGCAAATTGAATAGCCAAATTACAGTATTTTTCCCAAACTGAAATGACTTTCTTCACAAAAAGTTGTTATGCTTGGTTTAAACGTGCCAAACACTACCTGACCCATTTGAAGGCAGCTGTAGTTGAGTTCTGTTAAGCTGCAAGATGCTAGTGAAACACCATCAGATTACCCCACCAGGTTTAAGCACCAAAATTGATGGTGTGAGGTGAGGCATGCTTTTCTAGGCTTCCTGCCCAAAGGCTGTTTGAGGTTTGTTTTTAAATGTTTAAAAAGAAACACCCCTTCTCACTTTCCATCTTCAGAAACGGGGCAGAGGTTTTTGATGGCGGCGGTGGTGGTGATGGTGGTTGTCCTTGTTTTGTTTGAATGAATCACCAAGAACCAGAGAATGCCACGGCAGGAGTGGACTCTGAAGATCCAGCCCAATTGCCTCCATTAACAACGGAGGAAGGAGAGATTCAGGGAACAGCAGCAGCTCTAGGAGGAGCAAGGCCTTAGATGAAAGTCAAGTATGGGGCACATCCTATTGTTATGTCTCCCTCATTTGAGGAACAAAAGTCAGAAAAGTTTAATGCATCTTCCCAAGTTCACAGAGCTGGTTATGAGAAGGGCCAAGACAAAGGCCACTGGGCTAAAGAAATGCATATGTTTGGGACGGCCAAATGAACAAATGAATGACACTTCCAATAGTGCATGAAAATTCATTCCAAATCCAATATATGCTACTCACATTGCCCCATCATTTGGATGCTCCATACCGTTCCTCAGAGCAGACAATGAGGAGTTGATTGTCCACAGGAAACATTCATACAGATGTGCCTCGCTTTGTGCAACACACAGTGCTACTGTGCAGGTAGATTTGACTATATTTCTAATATATATCAAACAACTTTCTGTTTAAAAAAAATTCCTTGTAAAATAGGTACCTTTTCTGAAACATAGAATAAGCAACCTCAATTTATCTGCTTTGTCAATCCAAATTTTCCTACATAAAATTCGCTTCACCTGGGTCTTCTTAAATTAAGTAACCTGAAAAAGTTAATGGAGCCCGCATCCTTCCTACAGCCACTGTTGTAGAATGTGCATTTTGAGTCATGATCCCCAGTGGACTTTCGGAACCAAAATTCAAACTCTTTGCATGTATTGTCCATGTTGGTTTCCTCTCTAGACTTAGAACAATGTTTTATGAAATATTCTTCTGTGTATATCCTTCTGCCTTGCAAACGTGGGGCTAAGAGGATAGGATCGCTCATTGTTTTGATAGAATTGGTTGGAGTGGAACGTTTGCCCCAGCCTCCCCAGGCAGGAGGCCCTGTCAGTATACAGCAGGATCAAACACTCGAATGCCCACAGGGCCAGACAGTGGATATAGATGAGCAAAGGAGGTTAGAGCAGAGCAGCAACAGGGAATGGTGTAGGCCGTGGAGACCGGGTAGCCAGTGCTCCATCAGATGGGGCAGGTGCTACTCGGCTCGAGCTGATGGTTACCAGGCACAAATGGAGGCCAGGTTTTGACAGACTGTTCAATTTTTTATAGGAAAATATAAATCTAGACTATTTAATGTAAAATCTTCCAACTTGTTGGTATTAGCAGCTAACTCAAATTTGTTTTAAAACCTTGCAAATGAGAGTCAAATTTAAAGTTCTTTGGCTCACTGGTTACCATTGTGAGACCTCTAGACCCTACAGTAATATTTAGTGAACATTAAATTGTATGAAATAGTGTATTTATTTTCTAAATAAAACATAAGTAAAACCACCCACCTTTCTGTAGAAATCATATGCATTTTTTAATCTTTGCCTTAATCACTTCTTTCTCACAGCTTTCCCTAACCCTCTGACATCATACATCTATCTGCAAAGTCTGTGCTGCACGGTTAATGCTTAACTCTATCCTTTCTTTCATTGTTTCTAAATATTTCACATGTGCAGATCTTGTATTCAGACTTCATCATAAGCATTTCCCGGGCAAGACTCATATCTACCACTTCCTTTATAGCAACCTCAAAGCTCCATAAATGTTTGCAGTTGCTATTTTTTTAATAAAAGGAAAAGAAAATAGCCTTTGCTGACACACAAATACATAGTTATACTAGGAATGAGTTTAGTGTCTTGAAGTTCCTGAATTTCTAGCCTAGACAAGCTAACAAGTTAACGTCTGTGGGCACCTTGCCCTGATGAGCTGAGAAGCACTGGCTTACCATACATTTTTTAGAAGAAAGCACTTGGCAAAATAGCTATGAGTTCATGCTTTTCTGGAATAAAAATATTGTAGGCTATATTTAGTCCCATGGGGGTGATGTGATCCTTTACAAGCCTTGACAGTGAATGAGAAATTTTCTGAGCCAACTCTTGTCTGCAGGAAACCTTCACATTATTTATTCAGATTGATTTATTTATTTTATTTTTATCCTGCCTCAGCCTCCCTAGTAGCTGGGACTATAGGCATGTGTCACCACGCCTGGCTAATTTTTCTATTTTTAGTAGAGACGGGGTCTCACTCTTGCTCAGTCTGGTCTTGAACTCCTGGCCTCAAGCCATCCTCCTGCCTCAGCTTCCCAAAGTGCTAAGATTACAGGCATGAGCCACTGTGCTCAGCCCCTTTGATTTAAGCATTGATTTAAATATTAACAGAATGGTAGGCCCAATTATAGGTCAAGTTCGTGTTCCACATTCACTTTTCCCAGAATTCTTTGGGCTTTCTTAGAGTGCTTTGGAGGAGCAGAAGCGGGTGTGGTGGGAGGAGAACTGGGGCAAGTGTTGAAGCTCCAGAAGTGATTGACCACCGTCTTTGTCCCTATGTGGAAGTGAAAATGGGGTGCCTGAGAAATGGCAAACACCGCAAGGAACTTTTTGCCATGTTCTGGCCATTTAAATTATCTCTCTGCTGCCAAGAGCAGGTTAAAATTCCAGAACAGCTGGGCATGTGTGCCAGACTGCCCAGGGATGGGTCCGGGACTGGGCCTAACATTTGGTATAGTTGTCCAGCACCACTTATGAGTAAGGAAGTACAGAAACAGCGACCCCTATGAATCTTTAAGTCCACTGGGCTTGATGTGATGCGGGATCCAGAGGCTGAGATGAAAGGGCCCCACTCCGGTGTGAATTCACTGCCTGACCAAAGGTAAACATTGCCTTCTCTCCCTTACCTGGAAATGCTGATACAATGCCCAGAAAGGCTTTTACTGAAGAAGCCTTGTCTCCATACTTGCCCTCATAAACACCACACTTAAATGCTTCTCAGATACTTCTTTACAGTTCTCATAGTTTCCCTGTATCGTTTGGTAATCCAGAAAAGAAAGAAATCATTAAATAAACAGACCACATCATTGCATTAGCAAGCAGACTTTGGAATACAAAAAAAAATTGGGGGGGGGTGTTTACTAAAAATAGTGCCTTAGGCAAACAATACTTGGGTCAAAATAAATATTAATTAATGTTATTTCGAATATTTAGTTGTAACTCTGATACTATTGTCACTTTCTATTCAATAGAATTTACTGTTAAATAATGAAGTTTCCTTTTTTATTAGTCACTGTGTTGATCCAATTGCATCTTCTTCATCTGCAAATTTGTACAAGTTGCTAATAAAAAGTGATGCAGAAAATACAACTCATATATCCTTGGGATAATGGCGTTTACTGTGTCCAAAAGTGAATGCTAATTATAATAATAGAGAAATTTATATTTCTTTTTCTTGATTGTCCTTTATCTTTCTCTCAACAGCCTTCGTGTTCATTTTTTTCTCATGAGGCATCTTCTGGTTGGAAACTTGTCAAATTTCATCAGGTAAGAGGTACTCAACATGATCCTATAAACCTTGTTGCAAAAATAACCCAAGTTTAGAAAATCCGAAGATTATATCAGCCTTGGACAGATATCTAGAATATAAACTGGGAAAGGTCAAACAGGGTCTCCGATCATGCGCAATTCAGAATATACTTCAGAACAGTAGTTCTGAAAATGTGGTCCCTGGACCAGCAACAGCAATACCCAGGAGCTTGTGAAAAATGCATATTCTCAGGCCCTCCCCTGTGCTTTAATAAACCTTCCAGATGATTCTGATGCACACATAATTTTGAGAACCAGTTTTAAATAGGTTTCACAGACCAAAAGAAAAAAAATGTCTTCTCTGGACTGGTAGAATTTGATGGATTTGATGTCTCTTCTGCTTTGCTTTTCTTCATTGCTCTTTCTTCCTTCAGGTTTATCCAATCCTCATTTAGCAAGCTGAAGTTTGCTTCATGAAATCATACTTCATTCCCAACTTACTGTGTTTATGACAACTTAAATGCTATCTAATGTGGGATTCCATCAAAACTAGGTGTTCGGGAAGTTGTCAACTAATGAACTGATTTAAATCCCTCAAGAAAGAAAATAGTCACAGAAGACACATCCATCAAAGGGTGTCCAACTTCTAAAATGGTTGCTTTTTGCAGTTAATACTCATTGCACATTCTCTTTACAAGTGAAATTAATGATTTTATATGGGCCAGCAGTGCTGAATTGTTGCCTCTGATGTCATTTGCAAAGGATTATGTTGTCCAAAATGTAATCTTGTCATCTCATAGTGTTTAGGATATGTTGGAGCTCCCTGTATTATCCAGTATTGCCAATTCTGGGAGCCTGCCTAGACAGCTGCTCAATAGCCATTTCACCCCCATCCTTACTCCGATTTGGTATTACCCTGAGAATACCATTGAATTAACTATCTGCTAAACTTAGAATATATATAAGGATACTGTCACTCTGAAATAATTGTTAAATGTTGCCCCCAAAACACTTTTGCTTAAGATGACCCCACATTCGCAAAGACATACATGATTTCTTCTTCATATCCTACGTATTTCTTGAGCAAGTAGGTATCAGAGTTTCTAAGACTCAGTTTCCTCATGTATAAAATGCAGATAATAGTAGATTCTATGTGTTAGAATTGTTCTAAAAAATAATACAAATAATCCAGGAGCACTTAGCACAGTGCCTGGCTTAATAAATATTAGCCAGGATGAAAGATAATTTTCCTAATAGAATTGTAATTTCAAAAATGTCACATTAGACCTTGTTACCTTAAAAACAAGCATACAGGGAAGATATCAAGTGTCTCTCTCTTGCATGGTTCACCTACCTATAAGTGTCCCTAGCCCCACCGGGCCAGCAGCACCACCACTATTATATTTTCTATGAAGATTTGTTGTTGTTGTTGTTGTTGTCACCTCCCTGTTCTTTGCTCCTTTAGTTCCTTGGCCACTGCTAACACTCCAGCACGGGGCTAGGTGGAATTAGGGACCTGATAAAGTATGGAAAAGCACCAGGCATAGCCCATGCACAGTGCTAGGACAGCACAGAATAGCGTCTGCTGAGAGCTTCTCTCATGCCCACCAGCCCCTGGAGCAAAATCCAAAAGGCCAGCTGGTGACCCAAGTGCAGGCATCAGAAGATCAAAGGGCTGAAGAGGACCTTGAAAGGCGATTTATCTCTCTAACCTCTATTCAACTTACAAAGCAAAAATGTCATCAATTTTCAAAGATTTCAGGAGTAGGAAATTTCCCTAACCTTTCACATAAATGCTAACGTGAATGGAGAAAAGTTATAAATGATTGTGAAATCTCATTTTGGCGCAAGTTAAAATATTTCTTAGAGAGAATATGCTGGAAAGATACAGTTCCATCTATGACAAATAGCTCTGTAGATGGCTTTGGTGAGAGGAGAGATGCAGAGGTGGGAAAGGGGATTCTTGGAAGGGAGGTATGTAAAACATTAGGATTAAATAAATGTCCAATAAACAAGAGATTTCTGAGGTTGCATTAGTGACATAGAAAAATGAGAAACATCTGGAATCTGTACTTATTTTGCTGGTCAGAAACACAGTTTTGAGGTCCTTTGTTGAATCATTTACTTTGTAAAGACTTATTAAAAACAAATTCCTCAGGTGGTTGAAGAGAGAATGTATTGAATTCGGAATGTCAAGGCCTTTAAGGGAACCATTTCAAACAGTTTTTACTTTCCATCAACTAAGCTTAATGCTGTCTCCTCAAACTAGTCCTTTTGTTCTGTTTCAGTACATACTCGAAGAGTCAAAGGCTTACAGACCCACTGGAAATTTAACAGTAAATTTTTGGAGAGAGAAAGAAAAGACTAATTTTCTTCACATTCTTAAGTTATATGATTCTTTCATAGCCAACACTCTTCCTACAGAAAAAAAAAAAAGAAAGAAAGAAACATCTAAGAGTAGGGAATTTACCTAGATGATGGCCCTTACTTTTATTATAGACATAGCTGAGATATAGGAATGAGGTTATTTTCCAGGGAGAAAAAAAAGAAGTTATGAATCACTTAAATCCCACACTGTTCTCAGTCAATGCTTGCGAATGCCCTTGCTGGGCCCGTAACTAGCTGCTTAGTGGAAGAAAGCAGGGTTACAGGCTAATGAGGTGACCTGGTGTTGGAATCCTGAGGAGACCCCTGACTCATTGCATGCCAGTGCCCTGCTAGCCTTTGTCCTGAGACAAAGGAGAAGGGGGAGGGATAGAGGGGAGGAAAGAAAGGTGAATCAGGATAGAGGTGAAATAGGTATTCCAGAAATACTCTCCACCCTCATCAATTTTCTAGTCTTCTCTAGTACTTTATAGGAAAGTAAATATTATGAGAAGCCAGATCTCAGGGAAGGCATAGAAGGAAATCCTACATTGAGCATAAGGTGTATTTATGAAATTCTGTGAGCATACTGAATTCCCATGATGCTACTCTGGAGCCAGCCTCATGCTGGTCTTTAGTAGTCCAGTTATGGTGACAAAGACAGTCCTTGTGTCTTATGTCTCGATGCCCAAGCTATTAAATTCAGGAGATGGGACACCCTTACCTTAAAGGAGGAAAGGTAGAGGGCAGATGACTACTGGCCAAGACCGTTGTTCTCATAAAAGAATCAAAGAATCTGCATGTATCAGTCAGTCCACAGTCCTGGTTATCTCTCTAATCAAGTAACCTGACCCTAAAATGACAACTAGGGGTAGTCTGGGAGAAAGAAAGACGATAAGGTTGCTTTCTGGGAGGCATTCCTAGAATCCCTCAATAATTAGTTATTATTAAATTCATCATCCTCTTCAACCTATTTTTTAATTTTCTAATTGGAGCATCTCTCTGGGTAACAGTTTCCATGGAATTACTAGCCACTGTGTGACTTCACGCTTTCTTTTATTTGTGCTAAAGTTGTCTTTGATGAACTTGTAACCTGCAAGGACAGTCTTGGAGTGCTGGCGCCAGCAGCCCTGCCCGGCCCTTGCGGTTTTATACACAGCAATCCCCTCGGCCCTGGGCCTCCATCTCTTCAGACTGAAGGTGCGACAGGCGTCCCTTCCCCTCATCGTTCAGCCTTTCTAGTTTCCTGTTCTGGATGGTCCCTGCAATTTACTGAATTGCATCTTCCAAGCACAGATCTGGGTACAGGCAAAAATATTGTATAAATATCCACAGAGCCTTAAAAACTACCCTCGTAAAAGGTCTTTTTAAAAACATATCTGTATGCATTGTGTATTATTATTAATAAAATACAATATAAACATGTTGCTTTCATGGAGGACCAATTTGGCCTTTTTCATCTCAGCATGGAGCCTATAAAAACATCTCTTATGTCTAGAGAGATGATGCCTCAGCAGTCACTCAAAATGGCTACCAGGAACCTTTTTATTCATACTATTTTATTCCTGAGAATGGCTTAAATTTGAATTTTAAGATTTAATTTGTTATTTAATTTAAGAGAGCGCTTAAATTTAATTTTAAGATCCAGAGACAGCTCATAGAAAAAATTACGGGAAAGGAATTAAGTCACGTAAGCAATTCTACTTTCTCTAGAGACACAAAATGACTTTTAAAAAGATCAGCTGTGAACATGAGGGCAGCTTTCTCTGTGATCTCCCGGCATCAGGCCCTGGGGCCCTGCGTCAGCCAAGGGCGCCCACCTGGCCCTGACGTCCTGCTGCGCATGCTCCCTGGCAGAGGCGCGAGGGTTCCCCTTCTGAGGCCTCTCTAGGTAAGGGTTATAAGAAAGTGTCAGAGCCGCAAGCGTGACTTTCATGGACTTGCCGGGTGTCTATGAAACTGTTTCTGTTTTCACAGAACTTTCAGCCTTCTGGTCACGCAGAATGTTTTCTTTACGAAACCCTCAGAGATTTTTTTTCCCCTCTTCGTCAGAACGGCTGGAATACAGAGCTTCCTCATGATTTCTTAATGGGATTCAGCTGCCCAAACTGCAGTGCTTTCAGCTGTATTTTATTTTATTTTATATTTTTTTTTGAGACAGAGTCTCACTCTTTTTGCCCGGGCTAGAGTGCCATGGCGTCAGCCTAGCTCACAGCAATCTCAGACTCCTAGACTCAAGCAATCCTTCTGCCTCAGCCTCCCGAGTAGCTGGGACTACAGGCATGTGCCACCATGCCCGGCTAATTTTTTCTATATATTTTTAGTTGTCCGATTAATTTCTTTCTATTTTTAGTAGAGACAGGGTCTCGCTCTTGCTCAGGCTGGTCTCGAACTCCTGAGCTCAAACAATCTGCCCTCCTTGGCCTCCCAGAGAGCTAGGATTACAGGCATGAGCCACCGCGCTAGGCCTCAGCTGTATTTTAGAATGTGCTACGTCTCTGCCTCGTTTTTCATTTGCAGATGCCTGGAACTCTCTCACTTTCTCTTTCTCTGTCTGCCATGACCAGCAAGAGCTCATGGACATGAGCTGCATCTTTGTGAACATGAACCAATCAGCAGGTATCCCCAAATGGAGCAAACGCTACCTTAATTCAGACAGTTTCTGGTATGATCCCATGTTCCTTGAGAAAGGAAACGTACATTGGAGACCTGTGTCGGCACCAAGCTGCTGGCAGCAAGTGGTTGTGGCCGTGCGCTAGGAGGGAGCAAGTCCAGCTTGAGCCTGTGGTCAGCAGTGCAGGAGAAGAGCAGACAGCAGGCCCCAGACAAAGGGATGTTAGCACAGCCGAGAAGCAGAGCCGGCCTGGCGCCCAGGACCAAGGGGAGGGGGCCACAGGAAGAGGATCTGAGACCAGAGCCCACAGAGTCTGCAGGGACCAGAGGGACAAGGCATGAGGAAGCACAAAGCAAGCTTGTGTGCCAACATCAAAGAAGGCATTCTAATCACTTCCTGCTCCTGGGTTCTTCCACATTCCTGCAGGGCAGAGAGTAAGCCCAGCTTAGGTGGGAACAGGGAATTGAGATGGGACACACAGGGACAGGGGATCTGATGGATCTTTTAGATCCCTTAAGAGGTCATGACAACATAGAGAAAGAAGAGTCCTTTCGAAGCACACATGTGAACATTAAACATAATGCAATCTGCCAAGGCAGTTCATGCTAATGGAAAACTGTCTTCTGATCTCACACACGCAGGCTATCTCATCTCTCCTTTTGAAGTGGAATGCTTTTAAATTTTTTTATCCTAAAAAATTCAGTATGCGACCGCCTTCTGTGACAGAGCTTCTCTTTTGGTTGTCCGTGAGTGGACATCAGCTTATATTTCCCTCCACCCCTAAGCTCACAAGCTTAATGATTTCTTTGACCCTCAGTATGTTGTCCCGTGGTCTAGTCCTTCAATGTTTTCATTTCTATCATCTGCAAAATCTTCTCTGTCTTCATAGCCCTTAGGGGTCCAGATATATGCACGCTGGGGACAGGAAGCTCCCCATATCAAATTAGCTCCTTGGGCCCTCTGGTCTGGCATATGGTGTAAATGCTTACAGAAGACAGGTCCTCACCCTGCTTCCATTTTTCACTGGCCACGTGATGTTAGGCAAGGCTCTTCCTCTCTTTGAGTCTCACCTGCCTGCTCTGATGAGCTGTTGTGAGAATCAGACGAAATAATAAAGCGGAGAGGATTATAAATTTTAAAGCACTGTACAAATGAAAGGTATTGTTGTAATAAAATATGGATCCTTGGCTCTCACTGGGGTGGGGCTGAGCCTCCTCCAGTCATTCTCTCGGCTTGTTTGTGTAACCTCTGGTGAAATTTCAGTAATTGTTGGGAGGCATAGGTTTCAGCATATTCTTTGTTTCTTCTGTGGCATTTGCAAGGCGGTCACATCTGCCATGAACTGATCCTTATCGGAAAGGACGGGTGGGAAGATATGTAGCTAACAAAGGCTTGGGGGCTCTGAGTAAATGAGACATCTTAAATAGGAGCCATTTAACTATTCCATCAAGAAAAGAACAGCAAAAATATTACCAAACCCTTGACAGAAACAGCCGATAGCTTAGCACTCTGGTTTTTATCATTTGAAGTTTCTATTCAAACATGTTTCATCTCCAGCAGCCAGCATCATCGTGAACATTAAGTTTAACTGAGTTGCTGGTTCAATTAAGCCTCAGCAGACAGTTTTGTATACCAGATATGTGCCAATCCCTATTCTATGCATATAACCTTGAGTAATTCATAGATTCTTCCTTAAGAAACTCATACAAATAAACAAACACATAAAAATGTTAATGCAGTAATTGCTATATTCAAAGTATTCAGGGAGTGCATGGGATGGAGCAACTAATTCCGTATGGAAAGTAGAAGAGGAGATAAAGTGACTCGGCCCTTCAAGGATGAATAAAAGTTGGTCACTGAGTGAGTACAGAGCAATGGTTCAGTATATGGGCTCTGGGCCAGCCCACCAGCTTCAAGTCCTGGCTCTACTACTTCCTAACTGCATAAGTTGGCCAGTTACTTTTGAGTTTTTGATGCCTCAGTTTCTTCATCTCTACAATAGGTATAATAGCCATAGGGCCAACCTCACAGATTACTGTAAGTAGAAATGAGTTCTGGCAGTTCCTGTCGTGTGGTTGGTCACTCAATAAGCAGTAGTCATTATTTTTGTTATTATTGTTTTTTGCTAATTTAACAAGCAGGAAAGAGATTTCCTGGAACTCTTAGAGATCTCACCTCTGAATTTAAGAGACTTATAATAGCATCATTATCAATAACAATAAAGCTACCATTGATACCAGACACTAGATTCTTTCTTTTGTTTTTTGAAACAGGGATAGAGTGCAGTGGCATCATCATAGCTCACTGCAAGTCACATGCCTGGGCTCAAGCGATCCTCCTGCCTTAGCCTCATTAGTAGCTGGGACTACAGGTGAATGCCACCATACCATGCCTGGCTAATTTTTCTGTTTTTTTTTTTTTTTTTTTAGAGATGAGATCTCCTTCTTGCTCAGTCTGGTCTTGTGCTCCTGGCCTCGAGTGATCCTCCCACCTTAGCCTCCCAGAGTGCTAGGGTTATAAGCATGAGCCACTGTGCCTGGTCACCAGATTCTGTACATATGTAATTTTACTTAGTTCTCATAACAATCCTGAGAATCAAAAACCGTCCATTGAAATATAAATAACACCACAAAAAATGTAAGTAAAAAATAAGTGGCACAGAGGGTGGATGAAAGAGAAGTACATAAGAGGAGATATTTACCATCCAAAGTAACGAGGCAAAAGTCAAAAAGATTACAAAATGGTGGGTTTAAGGCAAGTGAGGTGCCAGGCATGGTTTTTCGTTTGTTCTCATTTTTGCTTCTTTGCAAGTTCATGGTCTCTAAGCAGAGCATGTCCTTTCCAGTTTCCTCCAGTTCCCACCACTTACGTCATACCCAGCCCTGAAAACATTTGAGCATTCAAATTTGTGATACGCAGACAAGGATCTAGAACTTGTGTTTTGCGACTGCTTGGGTTTACTGAACAATGTTTTTGTGCCAGTACTTTCAGATACATGATCTACATAACATCCTGATAAGGTATTATTATCCCCAATGTATAGATGAGTCTGAGAGAGAGCAAGTCTAGAAAGAATAACAGGATGAGAGGCACCAAAGCAGGGAGGTTCCCGGCATGTTCTGAGATTCCCTTGACCAAAGAGGAAGATTCGTGCAGGGGAGTAGTGAGAGTTTGGGTGGAAGAGGTCAAGTGGCCTCAAAGGCCAGGCTTAGGAATTCAAATGTGGTTATGGGAAGCTAAGAAATTATAGGTTTCCTTTGCTTCATTTTAGCTTTATGAAACCCACTGACAGCAAACATACAGGCTTGCTCTAAGGTTGCCACAAGGTTTGCTCTAAGGAGGAAGAGGTGTTAGGTGTTTTGAAATTGCCTTGCTGTAGGCAGGACAGTCCTCCCTCTCTTGTGAGAACGTGAGGGAGGAGGGGCCTTCCCGTAAATGTTGCTAGTTGAGTTTTCCTATTATGTATAATATCATTTTCAAGAAAATGGCCACCCAATTCCCCCTCCCCCGAATTCCAGTCCTTGAGATCTGACTAATATTTAAGCCTCGCATTTCAAAGTGCTCTCAAACGAAGAACAAACTCCTTAACCTTTGATGCTAAGAAGTTCCTCAAGACACTCTCCTATTTCCTCTCCACCCTCCCCTCCCTTCATGCCCACGATGCACCCAGCCATGCTGATCCAATGACTGCTCCCTGAAAGCACCAGATTTTCTCTAAAAATCTTTATCAGACTACAATCACAATGGAGACCCATCCTCTGCAGTTCCTCGCACTTTCTTCTAGGGTACAACTGCTCACTAAGGACGTGTTTGTTTACTTTAGATCATCAGTTCTGTGACGGTGGGGATCCCGTCTTGTTCTCCGTTCAATGCCCTGCACCTCGCGCATCCCAGCACATGGTTAATGCTCGAGAACAATTTGTCATATGAATAAGTGATTGAATGAGCAAATAAATGACATGATTCCCTGATCCGTACTCACTGTGGAATCCTAGTCTTCAACTTGCCGGTGCGTTCACCCTCTCTCATTATTCACCCGACCCTAGAGCCCCATCCCCCTGCACCTTGGTGGTTGATTTCCAGGTCCCTCTCTAGATCGGACACACTCTCCACCCTGTTCACAATCTGACAAGTGCACACGCCCACCACCACTAAAAGCAACAACAAAACTGTCTTCTCTCTGCTTCCTGGGGCTCATCCTTTACCAAAAGCCATTGTTTCCTGCCAGAGCTCTGATGCTGTTACCCGTGAAATGTTCCTGGGACTCACAGTTCTCCGTTTCCCTCTCAGATCCAGTACTTATGTTTGAGTGGACTGGACTGGGAAAAGAGACAGGGAGAGGACCCCTAACAGCATCTCGATTTTATAGCATTTTTGTCAGCATTTCCCAGAGTAGGAGAGACATGTGTGTGCATGGTGTGTGTGTGTGTGTGTGTGTGTGTGTGTGTGTGTGTGTGTGTGATATATCAACACACACCTGGGCGTGGTCTAGCTAACTCTCAGAAAATGAGCGGTTTGAGAGGAAGTTGAATATCTCCCTGCTCATGGGGAAGGGATAGGCCCTGGATGGGCAGTCCCAGCTGTAGGGACTCAGGAATTCTCCCAGCAGGACAAACCTGGAAGTCCAGTACCAGCAATAATAATTATTTTAGCAGCGTAATTGCAAATACCTCTGAGCACTCCCTGTGTTCCAATCACTGTGCTAAATACTTTACATAGATTATCTCAATTAGGCCTTACATCAACCCTATAGGGTGGGAGCTCTTATTATTCCTATTTGACAGCTAAGAAAACTGACACACGAAGAAGCTAAGTACCTTGCACAAGCTCACACGGTATATGGTGGAGCTAGGCTTTGAACCCAAGCACTCTGACGTTAGGATTCCACCCAATACAAAATGGTTCAAAACAGGCACCCTTTAACTATTAAGAGTCAGAATGTAGAAGAATCACAAAAAAGTGGCAAAATTTATTTTTTACACTAAAACCCTCACAGACTGAGGAAAATGAAAGAATCATTGCCTCTTTAGGAAGATATAATGGGAAAGATATTAAAAGTATTTCCCAGTATGCTGTAATTCCAGCAATTTATAAATTTGTAAATGTGTACCATTACACGTATAAGGTGAGCAAGGGAGCATAGGGCTGCCTGCCACACGTGGCACTGGAGTGCTCCCCAGAATTGTGCAGTGCACAGCCTGCTCAACTTTACATGATGGCCCAAAAAGGCAGACTTCTTTATATCCATCAATTACTTATAAGGACTGAGTGGAGACCTGTTATAGGGATATGAACTAGTGTGGACGTCAAAAACTAAATAAAAGAAAAAGGATATGTAAATGATAAACTGGCTGCCACAGTACTATAGAAAGCAGATATCTTTCCCAACGTGGCCCCAGAGTCTCTGCAGCCTCCTCTGCCACTGCCTTTCTAATCAACTGTACCAACGTCATTGTCATTAAACTTGCCACCATTCCCCAAACATGTATCCTCCCACACTTCCCAGTCTGTACAAATGCTTCTCCCTCTTCCTCAATCTCTCCCCCATCTTTCTTCACCCACTACCTCCTTCTCCTTCGAGACTTATATGTTCATCCATGCCTCATTCATACATTCATTCAGCAAACATTTTTGGAGCACCTCAAGTAGATGCAGAAGTGAGTAAGAAGAGGAAGGCATCCCCCCGCCAAGTTGCTCACAGTTTAGAGGGGGAATTAAACAAATAAAGTGATTCCTCTCCAAGCAGTTTTATAATCATTCTCATTCTCTTTCTTCCCCCATGCTTTGGAAGCATTTAGAGTCCATATCCTTGTCAGCCAAGTAACAATTTGAAATGCTTAAAGCAAAACAAATATATCGTAGGAAACGTACAAAACACGTTGAAAGCTATAAATCAGTGCTTATATGTCTGTATCTCTTCTGGGTTCATTTTGTGAGGAGGTAATAAAATGCTAAGTTAAAGCTCTGTTGATTTTCTCCAGGCACTTGCCAAATTCTTGGCATCACATTCTACCCCGTTTTCAGGATTCAGAGGGTCTAAGCAGTGCTAGTGAAAAATTTGGTTCATCAAAATAACCTTATATTTCATTCTGTTTCATTCTAGCCTGAAAATGCTCCCCAACCCCTGCCATAAAATGTGTGAAGCTTGAATGAGACAGCTATGCATAGTGTGAAAATAATTTCATCCCCAAAGACATAAGGTAGCATATTATTTTAAGGGAACCACAGCAGGTGAATGACTTAAAAAAAAAAATCTTCTGCTATGAATATCAAGTCCCATCTGGCCATGCATGTTCCATTTCAAGACAGAAAGGCTTATCTTAGTAGACTGGGAGTGCTTTTTGGGCAGGAGCTGTGTCTTATTTGTTTCTCTAACCCAGACACCTAGCGTAAGGCTCAGTAAATATTTGTGAATATGTGATACGTACTGATCAAAGTAGAAGTCTAGGTTATTTTCTAACCTAGTCATGCTCCCTAGTGTTCTGGAGAAAGGGCCACTAGATTGTGTTTCTGATTTGTTTGGTTGAGGAGGGACAGGAGGAAAATTGTTTTGCTTTGTTTTTGAGATATGTCATAATCCAGTAGAAACCAGGATAAGAGCAATGACCTTATCCATCAGGATAGCTTAAATATTTATTGATCATCCCACTTAATGAGTAAAGCCGTTGGATGGCATTATCTTGCCTGTGAGCAATACTCAAGAAAATAATTTTACACTCAGTTTTAGTCTACTCTGACTTTGAAGTTTTGGTATATTTTCACCTCGGGAATGTAGCCACACTATTCTATAGCTCCAGGACCCAGGTCGCTTCCAAAGGCTGAGTAGAATCATCAGGAAGCTACAAGCCTTCCCACCACCCCATACTGCTGCTGCAGTATGTGTCTGTCTGGAGCCCCTGTGAGATCCACTTGCAAACAGAACCAGCTCACAGAGCCATGCTTGGTCTGAGAAACACAGCAGTCATCTCACCTTCAGTGCATTGTGATATTTGATGTCATGATCCTCTTCCTGTCCCACTTGGCGTTGGCATTTGGTTTGACTTGGTAGTGAGAAATGTGACAAGACTATGAGAAATTTTCCTTCCAGAGGACTTCTTAAGGGAGCTTGATTGCTTTACCAGAAATTTGTATTGCTTAGCGTGTATGAAATGCCTCTTTGGTACATTAGTGTAAAGGTTCAAGGCAAAATAAACACATTTCATCTTGACCATATTTGAAACTCACAATAAAAAGGAGTTAAAAAGGTAAGCTGATGAAATAAGAAAATTTTATCATTTTATTCCACACCTATCTTTTACTTTCTCCCCTTTCCCGTAATAACTTTACCTCAACGTAATGGCACTCATATGCATTTTCAAAGGATTTTCATTTTATTGTTATTGAATTATATAAAGCAGCATCAGTAAATCCATTAGAAATTCTCATTCCCGACTCCTACAATTCGGCTATAAAGATTCAGAAAGAAACGAGGACATTAAGGACACACCAGTGGCTGCAGTGGCACGGTCTTTATTATGTTTGTTTATGTCGTAATCTTCTTAGTTTGCCAAACCAAAATGGCTTAAAGTTGCAGTGCACCAGGTAGGTTCTGGCCTGCTGCCTTTAGGGGTTTGTTCAGAGGACTAGCTGTGTTGGCAGTGCCTTGGTTTCCCTTCCCCATAGCCCGCACCAAATCCTGTGTTTTACCCAGTCACACACCTGCCTGGGGGGACTGTTGCATCTGCTTGATGCCAATGTTCTTTTAGTGACAGAGTGACAAAGCGCCCTTTGTTGATCTGAGACAGACTCCTAGATTTTCAAATAAGGCATTTAGTGGTAAAGGAAAGCATTTTTTTAAAAAAAGAAGTACGTTATTAAAGAAGTCCGTCAGATATTCAAGAGCCAGTTTTTTAAATTCCTTCTTATGCACGGTTGTTGTTTTCTTATAATTTAGCCCATCAGAATGAATAGATGTTCTGCTTTCTGAAGAGTTGAAGAAATGTACTGTTCATCCTGAGAGTAGTAATGCCTCCTGTGAACCAACTCTTCTTAAAAGTTGAAAATGCCCATAGATATAGAGTCAATATTGGATTGATTTTTGTTCTCATTTTCTTTCTCCAGATCTCGTATTCTCCTACAAAACAAGTTACGCTACAATATCCACTCTTAGAGACTGAGTCAGTTGCCATGGGGTACATGAAAGAAGTCAGGTATATTTGGGCTCTTTCCTCTAGAATTACATAAAATTGGTCTTCATACCTGCTTCTCCCTCTTGGTGAAGCTGGATGGGAACTCATTCATTTATTAATTCATTTACTTAATTCGTAATTTATTCAAAGCATTTATTAAGCAGCAGTTGCTTACTAGGACACGAAAAAAATAGAAAATAGTGAAGATCCTTGCTATTTACTTGGAGAGACAATATCTACACATATAAAACAATTTAATTCTTAAGATTTATTTAAAGTGTGTAAAATTTAGTTGTAATAATAATAATAGATGATATTTATTTATTTATTATGTACCAGAGCTCTTCTATATGTTTTACATATATTAACACATATGTTAATCCTCACAACACTCTTACCAAGTAGCCACTATTATGATTCATTTTACACACAGTGAAACTGAAGCACAGAGAGGTTAACTACCCAGCAGCTAGTAAGTAAGTAGCAGAGCCGGGATTTGAATCCAGGCAGTCTAGCTCCAGGATCCAGGCTTTTTGGCCACTGCCTACCATTTACGTACACTTTTTGTTGAATTAAAATAACGCAGCCTAGGTCACTCAGGAAAACTGTCAGTGGAAGACGTGGTTCTTAAGCAGAAACTTGATGGTCTAAGGTTTTGGCTGTGAAGAGGGTGGAATTGGACTTCCTGGGAAGCAAGAAAAGTGCAAGAAAAGCTGGGATTTTGAAATGAATATGGCATGATGGGAGGAATGACTATCATAAAATGGTATGAGAAAACTTTTATATAGAGCCTTGAGCCAGGTTTAAAGGTTTAAATATATATCCATGGGCAGGTATATGAGCAAGGAATAGACTCATTCACTTATCCATATAGTTCCAGCAGTGGAAGCACCCTAGAGAGTATCAGTTCCAGCTCTGCCCTTTATATTTGTAGAATCTATGACCTAGAGGGTGGAAATAACTCCCAGAGGCACTTACCCAGTGGCAGAGTGTATCTCTTCTGATCCATCATTTAAAGCCATTTCCAATGTCTGGGCCACTCTGGAAGATTCAGAGACATTTGGTTCAGCCTGGGAGGGAGAGAAGGAAGCAAGGTGACCTGTGAGGCATTATTGCAAAATCTAAGTGAAGCACAAGAGGGCTGGGCTCAATGAAAATAGTAAAATCTCCAAGAAAGGATTGAGAGAACCTCATGGGATATCAGTAATAAAGGAAAAGAAAGAGCTAAGGTGCCTCCAAGTTGGCACAGCTTTGGCAGAAATGGGGAAATTGGGCAAAGGGAGACTATCAGTTCATGTTTGTCACCTGTGAGAGGGAGGTGGCCTTATTATAATTAGTTCTGTGTGGTACCTTCTGTAACGTGTGATCAGATTCCAAGGCCCTTTGCAATTTTCCCATTAAGCAGTTGCCACTGTCATCAGTGTGTGAGCAAGTCCTTGTCAACATGGTGAGATGGAATTCAACTCAGTTTGAGTTGACTATTCCATTGACTACTCCATCCTGGTCTTCCTTTTGGTACTTTCTTTCACTACTAATCAGCTTCATGCGTGTTCAGTTCCCTTGGAGTCTGTACAGGGTAGTGGTAAAGGGTATAAGTTTGGAGGGCAAATGGCCTAAATTTAAATTCTGGTCCTACAACTTCTTACTTGTTTTGATTTGGGCAAATTGCCTAACTTCTTTATGGGTCAGTTTCCTCACCCATAAAATGGCACTGTGATCGGTACTTACCTTCGAGCAATAATGTGAGTACTGAGTGAATGCATACGTGTACAGCACTTAGCATAGTTCCTACATGCAGCAAACAGTAAACAGTCGCCATCGTTGTCGCTGCTCTGTGACTCCTCTTTGCTCCATTACAGTTTGAGCGTTTTTCTCCATGACAACCTGGCGAGATGCAGTTCTTCCTTTCCACCAGCACCCTGTTCCTATGGCTGCTGTTGTGACATTAGCATGTTACCTTCACCCCAGAAAGCCCCTTTGCTTCTCCAGCAAAGCCATCCGGGGCCCCCAGTAAACCGCCTTTCACCCTCACATACATGCCCATACGACACAAGTTTGTTCCGGAGGAGGGGATAAGGACACCTTTCTCTTTTTTTATGTAATCTTACAACCTGAAATTGTGATTAGGCCACTGAGCTTTTACCCAAGAACTCTCAGACTAAGCAGATCACCCCATTCTGGAATTCACCTAGCTAAAGTTGCAAAATAAGTTCTCTGTTTCTGAAGCAGGACTGAAAAGGGATTAAAGGCAAAGACTTGAGAGGCAGCTGGACCTAAGTTCAAATCCAGACTTCACATTTACTAACCATGTGGCCTTAGATCTAATAACACCTGAGTAATTTTCCTCACCTATAACGAAGGAATACCTATCTTGTTTGTCATAAGGATTAAGGGTCATAGATCTACGGAAAACATCATACCTGACACAGAATGAATGCTCAATAAGCTCTGACTCTTGCTAGTATTATTACAGTTATTATTGTTGTCACAATAACTCCATCATCCTTCCAAGCTGTAACAGGTGTATATATGTCTGTATCATTGAGGAAATAACTGTAAAGCCACCCTTAATGATGAGTACAGTACACCTAATGTTTGAAAATGTAAATATTTTTCAACAGTGTTTGAGATCTTGTTTCTGGCATTAATAACCAAATTGTTGCTGGTGATGGCTGGTGATATCCAACATCAGAAGGCATCAGAGCAATGTGGCAGCCAAACTGTAATCTTGTTGTTTTGGTTTCATCTTGAATGTTGGCTCCTAAAGCTGCAGGTGCCAGTGTCCGGCCCACCAGCATGGGATATGTCATCTCTCTAAGGTCAGAGGATTTCAACTCTGTGGGGCACTGAATTATTGCAGAAATGGTTCTTTAGGAAGACTCAACCACTACTTTAAGGTCCCACGTTGATATGGTGATGCCAGTGCCTGCGTATTTTCCATATTCTTTATACAGATATCATAGGCCATGTAGCTCTCTGAGGTGCATGAACAAGCTGACATGAAAATTTACAGATTGGTTTCATCTACAGCCAAATTTTAATAGAAAATAGAGGTGATGCGTCCGAAAATACAGATGAAGGAGCAGTGACATCTCCAAATCCCTAGGGGGCACTGTGCAGAGGACACCAGATTCATGCCTGTCCCTGTCCCTGAAAGTAACCTCGAGGGTCTTTCCTACTGATGTTGGCTGCAATGGTGTTCATATTCCTCCTCTGTCCATTCAACAAAACGAGGAAAGTCTTAGGGTTGCGGCAAGATGGAAATGAACTCCCCAGTCCCGGAGAGGCAAGGGCTGTTTGGGTTAGGATTCTAGAGGACTATTTTTCATCCATATTTTCTTTCTTTTTTATTATGTTCTCTGGCATTACCACAGTCTGTATTACTCTGCTATTTCATATGCTCTCTTCTAATTTGGTTTTGGACATTTCAGAAGATGAATTTTTATTAGATTATAACAAAACTAGCATGGGAGAAATTAAGGTGTTCTATAGGTCTCTACTTGATTATGTAACAAATATTATAAATTATAAATACAGGGAGCAGGAAAACTTGCCCCTGCTGAAATATCTTCTAGGGTCTGTGGGAGTAGGACCCAAATAGGGATCATAGATCCCCCATTCCTTTTAAGACAAATTTCAGTGATCAGCTTGACCTCTCAAGATCTCTTAAAACTACGACTGCATCAGGCTGCCCCCAGTCTCACACCCTGATATGCCACTGTTTATGCCTGTCACCGCTTTCAGTTGGAAGGATTCCAGCTAATTTAAGCTGTAAAGAATTACATCAAAGATCATAGAGAAGTGAAGAGATTCCATGGGAAAGTCAGAGAATCAGACTCAAAACCCACACAGGGAACAAAGGAAACTCACGAAGTCTCATGCCACATAAACAGGTTGGCTCAGGCACTGCCATATCTGGGGACTACATGCTATCGCTGGTGCCATTGCCACTGAGCAGTGGGCGTCACCATGACCACAATGAGGCTCAATTGTCTGGGCTCCCTCATGTCACTCTGATATTAAACCCCCAGTAGGCACACACAGTTGACCCCCCACCACACAACTGACGATGTGCCCAACATGGGAAGGAGATCCAGAAGATGGAGAGTCAAAACTGGCGCTTGTCCACTTTCCTTCCCATCCTCCTTTACCAGCTCACATGCTACCATGAATTATAATCCTTACAATGTTATCAATCCCATTTTACAAATGGGAAAACCAAGTCTCAGAGAGGGTAAGTGACTATTGAAAGTCATAGAGAGTATTTATCACTTCTAGATTTTTGTTCCAGGTACAGGTTTTAAAACACTGCTACCTGGTTTTCTTGGTTTGGGTTGGGTTTGTTTATTTAGGGGTTTTTTGCCAATGGAATTTTTTTTTCAATTTTTCTAATGAAACCTTAAAAGAGACCTCAATATCCAAGGCAGATTATAGCAGCTGCTTGGGTCAAAGAAGGGTGAGGGAGAACAGAGCCCCATCTGCTTGGTCTCACATTCCTCATTTCACACACACAGAATACTCACCACTAAGGTTTGAAAAATGCTGCTACCAGCCTCAGCAAGGGAGGTTGACCATTCCTGGTTCATTTCTTGTCACTGCCTCTCGTCCGTGGGCTCAGGAAATAGCTATGAGTTCAAATAGAGAGTTAGCTGTTCATACCCAATTTTGTCATGGCCATGGTCCAGCACTTCTCAAAACATGTCCCATAGAGCACTGGTTCAAGATATTAATAAATGATAAAGGTAAAGGTAAAATGAGAAAACAAAAGTTTTATAAATGTTGAATTTTTCACCTTAGCTAAAAATATGGAAAACAACAGGTTTGTAAGAATTAAAAACATTTCTTACCTACAAGGAAAGACTCTCAGAGAATATTGTGACTCTCCAAATAAGTGATATAATGTAAAAAATTTTCCAAACATTTGGCCAAAAGCCTATTTTTCAAGTTGTATTTCTCAGGGCCAGCTCTAGAGTTTTTTGATTTGGCTTTGTTTTTAAATACCCACCAATATCATTTGACTATTTTTGGAGGCAGAATGAATTGGTTTATTTCCAGTCATTTTTCTTTAAGGATTCTTGTAAAACTTGTAAATCCAAGAAGAAATGCTAAATTTACCCAGGAAAGGTAAAACCCCATGGGTCCCTTATATCTGAAGGATCTGGTTTAGGCAATATTTCTCTGTAAGGTAAGAGTGTAGACAATGTGGCTGAGAAGAACCCAGACAAATCCAAGGCCTAGATACTCTCAAGATAGTAACAACAGTAATTACAACCCTGTAATTAAAACAGGTCTATAAAGTTCAATGACAAAAGGCAGTGAGATGAAGGGATATTTGCTTTCAGACTCACTCTTTTAAAATCCTGATGGTTGGGGGTGGGGGAGACAAGGGCAACATATATAACCTAAACATCTGTACCCCCATAATATGCTGAAATAAAAAAAAATAATAAATTAAAAAAAAATCCTGATGGTTATGTATTTACCCCTCAAGGCAAATGGAGGTGTCTCCAAGGGTCTGATCCAAATGCAGGAAGTGACCAAAATTTTGGAGAAATTTTTAACACAGTAGAAAGCATCAAGCTGGTCTGGGCAGTCTATTCCAGGTAGACAGCCGTGACTTATCATTTTACTCTCTGGAAGTCGATATGTAGCCCAGTTTATAAATACCTCACAGTCTCCCGTTGCCTTTTTCCTCAAATGAAACCCACTCGGCCTGAATCGTAATACCTTCTTCAACTACATCTTTATCTCACCAATCCATTTCTCACCTTAGGTAAATTGCTTACCCAATGGGAGCTGCTGTGGAATTTTTTGTTTGTTTTTATTTTGCTTTGTTTAGTATAAAATTGAAGTAACGGTAACTGCTTTGTCACTTCTGAGCTGCGGTGGGAATCAATCATGTTGATCAGGTCCAAGGCTAGCCCCAGGAAGAGGTGGCCTTCTGGAAGTAGGCAGCCTACTAGCTCAGGTTTGGCCAAGAGCATGGGCTAGATTTCAGCCCCACACACCCCAGCAGCCTGACACAACTTGCCCTACTTTCACATGTATCAGTATTTGCGAAAGGACCTTGTAGATTGAAAAGTGTTTTTGTCAGGCAGTGTTGCGGAGCAGTCAAGGGCAAGACCACGGAGACCTGGGTTTCATTCCAGGCTCTCCCGTAACAGTGTGTCACCTGGGTAGCCTCACTAACCTCCAAACCCCAGGGTCCTTATCTGTGAGATGGAGATAATAGCAAACAAGGTGAGTGTGAAGATTAAGATAATGTCTGAAAGTACCTGGAGTGTAGTAGCACTCAATAAATATTAGTATTACTATTATTATTACTAAAGCATGGGAAAATGGGCTTTTTGACATTATTATCATTTTAATTCTAACACAGATCTTATGTTCCAGCCAAATTAATTTTCTTCTTCTTCCCAACATAACAACACACACCAGCCAGTCTCTGGACTTTCCCTCTATTTCTTGTCACTAGGAAGAGGCTCACTCTTTGCCAATGCATAGCTCTCATTTTACCATCCCCCTGGTGTTTTCTCAATCACATAAATTATGCTACATTATCAGAAACTGGTTAATGACAGGAATAAAATCTTATGATGCTAAGTTAAAAGAGCAAGGTACAAAATTATATATTCATGATCTCAATTTTTTAAAAAAATATTTTTAAGTATGTCCATGTTTCGCATGGGCTCACTATGCATGTATTTTAGTTACCACATGTTAATTAAATAACACCTGTCTCCCAACGCCTCAGTTCAAATTTCAATTATCTTGGCATATTAACTGAGTAATTGCATTAAGTAAAACTTCACTGCCAGAAATTCGGTCCACAAATCACTATGTGAATGACACGCACATCACAATCAGTGACCAGTCACAGCTCTGCTTTTCGAGTCAGCCTGCAATTGGTCAGTGCACATCTGTTAGTCAGTTTGTGCACAGACAGCAAAGTGTGTGGTTGTGTTGCCTCCTTGTCTCTCAGTGATAAACCCACGCAGCATTTATTTATTTATTTTTTTTTTTAGTGTAGAATCATCCTTTTATTTCGGTTGAAAATGCAAAGTAATTTTGGGGGATTATAATTAAGATTTAACAACATTACAATTCTAACGAATAACTTAAAATCAGGGATCTTGAGATAAATATAAATATTTCATGGATATTTTGGAACCCTGGTATTAAGACTACATCTATTGCCAATGACTCAGATGTTTCTTTCTAATGAATTGACCATTACATTTCCAAAGTTCTGAAATGGCCAACAGACCATAGAAAGATAATTCTTTAGGCTCCTGTTTGAAACCAACAGCTTCAGCAAACTGCTGGCCTTGATTCAGGGCCAAAAGCATTTTTTATAATGGATAATTGAAAGAGGAAATTGGTCAACAGTGATGAAAGTACAGCAAAGAAATGAAAAGTGGTGATGGTGGAAATGATATTTGAATCAGATGTAAACGAAGTTATAGAAGAACTAGCTCACCATGAGAGTGTTGACGCTGCTGTCCTTTGAAAGACTTTAGGTATGGACCTCAAGGAACTTAGTGAAGGTGAAATTGACAGATGAGGAAAGTGGTTGTGACAGAAAGGATGAAAATGTTGCAGAGGAAATGATGCTGGCCAAAAATTTTACATTCAAAGAACTCTCAGAGATCGCTCACATCATTGAAAGTGCAAAGGCTAAGGTATTGGAAGCGGACCCAGACTTAGAAAGGAGTTTGACAGTTTGCCAAGACATAAAAGATGCTTTCTCCACGTCATAAGTTCTACAGTTATACAGAAAGGCAGACAAGCATTGTTCAAAGTACTTTTGGTAGGTTTTTTACAAAAAAATAAAACACTTAAATTTTCAGAGTTTATATATTTTAAATTATAGAGTATTAGATATTAATTTTATTTCCCTATATATATTTATAATCAACAGTAAGAGAGTTTTTAATGTTTTGACAAAAATTTTAAAGGCTGCAGAACAACTGGATTTTCCCCATTGGTTGTTAAGATCACTTTGCATGGTTCCAGCTTTCCTGGTCATTTTTGCAGTCTCACACTAGTATGTAAAGTGAAACTGCCTGTACCGATGTCTCCGTAGGAGAAAAATGACTAAATAAAAATATACCAAAAAGTTAGCATGGGTATTAGCATTACATCTGATTTTAATTTTCTCTTTTGAAATTTTCATATTTTCAAATGTTCAACAATTAGCATACATTACCTTTATGATTAAAGAAGAAATTGTTATTTACAAAAAAGTTTGGCTTAATATTCAGTGCCATTGAGAATTTAAAACACCTTTGATTGGCCCTATCTGTTCTCGGTTTAGGGCCCCTCAACCAAAATATGATTAAAATGCCTTTTGTTGTTAACCTATAGCTTGACAAAGGCATTTGGTTTATTGTGTGTGATTTTTTAAAAATTATCTCAACTAGATTGAAATTTCCTTTGTGTACAGATGATGTATTTGATGTGTTATCCCTTCCATCCCCTGGAGCTTTGTACAATTAGTTTTATATACGTAATAGGTGGTCATTAAATATTCTAACTCATTTCTCAAAAACCCGCCAGCAATTGCTAGGAAGATTACCCAAAGAGCATCAAGGAACACATCCAATGATGATTGAACACATTTTAAGAAATTTCATGTAAAATTATTTCAGTGTTCTCATTTAATTAAAATTTAATCTTTCTTCTTCAAACAATGTAATTATTGAGAAACTAGAGGCCCCTACATTATGGTGGTTACATTTTTTTGGTTTCCACAGTAATTATAATTCAGCCTTAGAGTCTTGACACATTTCTTTCGATTACAGCAAATGGGGTTAAAATTTTAATCCGTGTATATACATGAAAGAAAAGTTATGACTGTTATAGAAGCCACAATTTTAGTTTTTCTTGGAAAAGATTTTATTGTGTGACCAGTTTACTAGTTTTTAAGACAACATTGTCAATGTTCACTGATTCAATGAGTAACTTCTTTTTGTTTTTTATTTCAATATATTTAGGGGATACAAGTGCAGTTTTGTTACAGGAATACATTATATAGTGGTGAGGTCTCGGCTTTCAGTGTACCCATCGCCTAAACAGTGTACATTGTTCCCAGGAAGCCATAATTTCTATTTCTTAAATGTTGTTCATTTAATTTTTTTTTTTTTTTTTTTTGAGACAGAGTCTTGCTCTGTTGCCTGGGCTAGAGTGCCATGGCATTAGCCTAGCTCACAGCAACCTCAAACTCCTGGGCTCAAGTGATACTCCTGCCTCAGCCTCCCGAGTTGCTGAGACTACAGGCATGCGCCACCATGCCCGGCTAATTTTTCTATTTTTTATAGTAGAGACAGGGTCTCGCTCTTGCTCAGGCTGGTCTTGAACTCCTGAGCTCACGTGATCCTCCTGCCTCAGCCTCCCAGAGTGCTAGGATTACAAGCTTGAGCCACCGAGCCTGGCCTGTTCATTTTAAATTAACAAACTATCTCACAAATGACTTTTTAAAAAACGTATGTCCTTTGTTAAAAAACACATGAAGTGCAGAGAAAAACAAAATCTATGCATTCCTCATTGCAGCACCTGACTTTTTTTAAAGGCTTCACTGTCTGAGTCAGTTCAGACGTGGGAGCCAGGCGATGGAGGCAGAGATGGCAGGTGTGTGATGCACTTTTGTTACTCGGTTTAGTACACACAGCGTTTTGTAGTTTTTACCTAAGCCACCTTCTTATTTTTCACAGCATCCTGATGAGTTGCATCTCATCACCCTGCCCTCAGCGTGTGAGTGACTGGTCACGCCACCTCTACTCGCACAGGGAGGGGAAGAGGAGAGGAGAGCGGGGAAGGGACTCTCCCGAGCTGCCAGCCAACAGCTCCAGATGTCCCTTCTGACAAAGAGAAGGTGTTTGTAGTGTAGCCTCTACCCTAGCAAAAGAGTTTAGCATTCACTTTTTCCTGAAGAATGTGAATAAGTGAAAGAAAAGACAAATTCAAATTTCAAAATATATCTACATTTTTTTAGCTCCCCTCCCCCAGCTTGTTAAATAAACATCTCCCTCCTTGCCAGCTTCCTAAATTGTGCTGTGACAACTGGCAAAGGAGTGACCGTTTGTTTGCAGGGTTGTGTTGGTACCAGCAGACAGTTGGCTGCTGCACATATACTCTTGTGCCCCCAAAGATCTTGTTTCAGATCCTCTGCCCTCGGCCTTGTGAGACCGCAGCGAGCATGTGAGTGTGCCAGGCTGGTGAACTCGTGCTTTCTAATGATGAATCCAGTTGTTTTGATTCTGTACGCCCTGCTAGAGCTCATGGGCTTCATTCCCACAGAGAAAATCTAGGTAAACCCTGACTCCCACCTTTGGATACCAGAACACTTGTTTGATATTTTAAGGAAAAAATTGAAGATGACAATTTGAAATATGTTTATTATATATTTATGAAGCCCCCCCCTACAAAATTTTCATTCCTCCTTCCCAAGAATAGGATCCTCATACTTTCTATGCCAAAGATAGGGCCACGTGGCTTGGCACATACAGGTGTACTTTGAGGGACAGCAGAACACGGTGTGCGAAATGGGAATACCAGCATGAATTATCGATGGAACCTAGATGAACTCAGGGCATTGCTTATGTCTCTTCCAGAAATTTACTGAGAACAAGAAATAAGTACATGTTTTAACCCTTTTCCACCCCAGGAATCCAACTCACCACTACACCTGGAAATGGAAAATGTTGCAGGAAGGATCCCTGCTCTTTGCAGGTGGCAGGACTTTGGTCAGAGCTGTTAAGCAAACGCAAAATGGACTGCTTTGAATTTGTATTCCTTTCTTTGGAGATGGTGCTGTCAGGAAAACTACCAGAACCTATATGGAAGCGAAATAAAGAACTGAATTCTAGAGTTAACTGTTGGGTTAACTCTGGATGATCCAGCCTCACCAGAAGGGGCAGAGAGCCCTGAACTGTGATAGAAACCAAATAAAGGAGCTTGTATTTCTCATCCCTCTTTGTACTAGGAGTCCACAGGAACCGAGGAACCAAGCTTCTTGAATAGGCAGATGAGGTAGATGCTTATAAAATGTGATTTGAGAGTTTCTGAAAGACCCATCTTGCCAAAGCTACATCAATCCCCTCACTCTGAGTGCCTGGAATTCCACATTTTACAGTACCACTTTTAGGCTAAGGCATTAGTCTTCAAATTCAAATTTGTGCTCTGGAAATATAATGTGTATTGTTATTAGAACCAATCTTCCCAGATTATTTTACCAAACAGTTTAACTTTACCTTAACAGAAGCTAGGATATGAGATACTGTGGAATCATAGAATATGGGACTGGTAAAATTTATCATATTAAAAAGGTGGAGGCCGGGTGCGGTGGCTCACGCCTGTAAATCCTAGCTCTCTGGGAGGCTGAGGCGGGTGGATTGTTTGAGCTCAGGAGGTCGAGACCAGCCTGAGCAAGAGCGAGACCCCGTCTCTACTAAAATTAGAAAGAAATTAATTGGACAACTAAAAATATATAGAAAAAATTAGCTGGGCATGGTGGCGCATGCCTGTAGTCCTAGCTACTCGGGAGGCTGAGGCAGGAGGATCGCTTGAGCCCAGGAGTTTGAGGTTGCTGTGAGCTAGGCTGACGCCACGGCACTCTAGCCCGGGCAAAAAAAAAAAAAAAAAGGTGGAGAACAAAACCTGCTTCCAGGGTAGTCAGGGATATGAAAGGATCTTTAGCAGTGCAGAGGCTCATCTCTGGAGTGAAGTGTCAGAAAGAAAAAGACTATTTAGAGAGGAGAACATAGGGTGAACCCTGACGGCATCAAATCCAGCTGAATCTGCCAAATCCAAGATGGCAAGAGGAAGACCTTCTGTTTCACAGGAAAGGCAATTAATAAGGGTGACTTGAAGATAATATTGTAAATGCAATCATATGCTATAGAATAGAAAGTACTAGCTTTTCCATATGATTATAGACTATGGTTCATTCAATTTTCTCAATAAGCAACTGTTTCCCTTCTTTAGCATCTCAGGCAATAATGGCTCTTCTCCAATCTGGTTTCATTGTAATACTAAAATATTTCCAATAATTAATTACTGGTATTCCAATGTAAATGGAATATAAGTTCTACAATCTTGAATTTATATTTCCTCTTTTTTCAGAGTATGCAGGGTTTTATATATTTTGGTTTGTGTTTGTAGAAAAATGTTTTACTGCTGTTGAAATCATAGCCACCCGCTGCTTTCTGTAGCTGTGAAATATTAGAAGTCTTGTCACTTGCAGAACTAATGTTCCCACTGATGTTCCTCTGTAGCCCTTTTGATTAAAAAGCAGCAACAGCCTGAGACAAGGCCTGGGACTGAGAGTTGCCTATTATTTTTGTGTCTTATTTGGACATAGTAATTCTCAGCCCAGACTTCACATCAGAATGAACTATGCAGCTTTTTGGAATTGTGGAATTTCCAGGGGGAGAGCCTGGTGTGTTATGTGTGTATGTGTGTGTGTTTGTGTGTCTGTCCATCTGTCTGTCTTAAATTTCACGGGGAATCTGATGCATAGCCAAAATCAAGAACCCTCACTTTATTGACTTCAGGGAATATTTGCAAACAGTATACATTTGAGTTTCGGAGGTGATTTAAACTCTATTATAAGCTGGTACTTAATATGTAAGATCCTGACAGATTATCAGATCAAGATATTTTGTGTGCATTCTCCTCTCTGCCTGTTTCTCCTGTTGCCTACGTGGAAATTAGAAGTATGCTCCTTCATAAGTTACTCACGTGGCTGAAGGTCCAGAGTGTCATCAGTAATGACTTTGAATGCTCTGCTTTATGCATGGGTGGAATTGTTTGGCATCCTGAGGGTGCTGGCCTGAGCACTAGCTGAGCCTCAAGGTTCGCGGTTAAGAATGACACTGCTGTGGCCTGTGAATACCACTCGCCATGTGGGCACATTGGTGGGTGAGAGAGTTCTCCTGAGCAGAGCCCCACTGCCTGGTTCAAAAGTTCATGGGCCCAGAAAGGGCAATGATAGTGTAGAGGCCAACAAAAATGCTTTCTTTCACACAAGAGAATGCAGAGAAGCTATAGGATGCCTGGCTCATCTGAGACAGACAGAGCCCTGTGTGTGTACGTAGGTCCTCGGATTTGCTGCCCTGTTGCTGCAAGCTTGTACAATACACTGATGCCTCCTCCCTCAGGAAAAACTGCATAGTATTTGATTAACACATGTAAATATTCACTTTATAAACATGCATTTTTATAAGAGCCTGATTGCAATGTGTAAAAGAGGGCATCCGTACATAAAGTGCCATTACCTGTAGTGTGTGTATTCATTCATGTGTATTTCCTGCCGTGTGATAAATACAGCAACAGATTTCGCCTAATGTGTGTTGAGGAATGAGCTAGGTGATGCGGGAGCTGGGAGATAATCAGACATGCATCCTACCGTAGCTGGGAGATAATCAGACATGCATCCTACCGTGGAGAGCTTACTTTATGTTTATAAAGAGAAAATGTGTGCATGCATAACTAGAATACAGGGCAGAAGGCGGCCAGAAATGACACCTTGGTACAATCGAAGTACTTTGCTATTTCAGAAGAAGGAGATTGACTCCAGCTGAAGGCAATTAGGAGAGGCTGTCTGGAGGAGATGGCACCTGCCCTGGACCTCATGGACTAAATGGGATTTGGACAATACAGAGCATGGGGGAAAGGCCAGGTGGGGAGGCTTTGCAGGCAAGGGGACAGGGGTGAGCAGAGACATCAGACACGAAAGTGAGGGCTTCTACAGTGAGTTTGGCTGGCATGTGGGATGTGGGAAGAGGAAAGGCAGCTCTGCCACCTTGCAGAGGGCCATCCCGGACAATTACTGAACCTCTGTGTGCCCGCTTCCTCAACTATAAAACGGGTATAGTAGTGCCTACTTGATAGCACTGTGTGAGGAACAAATGAACATATGTAAACTACTTAAAACATTCCTTGGTGCATAGTAAGTGTTCTATAAATGTTTGATCTGAGTTATTAATGAAAGGGGTAAAGAAATTCCAAGACCAGATAATCTCCAGGATGGTTCTAATTCTAAAGACCTAGCACTCAGGGCCGCTGGAGGTTCTGAGTGGTGTCTGAGCTCCCCAAGGCGGGTGTGCCGCTGAAACTGGGGGCAGTTTTGGAGGACAGTGTGGGAAGAGACAGAGGCCCAGGAACAAAGATGACTCTGAAAATGGGCAGATGGCTGCCCCCCTTAGCTTTTGCTGCTAATATTGATATGGAATTGGAAGAAAACAAGGTGCCATTTTATGCCAACTACTCTCCCTCGGTGAAAAACTCCCTATTTTAAGTTTCCTTCAACTCTCTTGTGTGTCTTCTTTGACAATGAAAGGATTAAAAAGAGAGTGAGAGAAAAATAGCTTTGCTATAGAGAAGACAAAAAAAAAAAGAAAATTAAAAAAAAACCAAAAATCAGAAATTAACATGATAATCTGTAATCTTAAACACAGAGAATTGCCCAAGAGCCAGACCTTCACCCGTTCCCTTCCTGTAACTGAGAACTAATGAGATGGGTCGCCAGGGTGTGCGGTAGGAATCAGTCTGGCTGCTGTCTCTGCATCTCATTGCCTTTCTAATGCAGGCACAAGCTTCCTTAGTCACTCTTGCTTTTTTAACTTCAATCTTAGTAGTCAGGTTCTGAATAACAACAACCTTCCAGGTAAAATTCTCTTTGTTAAATGCTGAAACAAATGCCTTTGAGATGGTCTCACTTCTCTGCACTTGATTCTCATGGGCATCTAGTCTGGCCTCCGAGTGTGCCCCTGAAGGGGGTTTGCACAGGGACCCAGGAGTCTCAGCCAGTATTTCAGCTCCCCATGGCCAACCTGGTCTTCTCCCACACAGGCTCCTGTCTATTCCCACTCAAAAAGAGTTGCCAGAAGACTTGAAATCACAAATCTGAAAACTCCTGCACTTCATAAATTCAAGGTGACATTGCTACTGTTCTCATTTTTTAAATTACAGCACTCTTTCTCCAAAAAGGATATAAATAAGAAGATAGTTTGGTTTGTATTATTCCTCTTTCTTACCTAAAGCTCTCCTTTGAATTGCCAAAGGAAATCCATTACTGGAACGCAGACATAGAGTTATTACAGTGGATAGATAGTAAAGTAAGATATGGTGAGCTCAGAGGCTCAATTTTTTGCTTCATTCAGTAACATATTTCAGAAGAGCATCGGTAATTGGGACATAATCTATTTATCAACAGGAATCCGGAATAGTCCCTTGCAGTTGATTTCAGAAATCCATTGGACTCTTGCAGAGTGCTATAACCAAGGTGAGAAAGGATAGAAACAGATGTAGAATTACAATTAGCAAAGGGAGAAGAGTTCACCGTGGATACTTAACACGCACTGGCATTTGGCCACCAAACTCTGGTTCTTCCTTCGAAGCTCCTGACACATCCCATTTGTAAAGGATGTTAATAACGGCATCATACCTACACCCCCACAGTTACAGCTAAATAACAATTTCCATGATAAGCCTTTATTCTTGTACAATTGAGAATTTAAGGCAGCAATTTCATCTACAATGTCTAAGTTCAGAATTTATTTTTGGCCTTTTCCAAAGAAAGTTGTGCCCATTTAACTTTGCATGACAGTAAGAGAGAAAAATGTTTTTAAAAGTACAAATTTTAATTAGCTAGGCAATTTGCCTTTCTCTGAACCCTCAAACCCTGGCCATTGCCAAAGGCAGGAAGCCAGTCGAAGTGGAACCGTGATCAGATGCGGGGAGTCAATGTCAAGGGTTTGCGGCAAGCAGCAGTTGCCCATAGCCTGGCTTAGTAATATGCATGTTATTTTAATGACCTTTTAGTGCTTGGCTTTGAATGAAAATTGGGTGATTAGAGAAAAGGATATCTGGGCAGCAATTTTTAGAACACAGAGGTAAGGTGTATTTTCACCACTGGCTTTGAAGAGCAGCCTGATGCCCAGATGTTGACCTTTAAGCTACCTCTCCTAGCCCTGGGGCTTCTCCTGGCATTTCCTGGGCAGACCCCTCCCCCAGCAGCCCCTCAGCTCCAGTTTCTGAAGCCTCTAGCCAGGGCTGTTTAGATAGATAGCAAGCAAAGTATACCGTAAGGAAAAATCTGCTGGCTGGCAGCTTCTAGGGCTAATCTTGTATTTTGTTTCCCAAGTCCATATTTCTGTGACACCTCAGAGGAGGGTTTTACTGCCCTGGGGTTTAGAATGTGTGTTTCAGGAAAAAAGACTCTTACAACTTCAGTCTGGGTAACTTACCTTTCTTTGCCTCCTTGGTGAGAGGAGACCTTTGCAGGAAATGCCTTCACATCAAACCCATGTTGCCCTGTTTCCCTTCCCTTGTCCGGTAGTTACCTTAGAGTTAGTGGCGAAAATTCCAAGTTCAGTCACTTGCTAAAGGACTCATGAATGCATTTTGTTTGGAGCTTTGCAAATCTCTAGAAATTTAGTAAATGGCTCAAGAACTGCCTCCAAGCTTGGGTTGCTAAATAAAAATTTTTTTAATCATTTATGCACAAGTAAAACCACAAAGTAGTGACTTTGACTAGATAAAAGGCTTGAGACCCTGAGGATGTTGTGAAGCTATTACCCGTAAAAGGCAAACGTTACGGTCCTGTGTCTACTAATATGCAGATAAATGTCCTCAATGCCTAGGTTTGATAACACTGAGCAAGTATAATAGTCTCTATCATAGCTTAGCCATTTATTTTCTTTACCACTTTCTTGGCAGTTAATAGCCTCTGATTTGAATTTTTAATTTTTCTTGTACCACATTGGTTCTGCCTCCCTAATGAGATTGTAAGCGCCAGTAGACAAGTCATCTTAGCCTTCTTGGCAAACCTCATAACACCAAAATCGGCATCCCGAATGAAGATCTGAGTATTCTGCCACTCAAAAATTGTCTTTTCAACATCCAGTTAGCCTCATTTGTGCATTTTTTAATTTTTTTTTATTTAAATAGATTTTTACAGGGTGGGGAACCTGTGGCTTCAAAGCCACATGTGGCCCTCCAGATCCCAAAGTGTGGTCCCTTGACTAAATCCAAACTTCACAGAACAAATCCCTTTATTAAAAGGATTTGTTCTGTAAAATTTGAACCCAGTCAAAAGGCCACACTCAAGGATCCAGAAGGCCACGTGTGGCTCCAAGGCTGCAGGTTCCCCACTCCTCCCCCTCTCCCCCTCTCCCTTCTGAATCTCCAGTGTCCTTTAAATCACTTTGTAGGTGCCCGTTCTTTTAAACAGAAATTCCCAGAGAGGGGGCGATCCCCACCAAGGACTCCTTAATCTGAATTACTTCAGTCAGAAAATCAGATGCTCCAGGAAATAGAATTAAGGAAAATGGAAGTAATTTTTGAACCTGTGGAACTCTGGAAGAACGTGGCCAGCCCACCAGGCAAGGACTTTATGTGTGTAAATGCAGGAGAAGGAAGGGCTGGAAAGAGAATTCGCACTAATTCTGTAACTCGTCTGTGGCTAGAAACAGGCATAGAATTACGTCTCTAAGCATGAATGGAAGATTCGGAGCAGGGTTGGTAAACTATAGCCAGTCACCTGATTTTATATGACACGCAGGCTAAAGGTAGTTTTACCATTTTTAAAAGTTGGGAAAAATAGTGAAAAGAAGAGTACTGTTTTATGACACATGAAAATTATATGAAATTCAAATTTCAGTGTCTATGAATACAATTTTGTTGGAACACAGCCACACTGGTTCATTTATGTATTATCTATGGCTGCTTTCATGCTATGATGGCAAAACTAGTAGTTTCAACAAAGACCATATGGCCCGAAAAGCCTAAAATATTTACTTACTATCTGCCCCTTTACAAGAAAAGTCCGTTGACCCTTGATTTAGAGCAAAGTTTTTTTGTTCATTTCTTTTTAGCTATAATACTTTGAGTTGAACAGTTGTTTAACATTCATAAAATGAGCAAATAACATTTCTTCCCTTTCAAAAAAGAATGTAGAAAGATAGTTACAGAAATGTTCATCCCAATATGGTTAACATACACACACATGGAAACAAAACGTTATGCCTAACCATATGGTACTGGTTAAAGTATGGCGCATTTATACAATTGATTTCTATAGAAGCACTTATTGGTGCCATAATCTAAATGTCTGTGTCTCCCCAAAATTTATGTGTTGAAATCCTGACTCCCAAAGCAGTGGTATTAGGAGATGGGGTCTTGGGAAAATGATTAAGTCACCCGAACCCTCCTGAATGTGATTAGTGCCCTTATAAAAGAGACCCCAGAGAGCTAGCTACCTCTTCCACCACGTGAGGACACAGCCATCTGTGTACCAAAACCTGGGCCCTCACCAAACACTGAATCTGCTTTCACCTTGATCTTGGACTTCCCAGCCTTCAGAACTGTAAGAAACAAATATCTATCGTTTATAAGCCACACAATTTATGGTATTTTGTTATAGCAGCCTGAATAGACTAAGACAAGGGGCACAGAACTGTGCTTCCAATTTTAATTGTACAGTATGAACTCATAAAAAATGCTGCAATAAAAATTATCTTCAGGCTGGGTGCGGAGGCTCATGCCTCTAATCCTAGCACTCTGGGACGCCAAAGCAGGAGGGTCACTTGAGCTCAGTAGTTCAAGACCAGCCTGAGCAAGAGCAAGACCCCATCTCTACTAAAAATATAATAGAAAAAATTAGTTGAGTGTGATGGCATGTACGTCTAGTCCCAGCTCCTAGGCTGGGAGGAAGAATCGCTTGAGCCCAGGAGTTTGAGGTTGCTATGAGCTAGGCTGACACCATGGCACTCTAGCCCGGGCAAAACAGAGCAAGAACCTCTCTGGAAAACAAAATTCTTCAAAAAAAAGAGATCCATATCAAAATTTAGACATGTTGTATCTGAGTGGTGGGATTGCAAATGGTTTTACTCTTCTTTTTGCGTCTCTATTTTCTAAATGGTTTTCAGTGAACAGATATTATTTTTACAAAAGTAAAAACATATAATGAAAAATGCTTTTTTCTTTCATAATAGAGACGGATAGAAAAACAGAACAAAATTATCTAATAGCACATTAGATAATTTTCATCATTCCCTAAGGCAAAAAAATTCTCCTGGGAGATAGTGGAGCAAGGACCTTGGCATCAAGTAGCTAAGAGACCAACTCTGCCAATCACTAGTTCTGTAATTTGGAGTGGACTGCTTACTGTCTCTGAGCCTCAGTTTTCCAAGATCTCAAATAAGGAATATAACATCCTCTTGGGGCTTTTGAAAGCATTAGATAAAATCATGCATACAAAACAACTAACTCACATGGTGACAGGCATATAAGCACTAAAAAACTGTCAATTTTCAGTAATTTTATGGAGAATATTTGCTATAGAGATGTCCTGCACTCCATGGTAATTTCTCTTGTGATTAAAAAAAGTCCTAAAGTGAAATGTATGGATCAAGGAGCAGGGGAAGGTGAGTGAGTGAACAGCAGAGCAGCAAGAGGACAGGAACACCACCTATCCTGAAGACAACGGAAAATGGAGTGGTTCAACAGAGGCATTGGCTTTGTTGTTTGGCCAGGAAGCTTCCATCACTACTCACAGTAGTTGGGGACCGCTAGATTGGCGGGGCGTGGGCGGAGTGGCTGTATGTGAGTGATGGTGCAGGTCTTGAACTGTCTTCCAACAGTTCACAGTTTTGCATGCCCGTTATATGAGAAGCACCAGGGATCCCAAGATGCATAAGACACAGTCCACTCGAGAGCGAGCTGCAGTCCCAAGGTGGGTTTAGAGGGATTGCTTTGGGCAAGGCAGTAAGCAATCAATCACCATGTGTCCAGCACACTTTCCAGTTCAAGTATTGAATAATTAGCATTCTAAGGAATGTTTGCACACTCAGGATTAGCAAGAAGGAAGATTATTACTAAAATACTATTAAAATAACCATGTTTCGAGGAAATGATTGGATATGACAGGGCCAGAAATAAAAACAATCACTAAAGAAATCTCACGATAAGTTGGAGGAATAGATGCTAAGAGCTTAAGAGAATGGGGAGAGATGAAGAGAAGGTTCTATAGCACATTGTATTTCTTCCAACAGATGCTGAGAGTATTCCTTGGGTAGGATAATGCCAAGTGGAAACTCTGCAATGTGCCATATTCTTTTCATCTTCCTTGTCCATCTTGTTTTCCAGGTAATTCTTGTCTGAGAGTTCATTTTCCACCTTAGCACTCTTCTAGGCCCTCTCTACATTGTATTATATATTCCCAACCTCCTAAACTGTTGTTGACTATTAATACTGGCAAATGAATATGGGCCACTCCTTGAGATTATATTCTTGAAGTGTCAATGGCCTATATGATCTATGCTCCCAAGATAGATGAGGGGTAAAACAAAACAAAACCCAACCAAAAACACAACCACCTCTTCATGAAGTCCCCTGTATCTCCACCCCTACCCTGCCTGGCCACACATCTAATTTGTTACGCAGTCATTATTTTTCTATGCTGCTTACTTCTCTGCAGGTTTCTTTTACATATATTTGCATTATGTTATTTATTCTAATTTTAGGATGAGTTTGCATAGGCAGCCTTTGCTCTGTCAAACAAGGGCAATAAATCATTCTTTCTTCCTGTGTCCGTGCCTGAAGTATTTAGAGTCTATATAATTACATTGCTTATGTCTTACCCCGAAAGATGTGTGATCTACTCAAATGTCTATCTTGAGGATGCCGAGAGAGATTGCATATCTTAAAAGGCACTCCACTGAGGCATCACACCCTCATCTGCAGGAGTTGCACCCAGTAGACCCAAGACTATACAGGATTAACTTTCTGTAGGATCTGGGATATGGCTCTTTCTGTAGCTGAGCCGCCTTGATAATTGGAGATGGTATGTGGACCTTGCAAGGATTGGTAATGTGACACGGGTTGTACATTTTGAGACCTGCTGAAAGAGAAGACAACTAGAGTCACAAAGTATGTTATTCATCTGTTAAAGGGAATTCAAGTGGGCAGGTCAGGAGAAGCTAGATCCTTGGTTCCCAGAACTTGTGTCCTTCCCACTGCTGAAGCTGGGTACACTGGGCCAAACTAGAGTGACTATTAATTACCCAGGCTCCATGCTATCATGTTCAGAGGGTCAGAAAAATCGATGTCTTAATTGAAATTAGATGATGTAACCAGCAGTAAAATGGGTCAGTTTCCAGAGGCTAGAGAAAGTGTGTTCTCTCCAGGGCAAGGTAAGGACCATCCTCTGCCACACCCTTGCATCCCAGTGAGGTACCTGAAAGTCCTCGGGTCTTCAAGCACTGGGCAGCACCTCCTTGGGCTTCTGGCATGAGGAAAGAATGATCCTCCCATTCCACACACACATACACTCACACTTGTACACATACAGACTTGTACATATTCAGTAATACACATGGATAAACATTCAAAAATATGCATGCATAGCCATACATATAGTGTGCACACATATAAACACCCATATATACACAGTCACACATATAAACACACATGACACATACACACCCTCACACACACACTTATGCACACATTCACACACCTGCTAGGCACTGTGCCGGCTCTTTCCAAAGAGCAGTCTCTGGCCCCCAGCCTTCTCCTGCCACCTCTGCCCCACTGATGCTCTGGCCTTGGGCCAATATCCAGGTGACCCTGGCTCTCCTGGCTTAGCTCATGAATTATTCCTGTCCCAGTAACTTTAGGATTGAGTGTCTGCAACGAATGCCGAAAAGCAGGGAGGCCATGTATATTCGTCAAGGCTCTCCAGAGAGACAGAACCAATAGGATATACAGAGAGAGATACATGAGAGGGGATTTACTAGGGGAACTGGCTCATGCGATTATGGAGGCTGAGAAGTCCATGATATGCCGTCTGCAAACTGGAGACCCTGGGATGCTCAGGAGTGCTGCCCCTAGCGTGACTCAGCTCAAGTCCGAAGGCTTCAGAACCAGGGAAGTCGATGGCAATGGCGCAACTCTCAGTCCAAGGCCAAAGGCCTGAGAACCCCAGTGGGGGTTGGAGGGCAGGGAGGAGGGGCAGGGGTGGGGAAGACACTGGTGTAAGTTCTCAAGTCCAAGGGCCAGGGAGGCTGGAGTTGTCTTCCAAGGACAGGGAAGGAAGAGTGTATCTCAGCTCCAGCAGATAGATCAACACGTTTGCCTTTTCCCTGGTTTCACTCTCTCCAGGCCCCCGGCAGATTGGGTGGCGCCTGCCCGCACTAATGGTGGGTGCTCCCCACCTGGGCCACTCAGACTCACATGCTAATCCCCTCTGGAAACACCCTTACAGACACACCCCAAAATAATGGTTTACCAGGCTTCTAGGTGTTCCTTAATCCAGTCGAGTTGACACCTAAAATTAACCATCACGCTGCAGTTGGGAAAGCAGGAGGCAGGGGCTCTTTCTTCATCTAGAACAACGTTGGACCAATTCATCTCTTCAGTCTCCTCTGGCTCAGAGCAATCTACGAGACTGTCGATGTTTGGTACCTGGTGCTGGAAACTGTTGCGCATCCAGTTTAAAACTGAGAGGGGCAGATGGGGCGCGGTCATGAAGATCAAAGAAAGAAGTGGCCCCTTCACTGAGGTGCTAATGCCAGTCTTGACTGACAAAGAAATGACAGGGTTCGACTTTCACATGATTGCTCTTCCTTCTTAAATTTATTTTTATTTATTTTCATAGTTTTCATTATCCAATAACACATGATATGCATTATTTTGGATAATATTTCGGAAACATAGGTGTGTCCCTTGCTCCTGGGGACAGCCACTGTCAGCAGGCAGCAGTGGCCTTCCAGTCTGTCCTGGTTGGTGGGCTCATCTTCCTGACGAAAACAGGGCTGCAGGAATGGTCTTCAAACTGGCCTTTTCCCCCACTTAATCGTATGTCTTCAAGGGCTTTTTATTAAGTGATTTTAAAACAAAACCAGTCACTGGCCTTCCGGGCGGGCCCCTTTCCGGGTTTCTGCCCAGTGCCACGCTGTGCTTGCGGTTCTGTCAGAAATCCCTGATTCTGGGTCCCTGCCTTTTCCCGTCTCGCAGTCTCAGCGCTCGCTTTGCAGCGCGGCCGGGCTCCCGCCTGTCTGCTGTGGCCGAGTAAAGGAAGCAGCGTCGTCTTACTGTAATTATTTGAGGTTCTGGGCAGTTTTCTGTGCATCAGATCCAGTAACACAAAACAGAGGAAAACCATTATGCCCCAAACCCAGCTGTTTACTCTCCCACACAGCTTTTTCTGGGAAAGGGAGACTGCGGTAACGTGGGAGAGGGAGCTGGGATCCCGGGAGCTGGGATCAGGCTCTGGGCGCCCAGGCAGGGCTGATCCAGGCAAAACACAGCAAACAAAGTCGGGCTTGGGCTCCTCCAGGGAGAGCAGCCCCGTGACTAAAACAACATAGATGTGATCACATGTTTTCCTCAAATCCTGGTTCCATGACCAGCTCTAGAACCTTGGGTCAGATACTCTTTATTTGTACACCTTATCCTTTTCTCATCTAGGAAATGGACGTAGCAGTAATTATAGCTACTTTATGCGGTTTCGTGAAGCTTAAGTGAGAGAACCCATGGAAAGTCCTTAACACAATACCTGGCATGAGGTAATTCCTCAAGAGAGATTAATTGCCAACTGAGCTTCCTCCTCCCTGTCTTCTTTCTCTCAGAATTCTTCTTGGTGGTTCGACCTTCTTGTGTCTGCCCAGTGACTCCCCCCTTCTCTGCTCAGGCACACTTGAGCAGAGAAGTGTAGGTAGCAGGTAGCTGGGGACCCCTCTGCCCCTTCTCTAGTGGGGTGCTCCCCTGGGATTTGCCCTCACTCACCTTTTCCTCAAATCTCAGAGCTAATTACTTCAGAGCTTCCTCTCAGCACCCCACCCAACCAAAGCTCACTTCACTGCTTGGTGCATTTGCCATTCGTTCTTTCAATACATACGTAGGTCAGCGCCTACTGTTTGTGCCAAGCGCTGGGATAGGTGATGGGGAGAAAGACACAGTCCTGCTCTGAGAAAGCCCAGTCCACTGGGGTCAGAGATCAGCAAAATGGCCATTACAATGCAGGGTGCCAAATAAATGCTCCGGTGAAAAGGTGTGTTCTAGATGCCTCCAGAAGGGCGTGCACACCAGCCTTGGGGTGGCTTCTCTACTTTCTAGAAGATTTCTCCAACTCTATCTTCTAAACCTCCTATTGAATTTTTTATGTCATCGATTACATTTTTAATTTCTAAGTATCTTTTCTTATTCTCTGATTATTATTTTTTTATAGTGGTTCTTAAATGGTGTGTAGGAATCAGCCAGACATGTACCTATGGACCAGGACAGATCCTAATTAACAACCTGAGCAGGAAACCTAATTATGATGTTCCCAATGTCTCAGCGTCAGGTTCTATAAGATCCAAGGAGTCAATTGGCCAAGCTGATAAACACAGTTATTCATTCCTCACTCATTGCACCTGTACTGTTGTCCTCTGTGTCCCAGGTTGTGGTGTGGAGTGGTGAGGGGCATGGTCTGTACTTTCATGAGTTCACAGAAAGGTGGAAGAGACCAGAACATGAACAAACAATTACAACACCAAGGGGTAAACTCCCCATGTGTCTGTGTATGGATTGCTCAGGAAATGGTTGAGGAAAACACTGGGAAGGGGTGGGGGGAGAAGGGGCAGCAGAAGAGGCGATATTATTGCCAAGTCTTAAAGGATAAAAGGAAATTTACAGGCAGAGAAGGAGCAGAGGAAGAGGCAAAGGAGGGAACACATGCCTGGCAGAAAGGCATGCGTTCTATCAAGGAGGCATTAAAGAGCCTACAGTATGTTTGAGATGGGGGTGAGCAGTTCTGTGGTTGGAGCTTAAACGCTCACTGGGAGGAGGATGCTGGGGGAGAGGGCACTGGTGGGAGACACACTCCAGGGAGGTTGTTAGCTTGGATTGTGCAGGGCCTCACCTGTCATGTTAAGGATTATTAGGGCTTGTGTGTGTGGTTCTTAAACATTTAACATGGACCCTTTTGAAAATGTGGTGACAATTATGGATCTTCTCATCCAAAAAAATGCACAGAAACACAAAGTTTCAGAGCCTAAAGAATCTGAAGCCCACCCTTCTCCCTTTGCTCAGGCAACAGAGAAGCCCCTAAAAGTTTTTAAGCAGGAGCATCAAGTTCACATGCAGGATCGAGTTCTGGCTCTTCCACTTCCAGCTGTCTATGGCTGTAGGGTCACCTCTGGTGCGAGCTTCACGTGCCCACAATCGTCCTGTGGCTTCAGCTGCAGTGCTGGTGGGCGATTGTGTGCAAGGTCTGACTTGCACTCAGATCGGCAGGCCCACCTCCCTGAGCTGTGCACAGTTTCCGTCCCAGGGCAGCCCTCGTCCCACGGACCTATGGGCAAGGGGAGTTGGTGGATAAATGCTGCTGTCTCCTTTCTTCAGGCCACCATTTCTCCAAGCACTTTCTGTCTTCCAGAAAATTCTCAAATCTCTCATAAGCTGATAGCTCCCATCCCATTCTCTTTTTATACCTTTTAAAAAAATCTTTAATGTTTAGTGGCTATCGAGCAGAAAAAGAGATAAGCACTTGTATTCACTTGGCCATTACTAGGTAGATATCTGTTTAATTTTTTGTACTACTTAGAATAAAAAGTTTACAATGTAAACTTTTAAAATAAATTTTCAATTTAAAACAAATGTTAAAATTGAAGGCAAATTGAAGGAGTTAAAAAAAAATGAAAGAAATTAGAAACAGGACCCCTAAAGTTCCTACAACTGGGTCTAAAGATTAAATAATTTTAAAAATCACTTAATTGGCCAAGTGCAATACCATGTGCCCAGTGTTTTATTAAAACTTTCTCTACAAAAGTCAAAATATTCAGAGTATGTGGTATGGTACTATTTTATGCATAAAAGAAAAATAATACTAAATCACAGTTCTGAAAAAGTATATTTTCCCCCTGGTCCCAGGGTTAGAAATTGTTAAACACTCTGCAGAACTAAGAGACCGAAGGCTTCCAGGTTAACTCAGGTATTTGTTTTTTAAGTGGTCAATTGATTGAAAAGAAAATTAGAAAAACCAGTTGATGGCTATGACCTTGACTTTTTTTCTAATCTATGGTTGTGGCATTGTGTAGACAGAGTCAGGGTTTCCAAATCCACTGGCTTGCTTAAATACAGGCATAGGAGAAATTGGTTGTGGGGCTTGCAAGCAGGAGAATGTGCCGGGACAAATAAAATTATTGAGAGGAAATCGAGTAATCTCTCTATTGCTTCTTGGCTCTGTGATACAGGTAAACCACTTTCTATAGTCTCTGATCATGATCTCCAGAGAGTGGCAAGCCAGGAATCTCTTTGGAGAGGAGAAAAGTAGAGAAGGAAGCTAGGGAGGGGCAGAAAGGAAAACAGGAATGGGAAATTTAAAGATATTTTTAATTTAAATTTTCTTAAAAGTATTGTGGGGTCTTATTTTGTTTTTGTTGTTGTTTTGTCTTATTTTACCAGAATTTCTCATAGAAATTTATAGAACAATCTAGTAGAAAGAACTGTGGCACTAAAGAGAAGGGTTGAATAACCATCATCTAATCAGTTTGTGGTAGGGATGCAGTTCCTCCTTGAACACGCTGGAATCATTAGGGCAGCGTTAAAAAGGACTGACCCCGCCAGGCACAGTGGCTCATGCCTATAATCCCAGCACTTTGGGAGGCCAAGGTGGAAGGATCGCTTGAGGCCAGGAGTTTGCTTCCAGCCTGGGCAAAATAGTGAGACCTCATCAATACAAAAATAAAAAATAATTAGCCAGGTGTGGTAGCATGTTCCTGCAGTCCTGGCTACTTGGGAGGCTGCAGCAGGCGGCTACAGTGAGCTATGATCGTGCCACTGCACCTGAGCCTGGGCGATGGAGTGGGACCCTGTCTAAAGGGGAAAAAAAAAAAGACTGATGCTTCGGTCCTGCTCCTAGAGACTCTACTTTAGTCTGGGATGTAACTTGGACATTAGAATTTTGAAGATTTAAAGTGCTTCTGAAGTGTAGCCAAGGTTGAGAACCACTGTTTTTTTTCTCGTTTCATCTTAGACTAATGTGCAAATCACCTGGGGATCATATTAAAATGCAGAATTGAATTCAACAGGTCTGAGTAGGGTCTACGAGTCTACATTTCTAACAAGCTTGCATGTGATACAGATGCTGTTGATCTGAGAACCACACTTTAATAAGCAAAGGACTAGAGACTTCTGAGGTTCTTTTTAGCTGTTAATGCTACCAAGTTTCTGGATTTCAGGCCTTTAAATACCACTCTATTAGGACTTAACTCCAAGCATTATGGTGTAAGAAGTTGGTGGACCATTATGCAGCCATGAAAAGTTATGCTAATAAAGATTATATAGTGATAATGGGGGAATGTTTACATAATAATGCAAAAAGAAAAAAAGTGGCAGAAAATTTATATGATGACAAATATGTCAAACAAAAAAGCATAGAAAACACCAGGAAAAATTAAATGTTAATAGTGATCTTGATGGTGCTAGTTTTCTTCTATTTATTTTATAGTTGTCAAGTATTCCATAATGAATACCAATTACCTTCATAACAAAATATTTTCAAAAGAAATACCTAAACATCTGTAAGCTGAAAAAAAGTAGTGTATGAAATACTTTCATATGTCTAATATTACATTTACTTTCATCCTTATATTAACAATAAATACAGCTAATGTAAGTCTTAGTAGATAAGAAACTCTAAATGAGACGGGTGTTTTAGTTATACAGCTAGTAATTTACAGAGCTAAGGATAAAATTAGCCTTGTTATCATAATGTGGTTCTTTCCACTAAAACATTCCATCTCTCTGTCCAAATATGTCGTCTTTGCTTCTGTCGAATAACTTAGGGAGTGCTGCAAATTGTAGGTAGCCACATGAGACAAGGGAAAGATGGCTAGGCCAAGTGCAAGAAGACCTGAATTCTAATCTTATCTTGCCAGGTAACGAGCTACATGACCTTGGGCACATTGCTTCAATTCACTGAGGCTTCATTTTTCACTTCTGTAAAATAGGTATTAGTAGAAATGCCTACTTCAGAGATCATTATGAAGATGAAATGAGATTGCAGGCACTCACTAAATGATGATTCACTCAAGACCTAACTCTGTAGGTCTTGATTTGCTTATCAGGGAATAAGAGGGTAGACTAGAAAATCTCTAAGATCTCTAAGCTTCCTTCAAAGTCTAACTTCTGAGGTTGGAGAACTATACTTTTGGAAGATCTGTAGAAACAAGACGACTTGGAATTTCTCTGGACATCAAATAAGTTCCTACCAGTTCTTAGCACTAGGCAGCAACAACAAAAAAGTCACAATCAAGACCAGGCATGATGGTTCACACCTGTAATCCCAGCATTTTGGGAGGGCAAGGTGGGAGGGTGGGGGGATCACGTCAGCCCAGGAGTTCAAGACCAGCCTGAGCAACATAGCGAGACCCCCATCTCTACAAAAAAATAGAAAAATTAACCAGGCGTTGTGGTCCCAGCTACTTGGGAGACTGAGGCAGGAGGATCACTTGAGCCCAGAGTTTGAGGTTGCAGTGAACTGTAATGATGTCACTGCACTCCAGCCTGGGCAACAGAGCGAGACCCTATCTGAAAAAAAAAGTCACGGTCAAATAAATTCAATACAACATTACACGTGCCATAACAGGGATATATAAAAAGTGCTATGAGAGCCCAAATGTGGCTGTAGCAGCGATGGTGATAACACGGGGTTTGAAAGGAAGGGAGAGGAAAAGGCATTCAGGCTGAGGCAAGCACAGGTGTGAAGGCTTGAAGGCCATGAAAGAAGATGATGTCTTGTGTGGCTGGAACATAGATGGGGAGAACAGTGGAGATGAACCAGGATGAGATAGTTTATGGAGGACCTTTTTAGCCACAGTGAGCAGTTTATAATTTAATCTTTGAACCAGAGAGTGATATGATCAGATTTGTGATTTTAAAATGAACTCTGACAGCAGTGAGAACAATGATGTGGAGGAAGAGAGGTGAGTTGGGAGGTTACGACAGTAATCTAGGTAATGGTGACAAAGAAACACAAAAGGGTGTACTGGAGAGACTGATAGGCCTTAATGATTGTTTGCATGTGTGGGTGTGGTTAAGGAATGAGAGGAGGAATTTAGAGATGCCCGTGACCCAGACAGAAAATGCAGGAGAAAGAGCAGGATCAGGGTGAGCGGTGATAATATATTGAGTTCCCAGGAAGACAGTTTGAGCAGATTCGTGGATGTGCGTATCTCCAAATCTGGAGGGAGAGAGATTACAGACTCTGCGAGTGATGGGTGGGTCAACCTGTATCTCTGAAAACACCAGCAATATTAGAGGTTTCCAAGGCAGTGTGCCTTGAAATATGGTCCAAGGACTGGCAGCTTTACCTGCATCACTGTCCCCTAGTGCTGGGCTCTGTCAGAGGCCTGCAGAGACAGATTCTGCAGGCTGGGGATGAGCATTTACATCTTACCTAATCCCTCTTTGCTCTAAGAAAAAGGGCCCTTTGAAAAACTGATGAAAGCCATAGACCTAGTGCCATCCAATAGAAATATAAGATGAGCCACACAGGTAATTTTAGTTTTTCTAGGAGCCATATTTTTAAAAAGTAGAAATAAAGAGGAGAAATTAATTTTAACAATATATTTTATTTAGCCCGATGTATACAAAATATCATAATTTCAACATTAACTAATACAGTAGGTATTAGTGAGATATTTTACATTCTTTTTATTACTGTAAGTCTTCAAAATCCAGTTCAATTTTACACATACAGACCCTCAGTTGAGGCTACCACATATCAAGTGCTAATAGGCACGTGCAGTAGTGACCACTGCCTTGGACCACGCAGCTGTAGACACCTCCCACTCTCCTGCCTGGAATAAAACACAAGTACAAAAAATTTTCTAGAATTCTGGGGAGTCTCATAGCTCATGAAGCACATCTATGCTTGGTTAATAACTCTTTTTTCTAGGGACTTTGGGTTTTTTGAACCAGATTCTGGGAGTAAGGGACTTTCTTCAGTGTTGTAAGGCTTAAGTTTAAATATTCTAGTCACATAGTCTATAAAGTAGTATATACCGCAGAATGATAAGAATTCAATTTTGCAATTAAAGATTATCTTTTTGTTCTGTAATTCTACAGTGGACTGTCTACTCCAAAAGATGGATTTTTACATTTTCACAGGACACACTGTTGGTTGCAGACTTGGTTTATTAACTCTGCGAATATCATTTCTAGGCTAAACAGAAACAAAGAGTTATATGTGACATTTTCTGGGTAGATAATTTTAAATAAGATTTTTTAATTCAGTGAATTATTTTAATTGGTTTTGGCGGTTTCCTTTCCCCGTATAGTGGTTATATATATTTCAGAGAAATGTCTTGACACACTACTCCCTTCAGACTCTTATGTGTAGTTCCTTTAAAGCAGCAGCCTCGTAAAAAATACTTCTTTCTGAATCTCAGGCAGAATTATTTTTAGAAGCAGCATCATGTTGTATTTGAAAGAATGGCCCTTCCTGTAATTGGACCGTTGGGATGATTTGGTTGTGGTCTCACATAATTATAGACCTGTGACAACGTTCTAAGGGCCATCAGCATATTTCCAGGGCCTCTAAAGCAAGGGTATGTGGTTAATTGCTCACAGGTGTTTTCTTGTGCTTATGAATACATGCAGTCTATGAGTTTTACAAAACTTGGCAGAAAGAAGGGCCATAAGGCTGAGCAGTTTCTTAGATTTACTCAGCTAATTAATCAGGCAGGGTAGAGATTTGACTACTCCACTGAGGGAGCTAAGCATTTAGAGTATGACTGACGAGTAACCTGTACTTTTGAAGGAGAGTTTGAGAGGAAAATAAAAGGAAACAGAGAAAAACTTTAGCAAGCTGCTGCCACTAAAACTCAGTGTAGTGGCCCAGTCTGTCCTGTCCCCTCTTCAGAGGTAGGCCAGCTCTGCCCAACTGCAAAGAAATGGTGCTGCATTCTAAAATAAAGCAGACTGCTTTGGGGTATGAATTTTAATTTCTAAAATGGTATACAAGATACAAGCCTCACTGTTGATTCTCATTTCTTTTGACTACTAATAATCATTATTCTTGGGGCAATGACCTTGGAAAGTATGGATATACTGAGGAGAGGAATCCTATATTAGGTTTGTTTAGAAATCTATCCTAAGCAAGTAAATATGGCATTATTCAGTGGCATAATACAAAACCCCGAAGAATGAACCAATAAGTGCCCCAGATCATTTCTATGGCAGTTGTCTATGGGAATAAAAGCACAAGGGCCTGCAGAAATGAAATTCAGTACAGCCAGTTAGACCAGAGCATTCTGCCCAAGAAGCTGGGTGAAAAATTGTTTTGTAATTCAGTTCCACAAGCACAGATTGAATGCCTACTACTACTGTTGGCCAGGTGCTGATGTTCACAAAGATGAAAATGACCTGGTTCCTGCCTTCAAGGAGCTTACATTTGAGAGGAGAGGAGGGAAAAACAAAGAGAGAATCCCACTTGAAAGTGCTTAATGCTATAGAAGAGTCTTGATCTAGCCAGTGAATTCTAGAAACATTTCATGTAGCGTGTAGCAGATGAGCCAAGTTAGGAAAGATTAGTAAGAGTTAGTGCAGCTAAGAACACCTGGTATTCCAGCGAGACTATTGCCAGAATACAAAGGATTAAGTGGAAAGTGGATGGATGTGAGCCTAGAGACGTAGGTGGAGATGACAAGCTCCAGGGACACCTTTCTAAAGATGGGAAGAGGAGAGGGCTTAAGCTTATTAATAATCTGAAGGGAAAGATCCAGTAGAGAGGAAGAGATTAGAGATAAAAGCAAGTCTTGGACGATCTTGGAAGAAATGGGCATAAAGGACGTAATTTAAAATATTATCCTGAGATAGAAAGAGGGACATGCCAACCTCTAAGACTAGAGGGAAGGACAACAGGGTGAGGGAGGATGTGGAAAAGCGAGAGGATAGGAAGTTGAGGAGTCTGTGCTTTACAGCCTTATGCTTTCTGGTGAAGTAGGAGGTGACGTTATTTGCCTAAAGCAGTGGTTCTAACCCTTGGCTGTACACTGACTGGAGTCATCTAGGGAGCTTTAAAAAATATTGATGCTTGGATCCACTGCCAGTGAACACAATCGAACTGTTCAGGGATGCAGCCTAGACACTGAGATTTTTGAAAGATCTTGGAGTGATTGTAATGGGTTGCCAAGGTTGGGAACTACTGGCTTAGCCCAGATTAAAGGGGTTGCCGGAGTGGTGAAGGTTGGGTACAGCTGCTGAGGGGGATGGGAAAGGGAGCTGAGGATAAGCACACAATTGTGAGACAGCCTTAAAGATTAGGTGAGTGTTGAGATCATAAATTTATGAGAACTCCAATCTGTAAGGGCTGATATTTTTTTCCTCCCCAGAAGCAGTTACAACAAAGGAGGCTGGTTGTGGGGCTGTGCCAAGGTGGGTTTACTGGGCTGGCACTGGTGAAAAACACAGGCTCAAGGGAACTAAGGTGTGAGAGAGGGCCCAGGTCATTTCTATGCAGTCTAGGCTGGGCTTGGAAGAAAGCAAGGCAGGAGGCGGCCTCTCCCAGTTCCACCATAATCCTATATTTCTGCTAGTGGAAGTTCTAATGAGCAGGAATATGAGCCGAATGACAAGTAAGTAAACAAATCATTGGGAGAAACAAAGGGACCAGATACTCCACCACCTATATATTCACCTATCTAAGTAGCTGCATCACCTAGAGGTGACTGTATGTGCTTACTATGAAGATGGATGTCAAGAACTACATTTCATGCTCATCCCTTTTTGAAAAGCACTTTATATGCCCATGAAACAAAAAGCCAGGATATGGTTTATGATGGGTATGGCTTTCCCATTGGTCACAGGAAGCTGCTTCTAAAGCATCAGGAGTGCTGTGTGGTTGCCACCTTATTTTCCACAGGGACAGGCAGTGTTGCTCTTGCTAAGGCAGTGACCTATTATTGAACCATTTTGCATGTGCACAGTGAGTCATTGTTCTGGCAGAATTCCCTGCTCTCCACACACATTTTTACCTACCTTTGGAATGTAGGAACACTGACCCTATATATGATAGCCTGGCAGAAAAGTGGCTCTGTCAGAGATTTTAGTACTGAGCAGCAGGAGGAAGGGGAGAAAAGAAGAGAAGAGAAGGGAAGAGAGAAGGCAGGGAGGGCAGGTGTGGGAGCTATAGAGAGAAGAAAGGGAATGACCAAGAGGAGCCAGAAATCATTCTCCCATTGCAGTATTTCTCAATATGGGAAACCTTACCGAGTAAAGTTCAATGTACTAGAACTGCATTTCAGTTACATAATCAATATGAATGTGGACCTATTATGTGAAATATATTTAATGTGATATATTGCTGCACATATGTGTGTGAGACCTTGGGCATGTTACCTAAACTCTTCATACCTCCCTTTTTTTTTTTTTTTTTTGAGACACAGTCTCCCTCTGTTGCCCAGGCTAAAGTGCAGGCATCATCATAGCTCACTGCAACCTCAAAGTCCTGGACTCAGGCAAGCTTCCTTTCTCAGCCTCCCTAGTAGCTGGGACTGCAGGTGTGCACCACCAAGCCCAGCTAGTTTTTCTATATTTTGTAGAGATGGGGTCTTGCTCTGTTGCTCAGACTGGTCTCCAACTCCTGGCCTCAAGCAATCCTCCCACCTCGGCCTCCAAAAGTGCTAGGATTACAGGTATAAGCCACCACGTCTGGCCTGTACCTCCACTTTCTTGTGTGTGAGAAAAGATAGTTATAATGTTACCTACTTCATAGGGTTGTTGAGGGGATTAAATGAGTTAATATAATTGGAACATTCCTGGCATGTAACAAGAGAGCAATAAACATTAATCATTCTTACTTTTCTGTATCTTAGGTAGCTCTGAACTTAAGGAACTTAAACCAGCTTTCCTAACTTATTTTTCTTCTTTAAACTTGTTTTACTATCTATAAAAGGGCAATGAAATCATCTGGTCAATATGTACATGAATTTAAGGGTATTAGAACACTCATGCACTTTAAAATATAACCTGCAACATACAAATGCATGACAATGGTGATCCATTATTCACAAGTATTTCTTGAACAATTATCATATGCTTGCACTGAGCCAGAACATACATGGTATCTGCCTTCATGGAGCTTACAGTCTGTGGAAGAAGTTAGGTATTACATATATAGACAGAGACATTATATATGAAAAATTATATAATACAATAATAAAATATATAATATAACATAATTATATAACATAATAAATATAAAATTCACAATTTTGGTGAAGTGTTTTTGTAATAGGATTACATTATATTTGTAGTTTATTGTTTTGTTTTTTTGAGACAAGATCTCACTTTTTCACCGAGGCTAGAGTGCAGTGGTGTCATTATAGTTCACTGCAACCTCAAACTCCTGGGCTCAAGCAATCCTCCTGCCTCAGCCTCCCTAGTAGCTGGGACTATAGGTGCATGCCACCACCCCCGGAAAATTTTTTCTATTTTTTGTAGAGATGGGGTCTCACTCTTGCTTAAGCTGGTCTCAAACTCCTGGCCTGGCCTCAAGCAATCCTCCCACTGCGGCCTCCCAAAGTGCTAGGATTACAGGCATGCGCCACCACTCCTGGCCACATTGTATTTATAGTTTTGATGCAGCTTTTCTTTATTTATTTTTTTAGAGACAGGATCTTGCTCTGTCACCTAGGCTAGAGTACAGTGATGTGTGATCATAGCTTACTGCAGCTTCCAACTTCTGGGTTCAAGCAATCTTCCTGCCTCAGCCTCCCAAAGTGCTGAGATTACGGGCATGTGCCACCATTCCCCAGTGTGGTGAGGGTTTTGAAAAAGAAGAACCAGGTGTTTTGTTTGAGAATAACTATATTTTCTGAGTACATCACATTACCTGCATTAGTCTGGGTATAAGACTTTTCTGAGGATTTACCTTTAGTTAGGACATAAGGATGGAAAGAAACTAGTCAGTGTCTAGGGCATGGTGGACAGTGGGGAGGGAAGACTGGGTGAGGAGGCCAACACATAAAGAAGAAAATACTCTTTGGAAGAGTTGTCATAAACATGGCCAGAAAGATTTCTTCCTAAATACCCCATAAAACACACCTCCCCACATTGCCACCTCCCAAACCTTCCCTAACTGCTCTGAAAGTGCCAGAGACAGATGGAGAATCAGAGACTATTCCACATTTGGAGTGTAGAGGCTCATAGCTAATGCAGGGTGTGTGACTGGAACCTGGGACACAGATCAGTCCAGATGTTTGGGGAGCTCTGTACTTTCTAGCAGCTGGTCCACTGTACCTACCAAGATTATGTCAGCTACTTTGCATACTTTTTCGAATATCTGAAATATCTCAACAGCTGAATTCCATGTGTTTTCTTTAGGGGTATAATATTACTCCATGGGGAAAAAAGTCAGAAGGTAAAAAGAAAGATGAACTTGAGAGTAATAGACAAGTCCTTCCTTTATGACAACTGTGTTCAAGTTGTCCTAGAAGACAAGTTATTTCCTCTGTAGTCTGTACAGTCACCCATACCCTTTTTACTTTCAGAGGTGACCAGCAAATAGCTGTGTGAAAGCACAATTCACCTTCATGAGGCCCAGGTGCCTTGTTTGTAAAATGAAGTGACTAATCTAAATGGTCTACATGAGATTTCTTCTGGGTCTCTCCTTCCACAACTTTGACTTAGCTCCCTGGGAACGCTGTGTTCAAACATGTGGGGATTGGCTCCACTTACTCCGTGGAGGTCATCCAAACCTGATTTCCACTCAGCCTGGCCTGTGAATGCTACTTTTAAATTGGCCTGGGAACTTCTCTAAAATTTACAACTAGATGGAATAAATCCATCAAGGGCAGCTAATTAGCACAAACATAGCTGCCAGCAGTAACTTATGAAGGAAGTTCCATAAGGATAAAGGGGAACGATTCTCCCCAGACCATAAGAAAAGTTCCACTGATTTGGCTTATGGTTGGGGACTGGGTGCCAGGGTGAAGGGCAGAGGGGTGATTACTGAGTCTTTTTCCCTGAGAAAGGTATGATTCCAAAGTGGAAATGTATAAATAGGCCCCTGTGTCCCTCTGTTTAGAAGGAAGTTAGTCTACGCCAGTCAGACATTTGCCTGGGCCCATTAGGGCAGGGCTTCTGGGGCCAGCAGCCAAGAACCATCATCTCTCGACCGCTAGGGATGTCACCCCTCCCAGAATGCCTTGCCCACTCCACTAGCCTTTCTCTGGATGGTTCTCTTTGGCTTGCAGAGCAGTGGCAGTCCAACCCCAGCAAGACCTAGCAAGACAAGGCAATGCATGGACTCAGGCTACTGCCACTCCTATGGGTCTCAGCTGTTTTCTCAGGGCTCCCACTAAGCATAAGTGACTGCAAGCTTCTATGGGCCAAGGTCCCCAAGCCATATTGCAGACATACTCTTGGTGGTAATCTGGCACCAGCCTTAGAGAGCTGGGCGGTGCACCCATACTTGTCTTCAAGTTCTGACGTTCCCAGAGACAGTTCCCAAATAGGAAGTAGTAAATTCAGGAAGAAGAAGCATCCAGACTACCTGACTTGCCAGAGTTTGCTGATAGGATCAACTTTGTTTGCTGCAATGGGGCTTTCACACCACCACATTCCAGGGCTGAAGTATAATTAGCTTAAACACAGACTGGCATTTAACCACGCCATTGTTTATGTACCCAAATCAGCACTCAGAGGAAACTGCCTTTTAAACCTTAACTTTTTGATGTTACCTCAACATCGCATGTGACTTTGGCAGGGAAAATAAGCCTGGTTATTTGTGCTGGATGTTATATGACTCAAAGGCTCTGAAGTGGTGGCGTTGGACCCAGTAGCCTACCCACAATAGAGCTGTCCTGCCATCCTTACTGTCCAGCTGTGCAAAACCAGCTTCTCGTGGGGGTGGAGCTTTTCTGCCTTGCCTTTCTGCCTGTCTTTCTCTAACAGTGATGAACTGACACAGTGTGACCTACCAAGGCCAAGTTATTACCTGGATAAACTTCCTTAGCTCCACCAGCACATTTAGATGCAACGTTGCACCCAAAAGACAGGCCACCCAGATGATCTTTTAAACCAGGCCTGAATGTCCTGCTGCTCCACCCTGTAGCCTGTTCAAAACGATGGGTGGATCTTCATGAAAGCATAGCAGAGAGGACTGAATCTACTGGATTAGATGTATTACTTACAGATTCTTGGATCCCTAAGTGAAAGATACTGTACATACCAATGACTTATTTTTTAAAATGTCTTGATACATAATACCAAAACAATGCTTTTTAAGAAGATAGAAAAACATGCAACAGAGCAGAACCTTCCTTGCAACCCACTGTAAGTAGGTCAATGTGATTACCCCCACTTTAAGACTGGGAAACAGATTCTACCAGGCCCAGCTGGACCAGAAAGCTGGTGAAAGTGCTAAAGTTAGAACTGAAAGCTCCTTATCTGGGCCCAGCTTGTGTGGTCACAGAGGAGACCAACATAAATAGGATGATCATATCATTTATTATGCAAACCAGGACTGTATTTTAGGATGAAAAGGGAATTATTAAAATGTAAACAAGAATACCAGGCATAACCTGGAACTGTGCTGGCAAATGAGGACTTATATCCAATCTATTCTACAGCTTTCGTCAGTGGTGCCGCATCTGGGTGAACCAGGAAGCCAATGAGTGCAAGCTTCACATCCCTCACTTGCGTGGGTCCCTGTGAGTGGGGGAGTGGCTGGGACTTGTGGGATGCTGTAGGTGCAGAACAGAAGCCAGAATGCAATTAGGAAGTTTTCTAAGCATCTCTGGCAACTCATCTAAAGATATTTTAGGCAAAGTTCTAAATCTCCAAGCCTCCAGTAACCTGTTGTGATTTCCTTCCTTGCTCTAAATAATTATTCATTTTTGCACTTAATTTTACATGCAATTTTTTATTCTTTTTCTTAAAGAGCATCTCCCTCCCTACCCCCTCACTCCTACCCCACCCCCGACAAAATTGTAAAAGCTTCAGGCTCCATACCTTGGGTTAAGGGCACCTGCTTAGGTGGGACAATAGGGAGAGAGTGGTAGGAATCAGTGTCATCCCAACAGGGTGCAAATCAAGCTGTTTCTGACCCTCACCACATTTATATCAATGACAATAGAATAAAATGATCACTAAAGGCAGCTCTAGAGAAGAAAATAAATCTCCCAGCTGGAGCTGAGGATCACAGATAAAAGAAAGGGGGTAGCAGTAGTCCTGACTCCTAGTCCTTGATTATAGGAAGAAATACAGAAGAAAATGGTTCATTGTAGGTTTGTGAACTTCAAGTCCTTTTTTGTGAGACAGAGTCTTGCTCTGTCACGCTGGCTAGAGTGCAGTGGTGTGATCATAACTCACTGCAACCTTGAACTTGAGCTACTGGGCTTGAGCCTCAGCCTCCCAAGTAGCTGGGACTACAGGTGTGCGCCACTGCGTCTGGCTGATTTTTCTATTTTTTTTTTGTAGAAACAGGGTCTCCCTCTTGCTCAGGCTGGTCTTGAACTCTAGAACTCAAGCGATCCTCCCACCTTGGCCTCCCAGGGTGCTAGGATTACAGGCATGAGCCACCACACTGGCCCCAAGTCCTTTTATAGTATCCACTGGTAGAGCCATTTCCTGCCCCAGAGCTTCACTCTGAGTTAATCCCTGACCAACCCCCAACTCACACATACAGTACATGCTCAACTCAGTTTCTGGAGTATTTACTCTTATTCACAGTACCCTAAAGATTAATCCCAGATCAAGCTTTGGGAGCTCTTCAATCTAATTCCTTCTCTGTAGCTTTGTTATTTTCATAAGATCCTCAGTTTTCTTGAATGTACAATAAAAATAAATAATACCTGCTCCTCAAAAAAATAAGAGATCAAATTTTAAAATCAACTGGACTTTACACACATGTTAAAGCAATACCTTAAGTGTATGGAATGTGAGACAGGAATAGGTGATTGTTAAAACAAAAATGATGTTTGCGGAATTCCGACCATATTTTAAGAAATGAAACGAGAATCTCACAATGCGGAATCTCTGCCCCAATGAGTTATGCATTTTGAACCAGTCTATCATCACATGTCTTGACTGCCAATAAAGGAAAGGCCTTTAAGATAGGCTCTTGAATTCCACAGGTCCAACTATGTTAGATTATGAAAACTAGAGCCTGGCTGGTCACTCTGAAAGCTGTGATTCTGCAAATCACTCAGCCCTCTTCCAGCTCTGTCACCTTTCATATTTTTGCAAAGGTCACCTTTACCTCTTCTCAACCTGGATGACTCCTCATCATCCTCCAGAGCTTCCCAGCTAGCACAGTTTCCTGGAAGGTTTCTGACCACAGCTGCCCCCACCCATTGCCATTAGCCCCTTGTTCCATCAGCATCACTGTACTCTGCCTGTGTTGTGAAATCTCATTGACTTATCTGTCTCTCCCACTAGGCTATGACCAAGCTGAGTGCAAAGACTGTGTTTACTACAGTTGTAGTAGACATTCAATAAATGAATGAAATGAAACAAACGAAAGCAAGAAGACACTGTCTGGCAATTTTAAAGCAAGAACTTAGGTTTATAGGGCTCTGAAAATAGATTCAAAAAATTTACTATCAAATTTATTCTGATATTTCCCAACTCAGAAACTGTAGTCCTTACTGGGAACATCATGTGGGTAAACTAGTCAGAGATTGGATAACAGGCTGGTAATGGTGGCTCACGCCTGTAATCCTAGCACTTTGGGAGGCCAAGGCAGGAGGATAGCTTGAGCCCATGAGTTTGATCAAGACCAGCCTGAGCAACATAGCGAGACCACCATCTCTACAAAAAACAGAAAAATTAGCCAGGCAATGTGGCGTGTGCCTGTAGTTCCAGCTTCTCAGGAGGTTGAGGCAGGAGGATTGCTTGAGCCCAGGTGATTGAGGTTGCAGTGAGCTATGATGATGCCACTGCACTCTAGCCCAGGCAATAGAGTGAGACCCTGTCTCAAAAAAAAAAAAAAAAAAAAAGATTGGATAAGGATAATTCCAAGGGTCTGGAATATAAAAGGGTAAATTGGACTCTCTAACTTGTGAACTTTCCCCCTCTTTCATTCCTGGTTTTTACTAGGGCACATGGTATGGGTGTGTTACCCCATTGTGTAATGTATACATCTAGCTCATTGCTCTGTCTTTTACATAATAGCCTTCACAAGGCTCTACTTAGCCAATGGATGAGAGCATCACCTAGAGCTGCTTTAGTCCAGCCCCAGAAGCCCAGAGGGATGCTTTCCACTTGCCCTTCTAAACTGCAGCACCGAGATCGCTAAACATCAGCACCAAATCTTTTACGCTCAGCAAATTAGTGAAATGAATTTTTTACAGCTCTCCAAATTTTAGAGCTGAGGGAAGCTGGGAAAATTTGTCTGGAAGGCTAGCTTGTCTTCTTAAAATACACTAAAATAATTGTTCACCTTAATCTTGTATGAATTAAAAATAGTAATTAAACACATTAGAAAATTTTCAAGTTGTCCAGGTAGACGGAAAATTGTAATGTTAATAAAAAGTTACACTGTATTTAGAAACCATGCTTGAAAACTATAAGGACAGTTAATACTATCTGTCCTGTTATACTAAAAGATGGCAACACTATCATAATTTTAACAGAACATAATTTACTGCTCACTCTGTCTTCAGCACAATATAAACCAAAAGGAAAGGAGAAACAGGGCAATTTGAGGACATCTTCTTGACCAAAATCAGGATTTTGAACACTTGGTATGTTATTCCAGCACTCTGAGTATTTAGAATTGGATGAATTTGTGTGTGTGTGTGTGTGTGTGTGTGTGTGTGTGTTGGGGGGAGGTGGTGGTGTTGGTAGGAGGGGTTATATATTTTTCTCATTTAGCAGAAACTAGTTCAGAAGAGGTTCAATAATTTCTTCTGTTGCATTTTCAGAGAATAAATGACTGAAACTGAAAACAGAACCCAGAAATTCTGATTTCTAAGCCTATATTTGTCTCATGGCCCTTCTGGGATTCCCCTTATCTTTTTTCTTTTTTAATGAAAATGAGACATATTTCTACCCATGGCAGGAAGCAGTACCGGGGTAACTCTTCCCTGGCCCCTGACTGGAACTGAATTTCATTAGTGGCACAACGAGGTGCTGTCAGATAAATTGCTATAGACTTCAAGTCTGTTTGGCCCCTAGCACAGACCCCATCACTCCAACCAGGTGGGTGTCCTCAATGTTCTCTGGCACAACATGCTCATTCCAAGTTCCAGGTCTTTGAAGACTGTTCTTCCCTCTCTTCTCTGCTTATCCAAACCTTGCCTTAATATCAGGTCTACTTAGGGCTCACATCATTTGAGGAATCCTCCCCCATTCTCTTCAGTTCATGTTAACTGCTCTCTTCTCTAAATTCCCCTAGCATTTACTATCTGAGTCATCCTTTTAAGAACTTAATTCTATTCTCCTTTTCTCTTTACTAAATTATGACACCCTGAAGAAGAAGGTCCATGTCTTATTTTCAGGGTGGGAAGGACTGTCATACCCCAAGTTCCTACTAGATATTAAATAAGTAAGATAAATACTCGTTCAAGGAGCCAAAAAATCATCTAATCCTTGGTAGTACTCCAAGGTTTGATGAAGAACAAGATAGCATGATGGAAAGCACATGGATTTTGAGTCAGATTGAATTTTTCTAATCTCCCCAGCCCCAGTTTTTCTTGTTTGTTTGCTTTCTGTTCTTTTTTTCCTACAAAAAGGAGTAAGAATACCTACTTTACCAAGTTATCAGGATTAAAAATAATAATGTGAAATACCAAGAACAATGCCTTCTATGTAGAAAGCTCTCAATAAATCGAAGTTTTTATCGTTTATGTACCAAGACCTGGAAGATAATTATCCTATTTTGTATCTAGTTTGTCAACAGATTAAAGCATTCTGAGATTTATCTTATTGAAGAAAAATAAAAATTATTGAGTAACATTATTTGAACTCGTGATCAGAGAACTTTAAAGGGAAAATAGGAAAGTTTGTAGTATGTTAAGGCTTGCAGGACTTTTTCTTCATTTACCATCATCAGGGGTCAGGACTGGGTTTTCTGCATAGTGAATATAGCAGCAGCTACATCTTCATAATGAAAGGTTTTTTTTTGTTTGTTTTTTTGAGACAGAGTTTCACTCTTTTTGCCCGGGCTAGAGTGAGTGCCGTGGCGTCAGCCTAGCTCACAGCAACCTCAAACTCCTGGGCTCAAGCGATCCTCCTGCCTCAGCCTCCCAAGTAGCTGGGACTACAGGCATGCGCCACCATGCCCGGCTAATTTTTTCTATGTATTTTTAGTTGTCCGATTAATTTCTTTCTATTTTTAGTAGAGACGGGTCTCGCTCTTGCTCAGGCTGGTTTCGAACTCCTGAGCTCAAACAATCCGCCCGCCTCGGCCTCCCAGAGTGCTAGGATTCCAGGAGTGAGCCACCCACGACCGGCCCATAATGAAAGGTTTTAAGGCATATTCCTCTGCAAATCATGCATTTCCTTCTCAGGATTTGTTGTTCTTCCCTGCTACTTTTGCCTGATGTCAGATTAAGAAGACAAACGATTCTAAGACATACCAAAGGGAGATCTTAAAGGAATTAGATATATAATAAATTTACCTTGAGTAAAATGGCTAGTTCTAGTTATTTAAAGCATATGCATATATGCACCGTGTGATAATGTTCTTGATCTGTAATCCGTACTATCTTTTCCTCAGTGGAACTGATGCCAAAATCTTTGAATTAAATGTAACAAACAAAATTGCTACTTAATCAGCTCTAATTAGCTAGTAACCTAAACATAAATGGTTCTTTTATTTTCAGTGACTCTAGTGATTTCCAGCAAATGAAGAGTCTGAAATGTTCTGGCTGTCTGGAGAACCTATAGCTAGAATACAGGTGAGTACCCTACAAAAGAAGAGAGTCCTGTTCAAGAGAGTTTTATAACCTGGTGAGCAATTTACAAAGCACCAAAGAGAAGGACCGTATAGCTCAAGGACAGAAATCTACAAAGAACTGACTTGCTGTCTATTCTTGAATAAGAGTCACCTACCCTTCTTCTCTCCTGGCTTCCCCATTTGTAAAACTGAAGGTGACTATTTTTGAAAAATATTTATTATCATGAGGTCTATTTAGGTGTATAGTGTAGGAATTGAAGACACTGGCTTTGGAGTCTGAAAGACCTGAGTATCAGTCTTGGTTGTGCTACTTATCAACTGTCACTTGGAGCAGAGGACCTTTGTATGCCTTTTTTCCTCTATAACATAGGGATAATTATTATACCTACCTCATAGGGTCATTGTGAAGATTAAATAATGTTCCTGGAATATTACAAGTACTTGATAATATTAACTATAATTTGTAAAGTACTATAAGCTTCAGGGGAAAAAACCCCATACAATTCAAAATCCAAATTATTCAACTGGCAGATAGACCTGTGAGAGTATGTTCAATTTTAAGTAGGTTTTTTTTTTTTTTTTTGAGACAGAGTCTCACTCTGTTGCCCAGGCTAGAGTGCCATGGTGTCAGCCTAGCTCACAGCAACCTCAAACTCCTGGGCTCAAGTGATTCTCCTGCCTCAGCCTCCCGGGTAGCTGGGACTACAGGCATGCGCCACCGTGCCCAGCTAATTTTTTCTATTTTTAGTTGTTTGGCTAATTTCTTTCTATTTATATTAGAGATGAGGTCTCACTCTTGCTCAGGCTGGTCTCGAACTCCTGAGCTCCAGCAATCCTCCCGCCTTGGCCTCCCAGAGTGCTAGGATTACAGGAGTGAGCCACCGCGCCTGGCCTTAAGTAGGTTTTAAGTAGGCTTTCACTTTAAACAGGCACTGTATGCCTAATGAACTGATATTTGGTTGATTCACATAATTTCTGATTATTTTGCACAGCCTTTAGAATCGCAACCATCAGTATTATAAGTGTATCATTTTCATCTGCATGAGATAGTATTCCCTCTCTCTTGATAAACTTACTCTGAAATACTAGGACTGGATGAAGTTGAAAAGGGGCATTATTAAGGTATCAAGTCCTGAGCCAACCAAACTTCACTATTCTTTGAGATCCTCAACCACACTTATTTTCTTAAAAAATGTAAATTATAAATTAATAATCTCAGTTTCTTAGATTTTGGTTGTGAATGAAACCTAGAAAGATTTTTTTTTTTAAATTTCAGAATATTATGGGGGTACAAACGTTTTAGTTACATGGATTGTTTTGTACAGTTTGAGTCAAAGTTGTAAGTGTTCCCATCACCCAGATAGTGTGCATGGTACTCATCAATACATGAGTGGATTAATATTAATAGAAAAACATTTTAGAAGTATCTTAAAAATACCAGTTGAAACATAGGGTTTTCCTTGGCTTGAAATATTGCATATAGGGATTAAGCCATATCAGAAGAAAGTTTAGCCAGATAGGACACTCTGGTGGACAAGTGACTGAGGGACCAACAGATGGAGAAGCACATCCCGGAGATCAGAAATCAAGACAGAGAAGGAGTAAGAGAGGGTAGGGTGGGAAGAGACTGCTGGGCCACGACAAGAAATGGCAGGATGGACATGTTGGGTGCTGGTTCTCAAGAGACCAAACCATGCAGGCATCCCCCTGCCATTTCCATTCTTGATGCTCGAGAAAAGCAGCAGCTTCTGGCCTGCACATCATCTCTCTGTGCTCTCTTTGGCTCTCCTGTCACCTGACCTGCATCTCCCCTTCGCTCACTGCTCCATGCCTTACCTATTTAGAAAGCTGGAGCACTGGGTTTGTTTACCATCAGAGTCGCAGAACAGTGAATACAGTCACCCTGAGGTATCCTTGGGGGATTGGTCCAGGAGCCCCACCCCCATTCCCAGATACCAAAATCCAAGGTTGCTCAAGTCCCTGGTATAAAACGGTATAGTATTTGCATATACCTACGCGCGTCCTCCTGTATACTTTAAATCATCTCTAGATTATTTATAATACCCAATACAATGCAAATGCCATATAAATAATTGTTATACTGTATTGTTTAGGGAATAATGAGAAGAAAAAAGTCTATACATATTCAGTATAGACACAATTTTTTTCCCAAATATTTCCCACCCTTGGTTGGTTGAATCCACAGATGTGGAACCCAGGCACATGGAGGTCTGACGCCATTTGAGCTGAAAGACAGTGTGTGCCTGCTTCCAAGAACACAACTTGATTATGATATTCCCCACAACCACTGAATACTACTTTAAATATGGAGAAGATCATTTCCTGAATTACATATGTATTCTTTTTTTTTTAACAACTGAGGTATAAGTGACATGCCATCAAATTTATCCATCTGAAATGTACAATTTAATGACTTTTTAGTGAATTTTTAGAGTTATGTAATTATCACAACAATCCACTTTGAGAACATTTCCAACATCCCCCAAATATCTCTCATGCCTGTTTTCAGTCAATCCCCATTCCTATCCACAGCCAACCACTAATCTACTTCCTGTCCCTATAGATTTTCCATTTAAATGGAATCATTCAATGTCTTTTGCACCTGCCTTCTTTCACTTAGCATAATGTTTTTGAAGTTCATCCATGTTGTAGCTTGTATCAGTGGTTTGTTCCCTTTTATTGCAGAATAATGTTCCATTGTCCATGCACCAACTGATGGACATTTAAATTGTTTCCAATTGCTATTATGAATAATGCTGCTGTGAATATTCACATCCATGTCTTGCTGTGGATATATGTTTTCATTTCTCTTGGGTAATTCCTAAGAGCAATATCATAGGTGATATCATAGGGCTAAATTTTTAAGAAACTGCCAAATTATTTTCCAAAATTAAAAATATTTTACATTCCCAACAGCAGTGTATGAGGGTCTCGGTGGCCCTACATCCTTGCCAACACTTCTTATTATCTCTCTTTAATTATACCCATTCAGTGGGATCCTAAGCATTCTACAGTGACTAGAGTCCACATACCAATTTGAAACAGGCCTTTTGATGTCTGTACAAGCAGGAAGGGATGCTTAGTTGCTATTTCTTGTGTTAGTCAAATAGAATCAGTAAAAAACAAAGCTAGCGCTTGATGTGGGCAGGTGCAGGCGCTCTGTGCTGACGAGCAGCCTTCTCCCTCCAGCCAGCTGACCAGTAGCTTCTCCCATACAACTCTTCCTCTGCTCCAGCAAATTGAAGTAGATCCCTCTAGGATAAGCTTGTCATGGCCCATGGTGCTATTTCCAAGAAAACAAAAAAGCAAAATCAAGGAAGTCCTTTATTCTTGATTTTCTTCTCAAAATGATGAGATTGGGTGATAAGTTATACATACAGAGAAAAAGAGAAGAAAGCAAAGAACTCAACATTTGTTTTAGCTGCCTACATACTGGGTATGAAATGAGCATCTCCATATTTTTTATATAATAAAACTCATAATCCTTGAGATGGTTTTATAATCACCATTTCACAGGTGAAGCAGCACAGGTGCAGGGAGATTAAGCAAATTATATAAGGTTGCACAGATAGTGAGTGAAGCTGGGATTCAAGCCCACGTCGTCTAGTTCCAAGTTGGATTTTATTTCACTATGACAACTGAGAATAAACAAAGGAGAAAAATTTTAATGAGCAGGAGGAATAAAAGTAAATGTCAATTAGTGAGAAACAATGAGATTTTACAATGGCCAATTATTATCCCTAAATCATGCAGCCAACAGTTATCCTGTGGTACAGAGCTTCTACTGATTTCCACACTTTGGAGCCATATGTATATGCAAAGGTCAAACCCTGGGGACTAAGAGTCAAACTGGCAGCTTCAGGAGGAAGGTGGAGGAGTGGGATTCCTGCTTATTGAAAAGGCATTTTGATTTTCTCCTAGCTAAGAAAAGATTGTTCATTCTGAGTACTTGCCCAGATAGTGCAGAGAAAATCCAGAAAGACATTTCTCACCCAAGGTGAGAAACTGAGACATTCCAGAATTAAACTGGTACATTTTTTGAGTAATAGTTCTGCTTCCCTCTGGTAAGATGAATCTTTACTGATGTCACTGCCACCCACTGCCACCTGGCATTTCTGCATGGTGGCGGCCAGAGCAGTATATAGAAGGAATGGAGCACTTAGGAGAAGTTATGGGGCACTTGGAGGAATTCTCTCAAAGAGAAGCCCATTTACAGATTCCCCGGTAGATGCCCCTTACTCTCTGTCTTTAGGAACATTTGATTTGTGTCTCTCACTCCATTTTTTCCCATAATGCTTATATGGTCATCATGAGAGGACAAAGTGATATTTTAGGAAGTCTAGTTTCATTAGTTCACCTATTCCTTATAGAAGCAAGTTGGGGGTTGTGCATGCCTTAGGTTGAGAACGTGGTAAGAGGAACGGGGGACGGGAGGTGAGAACATGAGTGATATACTGTGAAATTACCTTTTCTAACAATCAACACAAACTCTGGTAATTAGTGATTATTTGGATTTTTATCAATTAAGTCTTCAAATTTTAGGGCTTTAAATTAAATCCGAACTCAGGCAGCAGCTTATTACTCAGCTCATCTCTTGTACTTAATAGCATGTAGAGGAAAAATTAGCAAAAGTGACTACAAGGTGTTTTGCCATAACAAATTCTTACTGGGGTACCTAAGAAAAGCAGTCATAATATTAGCATGGATTAATGCGCTTCCCAAACTATGTTCCAAGAGACATTAATAAGTGACCTGTTGGGAGAGGACCCCAACTCTATAATCAAGTAAGTTTGGGAAACACTTAGTAAAATTTCTTTGTAGAACAGCAAAAAGTCTTTAATACAGTATGTTAAATGTGCATTATGAGCCTCCAACAGGGAAGTGCTGTGTGGCATACCTCTTGAGCTGCTTGAAAAGAATAACTTTTAATCTCAGAGACATTTTGCAAAACATTTTGGGGAAAGATGACACAGAAAATGTACAGTTCCTTTACAAGTATAGTTTCTTGTCTATCTAAACTTCTCACGTCCTGGAAGCCCTTTCCCTCTCATTCCATCCTGTCTTTCTAAGATCTCCAAAAAAGAATACAGTCTGATAAATCCATAGAACATGGAAATATATTGAAAGAAGAATGATGTCGCTGACCCTTTCTACATCTGAATTGTCTTCTAGAAGCCTAGAGGGCCAGCCTGATTGAGGCACTGGTTAATGGCAGTTTCAGGTGAAAGGGGGTTTGTCATAAAAAATCAAACTAACCTGTATAATGAACAAATGCAATGCATGGAACTTGTTTGGTCCTGGATTCTAACAAACCAACTGTAAAATGACATTTGGGGGACATGGAAAGTTTGAATGCTAAAGAATTATTAAATAAAATCCTAAGGAGTGACAATGGTATCTTGTTATACAACAAGATGACATTTTTTAAGAGATGCATACTCAAACATTTAGTATGAAATATCATGATGTCTGAGATTTGCTTTAAAATACCCCAAAACAATAGATGTAGCAAATAAGGCAAATGTTAATAACTGTTCAATCTAAGTAACAGGATATATATGAGGATTTTCAAAATAATATTTTTCTGTAGGTTTGAATTATTTTCATGATGAAAAGTTTTTTAAATGTAGGTTTTTTCAGCCCCAAATCTACCAAATTAAACTCTTTGGAGACTGGGCCTAGGAGCCTGCTATTGTTTACCTCCTCCTCTTCTTTCTTGTTTTTTTTTAAATCATACTGTCAGAGATTTTTAGCTGGAAAAGCTGAGATGTTGGCTCTCTCTGGCCTGTTAAAGCCTTTACACCTTACCCAGTCATTCACAGCCCAGTACTTCGTTTTTTAAAAGCTGACAAAGCAGTGATGTAGGTGTGTGAGCTAGTTTCAATATAGCAAAAAGCCTACTTATTGCCTAGATATGCAGGTTGAAGCTGCAGATGCTAACTTAAAAGATCAACCATCTCATTAAACAAGTAAGTTTAACATTGCTTGTTATTACTGATCAGTTTTGAACTGTTTGTAGTACACATCTTTGAATTAAAAATGAGAAAGTGAATATTAGCCATAATTTAGGGAAACCTTAAAATTATAATAAAAAGCAATTGTTTGTTTTACAAATTAAACATTTTAAAGCAAGCAATACAAATTATAACTCTAATCAATTTCTAACATGTATACCTAAAAATAAGTTTCTTAGAGAGAATGAAACTATTTATGATTAGTATAATAAAGTTATGTATTATACTTCACATACTAAGTGACTATCAACTTTCAGAAATGACATTTTCATGTACCTTTTAAAGAATACAGTAATGAACACAGAAATTCAGTCCATGGAGAATCCATGCTATTAATTCATATCATCTGTACTTTAGAAAATCTGCATCATCATACTTCTGAAATGTTATGGCTGAAGGTTTGCAGAACATGCCCGAGCATTATACCTACAGTTCATATGGTCTGCATAACGTGGGTCACCAGCATGATCAGCCGTGTCCTAAGACTTAACAGCCATTAAATATGGGTTTGTGAGCTGTTTTGGTTTTTCTACATTGAAATGAATGTATAACTGCATTTTCATACCTCGAAATGAATATATAGCTATTTTTTTAAAAACGTGTGTCTGTTACCACCTAAAATCATGTGGCATACCACAAGTAGTACTTTTACTATACCTTGGGAGACATTAACCTAATTTAAGAGCAGCAAGAATATATCAGATCCTTTGCTAATAGGGAAGAAAGGAAAAAAATATTCCTCAAGGGAAAGAACTATGCTGTAATTATATTTGCATAACCCGTACCTAGCACTGCGTCTAAAACATAATAGGCACGCAATACATGTCTGCCTGAATAAATGAATGAATGCTTATCATAGCTCTGAATTATCTCCATCCCCTATTCCCAAAACCAATTATTTGTCAAGGTGAAGGCTTTGATGAAAGCTCTTAGGTCCAGGAAAATTAAATTGCTGAGCCTGGTCCCTTTGTAGGAAATGTAAAACTCATGAAATCCAAGTACTCTTGGGAAATTCAAACACATTTTCATTTACCAATATCTATACAAAAGTAAAAAAAAAA